>NC_083731.1:84267168-84583531 GCF_028564815.1 Eubalaena glacialis | reverse complement strand
ATATAGCTAGTAGGTGTCATGATTGGGATGAGAAACTGGGTAAGTCGCTAGAAATGAAAATTTTAAAAGTCTTGTAAAGTAAATAAGCCACGAGGATGGAATGTGTAGCACAGGGAATGTAGTCAGTAATATTGTAATAACTCTGTATGGTGACGATTTTGAAATGTACATAAATATCGAATCAATATGATATACTAATCTGATACTATATGTAAATTATACTTCAATAAAAAAAAAGAAAGAAAAAAACAGTCTACAACACTGAATGTTAGTCATTTGTTGTGGTGGCTAAAATTCATACGTTAGCATTCCCATATGAGTACACAGAATGAACAAATGAATTCTCCTGTCACCACCTCCCCTTAATACAGGATTTTAAGGAAGGAACTCAGTTGTGCTTCCCAGGTTATTGCACCAGGATTGGAAAATCTGAGACTTTGGTTGCAACATTTGGCACCTGTACTTCAGATAATCTTCAAGCCTTTTGAAAGATTGGCCTAAGTGTGCTGGAGGCAGCCTCTCTTTCGAAAGGGCCACCCAGCCCCGCCTCCCTGGGTATCAGCTGTAGGAGGACCGAGCACTCATTCGAAAACAGAGGGACTGCCTCGAGCCATACCATCAGGCCCCAGTAATGTGTCCTCTTTCGAGTCAGGATGGGAAGAAACATTTGTCTTGGACTTCGACCTGCTTTTTCACCATTCAGCCTCTGTTTGAATGGAAAGGCTGATTAAGCTGAGCCCTCTCAGCTGAGTCTTTTCCAGCCGCTGCTGAAGCCACCCTGCATCTCTCTGCTTCCTAACAGTGTTCCAACAGCCACTGGCTAGTTCTTCTCTGTGTGGGGCATTGGAATCTAACTCCTCTCCCAGTCTGTCCTTGGCTTTCCCTGTCTCATTGTTGGGGCAGCTGCAAGCTGAAAGCTTCCCATTTACTCAGTGGTCTCTGTTTTATCCCTGGATTCCCAAAATGCTGCTCTTGGTTAGCTGGACGTCCCCTAGTCTACGTCTTGGCAGCCTGTGCTTACATATTCTCTGTGCAGGCTGGCTGTTCTTCTGTAGGATCCTTCACATGTAAATCTCCTCTGGGATCTGAGTCCAGCCTTTTAAAATAAGAAAATGAGATGTCTAGAGTAGTCAAATTCATAGAGAGAGAAAGTGGAATGCTGATTGCCAGGGGCTGGGGGGAGGGGGATGGAGAGTTGTTATTTAACGGGCATGAGGTTCAGTTTTGTAAGATGAAAAAATTCTGGAGATAGGCTGTGCACCAGTGTGAATGTACTTAACACTCCTAAACTGTACACTTAAAAATGGTTAAGATGGTAAGTTTCATATGTTAAAAAAAGAGAAAGAGACAATTGGATATTACATTCCTCCTGAGGAGGAATATACCATCACCTATGGAATAGTCTTGCCGAAAAATCAAACCCATTTAAGTCTGATCAAGCTTCTGGGTTTAATGACCAATTTACAGAAAATGCAGGAACAGAAGAACATGCTAAACAACATCACATGGAAGCAATCAGCAAAATCCAGACTGTGGGAAACTCTACAGGAAAAACAGTGGAGTTTCTTTAATAAATAAATTGCAAAGAAAAAAAAAAGAAGGAGGAGGAAACCATAGATTAAGAGAGTCTTAAAAGACAAAAAACCAATTGCAATGCATGGAGTTATTTGGATGTTGATTCAAATAAACCATAAAAATGTATGACACAATCAGGGAATGTTTGAGAATGTTCAGGAATCTAATGGTTATTTTTAAGTTCTTATCTTCTGGAGACAGATACTAAAATATTTATGGGTGAAATAGTATAATAGCTGGGACTTGCTTCAAAATAATGTGGGGTGGGGAAGTTGGAAGGTATAGAGGAAATAAGATTGGCTGTGAGTTTATAGTTTATGAAGCTGGTTGATAGGAGCCACTACTCTATTCTTTTCCATTCTATCTTTATGTCTGACATTTTCCATAATTAAAAGTTTTCTTTTAAAAATATTAACGTTATAGTCAACTCAAAGCTTTTCTCCTCTTCCCCCAGCAGTACAGTGTAGGGGATGGGGCCACGGTCTGCAAACCCTCTCTCTCTCTCCCTCTCTCCTGCACCTGGCCTGCTGGGTCCAGACGGGGGATGGAGCAGGGTGGGCAGGGAAGCCTCCTCCCTCTCCACACAGCCTGGCCATTTGTGCGGCAGGGTCCGCATGCTGGGCCTTCTGGAACACATCTGTGGGTTCTCCAGACCAGCCGTCAGCTGGCCTTCTCTGCCGCACCTTCCCTAGCATGGAGGTCAGGCTCCAGCTCAAGTGTGGGCTCTCCCAGCCACAGTCTCCACCACAGCCACCCTAGGTAGGTACCTGAAGAAAGCTTAAGTCTGGCCATCTACTGAGCTGCCTGCAAAACCCACAGGTAATCCTTGTATCCTTTTTGTGTCAAATGGAGGAAAGACAGCTTCCCAAGTGGCACACCTGCTCCCAGCCACCTCTCTTGCTCTTTTCTCCACAACCAGGCGGCATTAGACAATGTTTGGGCAACTTGTAGACAGAAGACAGAACTGGGGCTGTGGTTGGGCTCAGGCTGGGCATATCGACTCTTTCTCATTGATTATCTTGGTGTTTCTCTCCTTCATTTCTTGAATGAATAAATACATGATAAAAAGCTCCATGTAAGATATGGCCAGACTGAGCCTGCAAATAAGTTCTACCCACCCAAGTATTCCAAGTAGGGAGAGTCTGGATTCCATGTGATGCATAGAATTAGCAACTGGAATAAGCTAGGGTGTTTTTTTTTTAATTAATTAATTAATTTATTCATTTTTATTTTTGGCTGCATTGGGTCCTCGTTACTGTGCACGGGCTTTCTCTAGTTGCAGCGAGCGGGGCTACTCTTTGTTGTGGTGCACGGGCTTCTCATTGTGGTGGCTTCTCTTGTTGCGGAGCACAGGCTCTAGGCACGCTGGCTTCAGTAGTTGTGGCATGTGGGCTCAGTAGCTGTAGCTCATGGGCTCTAGAGCGCAGGCTCAGTAGTTGTGGTGCACAGGCTTAGTTGCTCCGCGGCATGTGGGATCTTCCCGGACCAGGGCTCGAACCCATGTCCCCTGCATTGGCAGGTGGGTTCTTAACCACTGCGCCACCAGGGAAGCCCCAAGCTTGGTTTTTTTTTAAATTTTTTTATGGAAAACCCATTTTTTGTTTATTTATTTATTTATTTATTTATTTATTTTATTTATGGCTGTGTTAGGTCTTCGTTTCTGTGCAAGGGCTTTCTCTAGTTGTGGCAAGCAGGGGCCACTCTTCATCGCGGTGCGCGGGCCTCTCACTATCGCGGCCTCTCTAGTTGCGGAGCACAGGCTCCAGACGCGCAGGCTCAGTAATTGTGGCTCATGGGCCCAGTTGCTCCGCGGCATGTGGGATCTTCCCAGACCAGGGCTCGAACCCGTGTCCCCTGCATTGGCAGGCAGATTCTCAACCACTGCGCCACCAGGGAAGCCCCCAAGCTTGGTTTTTTAAATGACTATGTTTTATGAAAGAATCTCTAATTATTAAATATTTCAACTTGGGGGGCATATTTTACAGATAGAAAGAGTTGTAATCGTGCCCAGGAGCATAAAGTTAGTATCAGATCATCAGCACAATACCTGAATAAATTTCTTACTCTGAAAGCATCTTTCCTAGCACAAAACTAATACACATGGAAGAGTCAAAAAACATAGCATAGTCAGCAAAGAAGAGAACGGCAGATACCGCTGATTAGCACAGATACAAGGCTAAGTACTTTGTAGATGTTACCTCACATAATCCCCACAACAATCCTGCATTGTCTGCATTATTATCTCCAATGAGAGATGAGGCAACCAAAACTCAGAGAAGTTACTTTAGTAAATGAAGGAACCAGGATTAAACTCCACCTCCATTTGACTCTAAAAGTTGAGTTCTTAATCTCCATGTACTACTTATAATAAAACACTAAAGGGGACTTCCCTGGTGGTCCAGTGGTTAAGACTCCATGCTCCCAATGCAGGGGGCCTGGGTTAGATCCCTGGTCAGGGAACTAGATCCTGCATGCCACAACTAACAGCCCGCATGCCACAACTAAAGATCTTGCATGCCGCAACTAGAGATCCCTCATGCCTCAACTAAAAAGATGCCGCATGCCGCAACGAAGATCCTGTGTGCCACAACTAAGACCCAAATAAATATTTTTAAAAAAACACTAAAAATATTTGCCAGGTTAGGAGACAGATGTGTACGTATATGCATACAGTAGATATGTATGTATATATATGATAAAGATAGATATGGGTATAGATGTAGACTATATATATTTAATATTCAAGTTAAAATTTATTTCCCTTCTAAGATACAGGATTTGTGAAAAGCTTAGTCTACATAGTTACTAAGTCCTTACGTATTTTTAAAAAAATTTTATTGGGGTATAGTTGATTACTAAGTCCTTACATATTTAACACTGCTTCTAATCTATCATAGGAACTACTTTCCAAAAAATGTGAATCACAGCTGAATTGAAGAGTATTTGGGAAATGTAGCAATGTTGTTTATATAAGTATACCATATTATAAGTCTACTGGAGGTCCAGTGGGATTTGCCTTTGTGGAATTTGAAACAAAAGAACAAGCAGCAAAAGTTATTTAGGTAAGTCCAGATCCTAAAAAGAAAAAAACAAAAAAACTTAGTGTTATAAACAGTAACAAACTTTTGGGAACCATTTTAGTTTCTTAATAATCTACCAGAGGAGGCACCAAGAAAATCTAGTATATTCCCTAAGACAGGGAAAAGAAGCCCATTCTAGTCGTAAGAATGGCCAGTGAGTTATTTACTTAATATTTAAATAGATGTAGCTGAAGTAAAATGGGACAAATGATAGTGCTGCAGAAGAAAAGAAGGCTGAATGAAGAGTCCAATAAGGAAGCAGCCAGAGCACCTGTAAAACGAAAAGATCCAGAACCACCTTACACCTGAGGGCTCCGAACTAGAGATTACTGAACCCCAAGGCACCCTCAAAGAAAAAAAACAGGACAAAGTTGAAGTATCCAACTTCCCTGAAGTCAGAACAGGGAAAAAAGGAAGAGAGTAGCTCCGAAGATGCAGAATGTGTAGCTTCCAGACCAAAAGTAAAGAAAACGGCTCAGAAAAAAAAAAACCAAACATTTAAAATGAAGCTTCAGAAGCTTCAAAAGAAAACACAGGTATGACTGTTCTAAAGTTAGGGTAAGATAAGTAAGATTATATTTCATCTATATTACTTAGCCACAAATATCTTAACTGGATTTTTAATTTCTCAAGATTTAGAAGTCTCTACAGAAGAGGAGAAAGGATACTGGAGATACAAAAGGTGGATTTCTCTCAAAAGCAAAAAAGCAGCATAAGAAAAAACAGAAAGAGACATAAAATGGGGGAAGAGGTTGTACCATTAATAGTACGATCAAAGTAAGTCTATGGTATAAATTCTGTTGTTGGCAATTGACATGCCCTCCAAGGTTAGGCTATGTTTTAATGGCTATGACAGTACTTGGAAGGAAGAGTTCAGGTGAATTGCATCTTGTTGTAGATAAAGAAGGTGAAACTATATGGTTCAGGTATGTGAAAGCCAAAGCTTTTAAAATAGGGGCAAGTTTTATAATTCTGAAGACCATTTTGCATTTGTATATGCATTTCCTGACACTGTAAAAGAAGGTGGAGACAGAGGAGCAGGGAAAAGCAGTACCACTCTGTATTGCCTAAATCTCCAATGACTCAACGTTATTTATCGAGAGCACATCATGTACTGAGCAGTAGAGGAGGATTTAGGCGATTTCCCAAGGGAATCCCCACAAGCCATCTTTATATCTTGGATTTGCTTGAAGAAAGTTTAGAAGTCCCCATGGACACACTGTTTCAGCTAAATTACTTAGCTCCCCATAATTTAAAATATATCTCTTTTGCATAAAAGTAAAGCAAAGGTTTGTTACTTTCATTTGCTAGAGGGAACTATACATTTCATGATGCTAGACATGTTTGGCACAAGATGTAAATTTCAGTTATTCATTTAATTTTTATTTAAAATATCCTTTATCTAAAAGGCAAATTATATTTCACCTTTAGGGAAGCTTGGTATCTAAGACAAATAAATTTAACTTTTCTATGTAATCAAAATATGACAGAGATTAATTCAGACCTTTTAACTCTTCTCTAAATAAAGCTAGCTGTTAATTGTATTAGTTACCTACTGCTACATTACAAATGATCCTAAAACTTAGTGGCTTAAAACAACAATGAATATTTATTATCTCATACTTGCTGTGGGTCAGGAATTTGGGAAAGGCTTCACTGGTGGTTCTTGCTCAGGGTCTCTTGTAAGGTGGCAGCTGGGGCAGAGTCTAATCTGAATGCTTGAGTAGGGCCAGAGGCTCTGCTTCTAAGATGACTCACTCATGTGACTGGCAAGTCAGTATTGGGTGTTGGTAGGAGGCCTCAATTACTCATCACGTGGACCTCTTTATACGACTGACTGAGTGTCCTCTCAACATGGTGAATGACTTTCCCGAAGCAAGTGATCCAAGTAAGCAAGACAGAGCTGCAATGTCTTTTCTGACCTTGCCTTCACAGTCACACACTGTCATTGCCACAATATCCTACTGATTATGCAGGTCACTCTATTCAACGTGGGGAGTACACAGGGACATCAAAACCAGGTAACAAGAATCACTGGAGACCATTTTCGAGGCTGGCTGCCACGGTCATCAAAGCACACTAAGAACACATGATTCCAAAATAAAAAGGCGCTCATACAAAGAGCATGAAACACAATGTAGCATATTCTGTAAAGCATGGTGTGGTAGATTGTTACAGAAATGACCCCTAAGGATCCACATCTTCCCGAACCCATGGCCTTGCATAGCTCCCTCTCTTACTGACTCTGAGTTTGGCCATGCAACTTGCTTTGACTAATGGGATACTGGCAATGTGATTCAAGCAATGGTTTGAAAAGCAAATGTACGTTGGGACCTGCCCTTTCGTGCTGCTGGGGATTCTTCCTCCACCATGTAAACGAGCTCACACCCACATACACACATTATACAACCCCGTCCTTGACCAATGTCCTCCTGTTTTCCTATCAAAACTTGCTATCAAGAAAAGGTCTAAATTCATTCATGAATTTAAATTTAATGAATTGAAATTCATTAAATTTTAAATGTAAAATTTAATGATAGCTTAAGTGTTTTAGATCATTTTAACTTTAAAATAACAAGTACATTTTTTAGAATTTGAAAATCTGAGGGTGAAATCGTAAGGAGTAGGTCAGGAGAGTTGTTATTGCCCCCGGCTCCATGTCCTCCGACCCCTCACCTCTCCACCCTCCCAACTGGCGCTTGAGAGGGAAGTGGAACCTGGGAGGAAAAGACATGACCAACGACAGAAATAGCCTCACCAGGAATAAGATACACTTCGTCTACACGCCCTGAGTGTGCTCTCAGTTGCTAATAATCAGGAAGCCGAAATCCCTTCACTGTGGCCTTAATAGAATCTTTCCTAAAACCCTTTTCTCACCCCTGTACACTCCCTGGGTCCACTGCTATAGGCTGCAAAACAACTTGACAAGCCCAGCAGTGTGCAAAGAAAGGACCCTTTAAAGGCTTTTTAGTCCATACATGGTAGCCTGTTACCTTTCCCCAGAGCAATCCAGTCTTACCATCATGTAGGAAAGAACTGGGTCCTAATTTTGTTCTTAGGATCCATAGGGCCTTTTTTCTATGAAAATACTACTTAGAACTAACATATGGGAAAATGCAATGTCTCTACACATTTCATTACACTTGCTATCTTTCTTGTACCTAAATGAAACTATAACACTCACCCATCATCAGCAGGGTATATATTTGGAATTAATTTTCTAGTAGAAGAGATGGATTTTCACTGTCATCCTCTCTCCCTTGTGATCAACATATACATTTAGAGGAAGTTCTGAGGCTCTGTATTCTAAGCAAGTAAGGTGAATAATAATACCTGCTATACATGCTTAGGGTGGCCACAAGAACAGAGAAATTCAAACAGATATGGATTTGCATATTGGTTCCAGAACTTATGGTTTGATTTTAGGTGCACTGCATGGCCTCTCTGAGCCTCGTCTAAAGAATGAGGACAATGATACATTCCTTATTGGGTTCAGGTGAGAATCCCTAAGACGCTATGTTTAAAGCACCAAACACAAGGCAGGGCACACAACACAGGGTCTTAATAAATGTTGGTTTCACTCAGCTTTCCTTTTCCTTCCTTTAGTTAACATACGAACTATGGAAGCTAAAGGCATCACTTCAGTTCTGATGTTTCGTGTATTCGGCCCGAATCCGAATCAAGTATCTTTTACCTGAATCAAGCATCATTGACCTGAAAGCAGAACATGATTATTAGCAGCTATAAACAAGGATGCAAAAATCCCTTCTAAAAGCTTCCAGTGTCAGATGGAACTCACTGATTCAGACTAACAGCTACGACTGGGCCAACCAGCCCAAGACAAATAACAAGTGTGTTAATTAGTGAAATGGGACGAATAAGGGAATGGTGCAAGAGTTTTCGGTGTGGTTGTGTGCAGAGCAAGTCCAGACAAGATGGGTTTTGGAGGGGGGTGAGGAGTGGGGTAGGAAATCACCACCTCGGTCCACCTTATTGGGAAATGCTTTGGGAGAGAAGTCTGATTTTGGAATTATTTGAATAGTGGTAGGAGGGGGGTTTTGAGCTGGACGTGAAGGGGTGTTTCAGGTAAAGGGTGTGTCCTGAGAAAGAGTTCAAAGGACAGAGAGGATCTTGCTATAGAGGAAAGGAGACACCCAACCACAACCAACATTATTCAAGATCAGTAGGGAAGGAGTAAATCACTGACCCATAACATGAGACGGGTGGCATCCGCGGGTGAGGCTCCTGAAGAGCTGGTAGTAGTGTGAGCCTTTGCAGAGGTACAAAAATGTTTCCATGGGCATTGGCTCAAGTTTAGGGCCCCAACTTAGAGTGAGGGGCAGGGGACTTGGGGCCATTCCAAAGCCAAAGTGATTGGGACTCATTAACTTGGACAGCAGATGGCTTAAGGAGAGACCTAAATTCTCTTCATTTTTTAAACAACTCCCTTGGGGACTTCCCTGGTGGTCCAGTGAGTAAGACTCCATGCTCACAATGCAGGGGGCCTGGGTTCAATCCCTGGTCGGGGAACTAGATCTCACACGCATGCTGCAGCTAAGAAACCCACATGCCGCAACTAAGACCCAGCGCAGCCAAAATAAATAATAAATAGTTTTCAAAAATAAAATAAAATACATGACTCCTTTGGGAGCAGTGTGGCTGCCTCTTCTCCATTCCCATTAATGGCAAAGTCACAGAAAGGTTTCGAGTTTCAGCAGAAGACTATAGTAGAGACAAGGAAAAAGTCATGATTCATATGAATAGGAGACAAAAGGACAGTTTGATCAGAGGGCTATAAAATTTAATTACCAGGAGTTCTTTCTGAAGAGGCGAAACCTCCTCTGTCTTCACGCTACCTTTGTTCATGAGCCCTCTGTTTATGACATTCAATCAATGGACATTTGCTAGATCCAAGTTCATAAAGGCAGAATGTAACTTTAGCATACCCAGTGCCCAAGGATTTGCCTTTATGTAGGTTTCAGACCCCTTTAGCTCATGTTTCAGGAAATCAGCTCCCTCCCTCCTATATCTCAGGTCCTACTGCATCTCCCATCACTTCTGCTCCCCATTTCTGCTCACACAGACCTTCACCTTTCTTCAAACCAGCAACTTCCCTCCACACAGGCTCTCTGACTTGAATGTGAGCCTCCAGAGAGGAGAGGTGTTCCCCTATCACCAAAAGTGAAAGAAGGAGGTTGGAAGTGGATGGTTCTGGACAGAAGTTAGAAGTAAACACACAGCTACACACGATTCTTAAAATTGATGGTATGGAAGACTGCTGTGTGTTCACCAAATTCTGTCTCCTTTTCCTCCCAGCAAACCGTAAGTCTGATTTCTGTTTCCCTTGCAGC
Organism: Eubalaena glacialis; assembly: GCF_028564815.1. Lineage (NCBI taxonomy): Eukaryota > Metazoa > Chordata > Mammalia > Artiodactyla > Balaenidae > Eubalaena > Eubalaena glacialis. The sequence goes on along the minus strand of NC_083731.1, from coordinate 84,573,525 downwards.
CACTTGGGTGATGTGACTGAATTTTGGGGAATGGAAAGTGGGCAGGAGTGATGCGTATCACAAGCTCCCACAAGCTCCTCCAGCTTGGAAAAGGACTAAGAGGCCACAGGGGCACAGAAGCACCAGATGGAAAGAACCTGGGTCCTGAGTGACTGTGTAGATGCCTCCCCCTGCCAGCAACTCACAGTGGATGTGATGAGAGAGAGAAGGAAACCTTTATTGTGTTGGGCCACTGAGATGCAGGGGGGGGGGGTGTTTGTTACAGTGCGTGGTCTATCCTGACTAATACACATGGAGATTAGAGGGTGGCTTCTCTTTCGGTTATAGATACACTAGTGCCCATGTTAAGACAGATCACCTGTGGGAGGGTCTGGCCATGGTGCCTGAACTATGGGGCCAGAAATGATGAAAGAAGATAAACAGATGTTTAAAGGAATTGGGGTAGCATCAAGTGAAAATGTAAGATGACATCTAAAAATCTATTCCATGCCAAGTCTGTTCAACACAAAAAGAATATTCTTTTCAACAAATGGTGCTGGGACAACTGGATATCCACATGGAAAAGAATGAAGCTGAACCCATTCCTTATACTGCACACAAAAATTAACTCCAAATGTATCAGAGGTCTAAATGTAAGAGCTAAAACTATAAAACTCTTAGAAGAGAACATAGGAGTAACTTTTCGTGGAGCTGGGTTAGGCAAAGCCTTCTTAGATATAAGATCAAAAGCCCAACAACAAAAGAAAAAAAATAAATTGGATTTCATCAAAATTAAAAAAAAACTTTTGTGATTCAAGGGACATCAAGAAAGTGGAAAGACAACCCACACCATGGAAGAAAATATTTGCAAATCACATATCTCATGTGGGACTTGTATCCAGAAATCTTACAACTCAATAATAAAAAGACAAATAACTCAATTTAAAATGGGCAAAAAAATCTGAATAGAAATTTCTCCAAAGAAGATACACAAATGGCCAACAAGCAACAAAATATGCTCAAAATCATTAGTCATTAGGGAAATGCAAATCAAAACCACAACGAAATCCAATTTCACATCCACTAGGATGGCTGATATAAAAAAGACAGACAGTAAAGTGTTAGGGAGGATGTGGAGAAGTGGAACCCTCATACACTGCTGTTGAGAATGTAAAACGGTGCAGCCTTTTTGGAAAACAGTTTGGCAGTTCCTCAAATTGTTAAATGTAGAGTTACCATACAACTCAGCAATTCCACTCCTAGGTATGTGTACACCCAAGAGAAAGGGAAACTTATGTCCACAAAAAGTCTTGTACACGAATGTTCATAGCAGCATTATTCAGAGGAGGTAAAAAGTGGAAACAACCCAAATAGCCATTAACTGAGGAAAGTATAAATAAATGTAGTATATCCACACAATGGGATATTATTCAGCAATAAAAAGGAGTGAAATACTGATATATGGTACTACTTGGATAAACCTTGAAAACACTGTTATGTACAAAAAGCCAGTCTCAAAAGCCCACCTATTGTATAATGTCATTTATATGAAATGCCCAGATCTATAGAGAAAGAAAGGGAATTGGTGGTTGCTTAGGGCTAGGATGGGAGAGAGAAGACTGAGGTGAAATGGGACTAACCTCTAATGGGCACAGAAGGTGACCAACATGTTCCTAAACTGATTGTGGTGATGGTTGCACAACTCTGTGAATATGCTAAAAAAATCATTGACCCATACACTTGACATGGGTGAATTGTATGGAATGTGAATTATATCTCAATAAAGCTGCTGAAAATTTATTCTGAATTATATTTTATTTGATTATATAATTGTATATTTCCATCCACAGAATGATATGATGCCCCAGTACAGAATAATTGGGCTGCAAGTGATAGACCTAAGATTATGGTCCAGCAAGCATTGCTCAGGAAACCTGTCCTACCATCAGAGATCGCTGGGCTGGATTGCCCACAGCTCCCCAAGGCCTAAGGAAACTTAAGCCAGTCTATGCCTAAGAAACTTCAAAGGGTACCTTGCATTGGTGTGCTAGTAAATATTTATCAACTGACTCTCTGGTGGGGGGAAAAAAGCCCTGTTCTGCAGCGCTTTGCCAATTTCCCTGGTGTAAACACTCCCACCATGGACAATTTCTAGCTACCAACATGAGATCACTGAATGTAGCCTTGGAAAAGAGACAAGTGATAATATGCCATCATATAGTATTTCCACCATAGAGATATAATAGATGTAAATCATCTCAAAGGTTAACAAATGGTAAAATGTAGTAAAATAATTAGGAAGTTACAAGTTTTGCACATTTCATAACTTTGTTTTTAATATAATTTATTTAATTGTAAGTTTTGTATGCTTAATTGTAATAATGGATGGGTTTATCAACCAATTTGCAAAATTCCTGAAAGTTTAACCATTGGCTCTCGAGAGGTGGTAAAACTGGTCCAGGAACCACCCGTCTCTTAGTTTATCTCAGCCTGTGGTAGGTCAGAGCAAGAGAAGAGACCAATAGACAAAGTTTCTCTCTCCTCTCACCACGTCCATCCCCACCCTGCCCCATCGTTAACTGAACAGAATGCCCTGCCTCCCTAATGCAGAATCGGGCAATTCCTGGAAGACTGTAAACCTACTGGGAGTTTTCTTTTTCTTCCTATTTAAATAAAACGTCTGGCTTTATGGTTCTTTTCACCATATTCACTTGCATCTCCGAATATTCTGTCCCACCCTCACCCCACTCCCAAGGAAAAATGACAAGGGAATAAGAAGCAGGAAGGCATGGGACTTCCCTGGTGGTCCAGTGGTAAAGAATCCACCTTCCAATGCAGGGGATGCAGGTTCGATCCCGGATCGGGGAACTAAGATCCCACATGCTGCGGGGCAACTAAGCCTACGTGCCACAACTACTGAGCCTGAGCACCTCAACTAGAGAGCCCGCGTGCCACAAACTACAGAGCCCACATTCTCTGGAGCCTGCGTGCTGCAACTAGAGGAGAGAAAAGCCGCACGCCACAACCAGAGAGAAGCCCGCGTGCCGCAACGAAGACCCGATGCTGCCAAAAAAAAAAAAAAAGAAGAAGAAGAAGCAGGCAGGCAGGAACAGCAGCTGGTTTAGTACCTTCTCTACTCTCTTCAGAAAGGTAACACTGTGGTCCCTTCCATTCACAATGAGTGAATTTTGAACTTATAAGAAAGGAGGCTTGAGTCTACCATTGCCACCCTAGAGTCAGGTGAAACTTGTCAAAGAGCGAAATTTACATGGAAAAGTGTAAAGACATTTTCATGCTGTTACCTTGACAGCTTGAGGTAATATATTTAGAACAGAATCCAGGCTTGTTTTGTTTGTCTATTTTGTTTGTCAAAATAAATAGAACCTTTTTTTTTGAGGATTTAAAAAATTTTTTATTTTATTTATTGGCTGTGCCATGTGGCATGTGGGGTCTCAGCTCCCTGACCAGGGATCAAACCTGTGCCCCCTGCATTGGGAGCACAGAGTTTTAACCACTGGACCACCAGGGAAGTGCCAGAACCTTTTTTTAAATTGAAGAATAGTTGACTTACAATATTATATTGTGATTCAGCAATTTCAGGAGTTTCAGGTGATTCAGCATAGTGATTCAGTATTTTTATAGATTATACTCCATTAAAAGTTATTACACACCCATTTATGGTAAAAAACCCTCCAGAAAGTAGGCATAGAGGGAACTTACCTCAACATAATGAAGGCCATATATGACAAACCCACAGCCAACATCGTTCTCAATGGTGAAAAACTGAAACCGTTTCCTCTAAGATCAGGAACAAGGCAAGGTTGCCCACTCTCACCACTATTATTCAACATAGTTTTGGAAGTTTTAGCCACAGCAATCAGAGAAGAAAAAGGAATACAAATTGGAAAAGAAGAAGTAAAACTGTCACTCTTTGCAGATGACATGATACTACACATAGAGAATCCTAAAGATGTTACCAGAAAACTACTAGAGCTAATCAATGAATCTGGTAAAGTAGCAGGACACAAAATTAATGCACAGAAATCCCTTGCATTCCTATACACTAATTATGAAAAATCTGAAAGAGAAATTAAGGAAACACTCCCATTTACCATTGCAACAAAAAGAATAAAATACCTAGGAATAAACCTACCGAAGGAGACAAAAGACCTGTATGCAGAAAACTATAAGACACTGATGAAAGAAATTAAAGATGATACAAACTGTTGGAGAGATATACCATGTTCTTAGATTGGAAGATTCAACATTGTGAAAATGACTATACTACACAGAGCAATCTACAGATTCAAGGCAATCCCTATCAAACTACCAAAGGCATTTTTCACAGAACTAGAACAAAAAATTTCACAATTTGTATGGAAACACAAAAGACCCCGAATAGCCAAACAATCTTGAGAAAGAAAAATGGAGCTGGAGGAATCAGGGTCCCTGACTTCCGACTATACTACAAAGCTACAGTAATCAAGACAGTAAGGTACTGGCACAAAAACAGAAATATAGATCAATGAAACAGGATAGAAAGCCCAGAGATAAACCCACACACATATGGTCACCTTATTTTTGATAAAGGAGGCCAGAATATACAATGGAGAAAAGACAGCCTCTTCGATAAGTGGTGCTGGGAAAACTGGGCAGCTACATGTAAAAGAATGAAATTAGAACACTCCCTAACACCATACACAAAAATAAACTCAAAATGGATTAAAGACCTAAATGTAAGTCCAGACACTATAAAACTCTTAGAGGAAAACATAGGCAGAACACTCTATGACATAAATCACAGAAAGATTCTTTTTGACCCACCTCCTAGAGAAATGGAAATAAAAACAAAAATAAACAAATGGGACCTAACGAAACTTAAAAGCTTTCGCACAGAAAAGGACACCATAAACAAGACGAAAAGACAACCCTCAGAATGGGAGAAAATATTTGCAAATGAAGCAACTGACAAAGGATTAATCTCCAAAATTTACAAGCAGCTCATGCAGCTCAATATTAAAAAAACAAACCACGCAATCCAAAAATGGGCAGAAGTCCTAAATAGACATTTCTCCAAAGAAGATATACAGATTGCCAACAAACACATGAAAGGATGCTGAACATCACTAATCATTAGAGAAATGCAAATCAAAACTACAATGAGGTATCACCTCACAACAGTCAGAATGTCCATCAACAAAAAATCTACAAACAATATATGCTGGAGAGGGTGTGGAGAAAAGGGAACACTCTTGCACTGTTGGTGGGAATGTAAATTGATACAGCCACTATGGAGAACAGTATGGAGGTTCCTTAAAAAGCTAAAAATAGAACTACCATACGACCCAGCAATCCCACTACTGGGCATATACCCTGAGAAAACCATAATTCAAAAAGGGTCATGTACCACAATGTTCATTGCAGCTCTATTTACAATAGCCAGGATATGGAAGCCACCTAAGTGTCCATCGACAGATGAATGGATAAAGAAGATGTGGCACATATATACAATGGAATATTACTCAGCCATAAAAAGAAACGAAATTGAGTTATCTGTAGTCAGGTGGATGGACCTACAGATTGTCATACAGAGTGAAGTAAGTCAGAAAGAGAAAAACAAATACCGTATGCTAACACATATATACGGACTCAAAAAAAAAAATGGTTCTGAAGAACCTAGGGGCAGGCCAGGAATAAAGACACAGGAGTAGAGAATGGACTTGAGGACACAGGGAGGGGGAAGGGTAAGCTGGGACAAAGTGAGAGAGTGGCATGGACATATATACACTACCAAATGTAAAATAGATAGCTAGTGGGGAGCAGCTGAATGGCTAGTGGGAGATCAGCTCGGTGCTTTGTGACCACCTAGAGGGGTAAGATAGGGAAGGTGGGAGGGAGACGCAAGAGGGAGGGGATATGGGGATATATGTTTACATATAGCTGACTCACTTTGTTAACATTGTAAAGCAATTATACTCCAATAAAGATGTTAAAAAAAAAATTATTGCAAAACAGTGGATATGTTTCCTTGTGCTGTATAATATATCCTTGTTGCTTATCTATTTTATGCATAGTAGTTTGTATCTCCTAATCCCACACCCCTATCTTGCCCTTCCCACCTCCCTCTCCCCATTGGTAACCACTAGCTTGATGTCTATGTCTGTGAGTCTGTTTCTGTTTTGTTTTATACATCTGTTTGCTTTATTTTTAGATTCCACAAAACCAGACACATAGATCAATGAAACAAAGTAGAGAAACCAGAAATAAACCCACACAACTATGGTCCATGGCCAATTAATCTACAACAAAGGAGGCAAGAATATGCAATGGAGAAAAGACAGTCTCTTCAATAAGTGGTGCCGGGAAAACTGGACATATAAAAGAATGAGATTAGATCATTTCCTCATACCATATGCAAAAATAAACTCGAGATGGATTAAAGACCTAAATATAAGACTTGAAGCCATAAACCCCTAGAAGAGAACATAGGCAGAACATTCTTTGACATAAATTGTACCAATATTTCTTTGGATCTGTCTCCTAAGGCAAAAGAAATAAAAGCAAAAATAAACAAATGGACATAATTAAACTTAAAAGCTTTTACACAGCAAAGGAAACCATTGACAAAACAAAAAGACATCCATGGGAATGGGAGGAAATATTTGCAAATGAAATGACCAACAAGGGGTTAATATCTAAAATATATAAACAGCTCATACAACTCAACAACAAAAAAACAAAAAACCCAATCAAAAAAATGGGCAGAAGACCTGAACAGACATTTTTCCAAAGAATACATACAGATGGCCAACAGGCACATGAAAAGATGCTCAACATCGCTAATCATCAAGAGAAATGCAAATCAAAACCACAGTGAGATACCACCTTACTCCTGTCAGAATGGCTGTCATTAAAAAGACCACAAATAGCAAACGTTGGTGAGGATGTGGAGAAAAGGGAACCCTCCTACACTGTTGGTGGGAATGTAAATTGGAGCAGCCACTATGGAAAACAGTATGGAGGTTGCTCAAAAAACTAAAAATAGAACTACCAGATGATCCAGCAATTCCACTCCTGGGTATCTATCGAAAGAAAATGAAAACACTAATTTGAAAAGCTACATGCACCCCAATGTTCATAGCAGCATTATTTACAATGGCCAAGGGATGGAAGCAAACCAAGTGTCCATCAACATACAGCTGGATAAAGAAGATGTGGTGTGTACACATATATACACAATGGAATATTACTCAACCATAAAACAAATGAAATTCTGCCATTTGGAGCGACATGGATGGACCTAGAGAATATTATACTTTGTGAAATAAGTCAGAGAAAGGCAGATACCGTATCACTTATGTGTGGAATCTAAAAAATAATACAAACAAGTGTATATAGCAAAATACAAACAGAATTGTCAGAATTGTCAGAATTTGTGAGAATTGGGACACAAATTTCCCAACTGCCATCTTCCCCATGACTTACAAACGGATTGACTTCCTAGCCACAAATGAGTGAATGAATACGTGAATCAGTAATTTAAGAGCAGCTTAAATTTCTGGGTCAGAGACACCCTGAAAAGAAAGTAAAATGATTGTTCAAAAGATGAAGATGCCTGGAAGTGGCAGTTTCTAACTGCTGACAAGGATTCTATTTTTAACCAGCCATTGCATAAGAATTTAAGAAATGTCTTTTGAAAAACTGAATGAAGACAAAACGGGAACCCAGGAACAGATGGGAATGTTCCAACCCCTTTCAGCCGTGCCCATCTATCATCTGCATGACTGCAAATATCCAGGACACAAAAACAAACACCCACAAGGAGACGTGTAAACATTCAAGCACATACGTGTCTCACACGTGCAGGGCCACCTATGACCAGGAGGACAACTGGTGTCAACAAATTAGCTCTTGAAAAGAGAAAAGTATTTTATAGGCAAAATAGCGTACAGTGATTTCATAGGCAAAATTAGTATAAACTGACTGGGCTTTTGTTAAGTAGGTGCGTTCTCCTGCTATATTTAAAACGATCGCCTTGATGCCTGATTTTACACAAATCAAACAGGGCCTCCCGACTTTGGAAGACAGTTTATCTGATGGAGTGAACAGCTCTTTTCATCTGTAAGGAAATAATCTGGAAAAGTCAAATGTTTACATCCTTTCCCAAACAGTGTTACATCCAACAGGAAAAACAAGTACGAAACATATGTAAGACTCCACCACACAACTCATCTCACTCTCGGTGAACCGCGCTCCACCACTAGACAGTCTACGGAGAGAGAAACTGCTTCACCTGTAACAAAAGCAGCCTTCGTGGTCACCCAAAGAACGTGGAATCAGTTCTGCAGCCTGGCGTCCATGGGAGCACAGAATGCTCTAGAAGGGAGCGTACAGATCTCTCTCACTTCATAGGCGAGGAAACGGAGGCCTGCAAAGCTTGCAGACTTACCATGAGGTCCGGGAACACCTTTAACTGCATTCAACAGGTTGTTTGTCGTCCCAGACACCTTCTCCACTCGTCTTCCTCTATTTGTTGCTGGAGGCCCACCTGTGTGGGCTTGTCTCCAACGTGGTCCCCAGATGAACGGCATCAGTAGCACCTGGGAACTTGTTAAACATGCAAATTCTCAAGCCCCACCTTAGACCTACTGAATTAGAAGCTTTGGGGTGGGGTCCAGCAATCTGTGTTTTGCCAAGCCTTCCAGGGGATGCTGACATTCGTTAAGGTTAGAGAGACACATCCGTGAGATGTGTCTCTAACAGATACCGTTAGAGAGACAGGTTTCTTAACCTTTGGCTTCCAGCTGGCCCTCGGCCAAGGGGAAACCCTGGCAGGAGGTCCCCAGACTCACTTAAGAGGAGGGAGTTAAGGGTATTTATTTCTCCCAGGTTCCCTCCCTGTGAGATTGCCTAGGACTGGCTGCATCCGTGCACCAAAGGTCACTGTACCTCTCAGGACAGTCTCTGAGCCGTGTGACTCATTCCTTCTTGACCCAGTAACTACCCCCTCCCCTGACTCTACGGGTCTAGGGATGGTAACAATCCCTACTGCTTGCTCTAAAACACTGCTCCATCCTTGGTGATTCTCCATGCACATCTTTGTAAAGGGTGCCTTTACTCAGCCCTCCTCTAATTATCCTGATGTAGATGTGCTTCCTGGGATCCTCACCTGATACAGATAGAAAGATGCTTGTCTGGGGTGATGGGTAAGGAGCACAGCTTTTATGGGACTTTTCTAACTTGGAATAAGACTCTTTCTGCTTCTCTCCAACTTCAATAACAGGAACGACTTTGGGAGAGTTCCAAATACCGTATTTACAGCAAAAGAGCATAACATTTATTTACACGAAACATGACCATTGATGTTTATTGTGTAATTTTCAAGACACAGCTGTTTCTCCCCAGAGATCACCTAGTCGGAATTTCTTCTTTTCATCCTCTCCCCTCTCACTGTTGCACAACACAGAGCAAAAGATGTGGCTTATGCTGACTCAGACCTGATTTGCTTTTACCTGACGATCCATCTCCTAAGGCCTCTGCTCTCAGACTCTTCCTTCCCTTTAAATTCACTCTGCCTCTTGTTTGTTGCTGTTGTTGTTGTTTTGGGGCCTTTTTTGTGGTGAAATACACATAACATAAAACTTACCATCTTATAACCATTTTTAAGTGTATGGTTCAGTGGCATTAGGTACATTCGCATTGTTGCGCAACCATCACCACTGGCCATCTACACACTTTTTATCTTGCAAAACTGAAACTCTGTACCCATGAAACAATAACTCCCCATTCCTGCCCCCAAGCCTCTGACGACCACCATCCTACTTTATGAATTGACTACTCTAAGGCTCTCACATAAGTCAAGTCTTACAGAATTTGTCTTTCTGTGATTGGCTTATTTCACTTAGCATAATGTCCTCAAGATTTATTCATGTTGTAGGATGTGTCAGGATTCCCTTCCTTTTTGGGGATGAATAAAATTTCACTGTATGAATAGACCACATTTGTGTATCCATTATTCATCCATCAATGGATGCTTATTTTGCTTCCACCTTTTGACTCTTATTAACAAGGATGTACAAATATCCATTCAGGTCCCTCCTTTCAATCCTTTCAGGTATATACCCAGAAGCGGCACTGCTGCATCACACGGTAGATCTATTTTCAATTTTCTGAAGAACCTCCATACTATTTTCCATAGCAGCTGCACCATCTTACATTCCCACCAACAGTGTACAAGGGTTCCCTTTTCTCCACATCCTCACCAGCTACTTTTTGATAGCAGCCATCCTAATGGGTGGGCAGTGGTATCTCATTGTCGGTTTTTTAAAAACATCATCTCCTCCACATAGAGTGCCCTCCTTATAGGCCCATTAAGCGCCTTGCCCAGTTGAAATTAATCTCCTCCTTCTTTGTATTATCTTAACACTTCGTACTTCATTTGAGCATCTATTGTTCCCCCCTCCCTCTCTCCTTCAGGTTTTTATCTGCCTGTCTCCTCAGTTTGGATGCAAGTTCCTTTAGGGCAGCTGCCTTGGCTTGTTCATCTTTATATCTTCCATTGTGTTTGGTCCAAGGCCTTGCACAGGTTCATCCAGTTAGTGGCAAAACCAAAATCAGACCCAGATTTCTCAACTCTCAACCAAATACTTTTTCTGCTGCTGAGGAACAGTGGAACCACATAAACAAACAAACAAACAAACAAACAAACACATTGTGCTGTGTTTGAAAAGGAGATCTGGCTTCCTGACATTAACTACTGGCCGTCAGTTTCTTACCAACATATTCACTACAGGCATACCAACAACATCGTGCTCTCAAATACGTAGAGTTCATGCCGTGGTTCGTGAGGACCAGTGACAGGATTTCTGGCAATCAGCCCTGAATTGTGGTGCCACAAGCTGCACGTGAACTGACTCTCCCTCTGGACCAGATACAGGCGGGTCTTGTTTTCACCATTAGAGCTTGTCCTGATCTGTTTTAATCCTGATGTGTTTTCATGGGCTCTCTTTCCTCTGAGGGATTGATGTTCCTGAGTCCCTCTTGCCTGATAAAGATGTCAGTGTTCTCACAGAAAATCCAGAAAGTAAGTTACAGGGCAGGAAGGATATCTAATCTGGTGTTGAAGTCTTTCATGATGCTGTAAGGGAACTGGCCCCAGCATCTCCCAGGCATCCGCTTGTTTTCCTCCAATTTGCGGGATGAATTCCTCAATTGTTTTGCCCTCATGTCAACTGTTTAGAGTTTTAGCCACAGGAGTCTCCTGGAGATTATGATTTAAGCCCCTGATCAAGCAGCCGACATCCTGCTGACAAGACCGCCGTAAGCTCCAACGGCCACTCAGATCTTCCAAATAGCATCTTTCTTATCACTTCAGGGAAGAGGCCTCCCTTTGGGGCACTGAAGCACCAAGTGGGATGTAGTGAGATCACAGGATAAAGGCGACTTCCTGCTTTCGGTCTCTTTGATTTCTTCTTTAGAGAATCTAAGAGGAAAAGAGAGAGAGATGGGAAAGCCCACGTTGCTCCTTTTAAAGGTCTTCTCAGGGAACCTGCCACCCTTAGCAGGGCTTGAGTTCGTCATCATAACAAGTTCCATATATCCTTGGAAGAGGGTTGCGATAGTGTGAGAGGCCACACAGAGCAATCTGATGAGTTCCCACTGTAGGACCTGGATGGTGAGGCCAGGCATTAACAGCCAAAACATCCCTGCGTGTCCTTCACGTTGCAAGTGAATGAATCACGACTTGTTGCTTTTGGAGGCATATCTTGATCTCTATGGTGGGTGCTGCTGTTCTTCCTGCCGCCAGAATTCCTGTCAGTACTTGTTTCAGTGGGAGTACTGTGCATCTCATCTGTGTCTTGGAGAGATGGAACGTGACACGGTTTTTCCAGGGGTGGGCTGCCATTTTTCATGAAAAATTCCAGACGTTCCCTTGTTAGACACAACTTCCTTTTATCGCCAGGCCCCCTCCTAGTGAGGCGCACTGCCCTCAGTCACTTTCGAGCCTCGTGGGACATGGATTTCTTGTCAAAGACTTTCCTCCCACTGTAGTTGGTCCTTATACTTATGTCTGGATTGATCCCAATCCAAGACTTTCTTCCCACTGTAGTTGGTCCTTATACTCATGTCTGGATTGATCCCAATCCAGGAGAAAAACATGTGGCAGTTGCTGTCATCTGATTTCAAAATACACTGATTTGGGGTCAAATCTAACTCAAATTTGAGTTTCAGTCTGTGCCTGCGTTCAGCTGCCACCATGATGGGCTAGGAGGAGGGGGCGTTTACGGTACAGTGGTCAGGAGCGGAGCCTTCAGGATCCTACTGCTTGCTTTCATGGCTTGTCTCTGCCATTAGCTGTGTAACCTTCGGCCAGTTACTTGATCTCACTGAACGTCAGTTTGCTCATCTGTAAAATGGAGAGGTCATCTCATGCAATCTCCGTAACAATCATGCCAAATGAATCCACACAAAACATTTAGTGCAGTACCAGACACTCCAAGTGAGTAGAGGATACTGGATTTATCTGGTATGAAAGTAACTTCATAGAGTGAGCTTTAGTAACACAATGTAGTAATAAGAAGTCATTTCCAGGGACTTCCCTGGTGGTCCAGTGGGTAAGACTCTGTGCTCCCAATGCAGGGGGGCTGGGTTCGATCCCTGGTCGGGGAACTAAGATCCCACATGCATGTGCAACTGGGAGTCCACATGCCGTGACTGAGAGGTCCACATGTCGCAACTAAAGATCCCACACACCGCGGCGAGGATCCCACGTGCAGCAGCTAAGACCCGGCATGGCCTAAATAAATAAATATTAAAAAAAAAAGAGAAAGAAAATAAGTCATTTCCAGAGTCCTCTGCCATAATGAGCCTTGATCCCTGGAGCACCAAGCGGGACCCTCAGATTTATTATCAACCCCTCAACCCTTTACTGTTCTTATTTATTTACTCAGTTCCTCCATCGCCCAGACCTGCCCTTGTCCAAAGTCTCAGTGGCTTCCTCGCTGTCTATTTCATTCAGGACCTGATGGTGAAACTAGACAAATGGGTAAGCTGTTCCAAGGTGTGAATTCCTTCAACACCTTCAGGGCATGTGTCAGCCCTGTGCTAGACATTAGGGATACACCTTGAGCCAGGGGGACGTGGTCTCTAACCTCATGGAGCGTACTTGGATTTGAGGGTAACATGGTCACTCTGCTCTAGCCACACCACTTCTGCTTATTCAATGTCCTGAATATGTCAAGCACATTCCTGCCTCAGGGCCTTTGCATTGGCTGTTTCTGCAACTTGAACACTATGTGCCCAGACATCTTCATAGCTTGTTCCCCTAATTCCTTTGAGCTGATGATAAAACAAGCGTTCCCTTGTCCGATGCCTTTCCTAATCACTTTATCTAAAATAGGCTTCCGACACCTATTCGTCTCTGCCTTCCCTGTTTTATTTCTTTATAGCACTTATTAGCACATGACATATAACTGAGTCTCTATTTGTTAACTGCTTATCTCTTTCCACTAAAATGTAAGCTCCAGAGAGCAGAGACCTTGCCTATTTTGTTTACTACTGTATCCCCGGTACGCAGAGCCATGCCTAAGACATCCTGGGTGCTCAGATAATATTCAGTGATGAATGAGTAAATAAAAACAAATACTTAAACATGCAATTACAGGCTAATGAGCTAAGTGTGAGACTGGAGATACACAGGACGGTATAGGAGCCCATGTGAAGGGTGCTCAACTAAGAAGCAAAGGCCAAAGCAGGGGCAGGAGGAAGTTAGAAGGAACCGTCTGTGCAAAGGCCCGGGGATAGAAGGGAGCATGGTGCACTCGAGAGTCTGGGGGTCTTCAGGGTGGTTGGAACGCGTCATAAAGGGACAAGAAATAAGGCCAGAGGTACCAGCTCACAGGGCAGGCTTTCTAGTCTTGGTGTCCCCCTGTCATCTCACACTCTCTTGGTGGCTGAAGCAGGTAAATAACAATCAGGTAGTGACCCAAGTGCTAGGATATAAACTGCATGCCTAAAAATAAAGGAAAATCGAAGAAACCACAGGCCTAGGCTGGCATGGAGTGAAACAGCTAAAAACACAAGAATGATTAGTACTTTAATCTTGTGTTACACTAGGTTAATAAATTCCGTGTATTCATTTATTCTGGAATATTCTTTAACTTATTCTTTTAACTTAACAAATATTAACTACCTAGTCTGTGCTAGGCACCGTCTAGCCACAGAGGTGATTAACCCAGACAGATGATGTACTCCCCACCTTCACACAGCTTACTGTCCAGTGGGGTGAAAGATGGAAAAACAAACCAACCAAGAAAACAAAGAAAGAAAATCACTGCAAGTTGTAATAAAATCTGAAGGAAATCAGTAAGAAGCCAGACAGGACACCTGCAGCAACAGAATGTCATGAACCCTGTGAGCGGCTGACTTACCCCAAGATGAGCAGCTGTGTGGTCAGGGATGCTTGAGGGGGCCGTGGAAACGGTCACAGTCGTGTTTCCTGTCTTCCTTCCCGGCACGGGTGACAGTTACCTGGAAATGCTTCTGTGAGGACCTGACCAGAGAATCTTCACTGGTGGGTTATTTGGAGGGACGTCCATTTTATTCCAAAACCTCTCCTTTGCATCTAATCACTGGCCATCTCTCCTTCCAAGGGGTACCAAGAACAACCCCTTCTGTCTCCAGGACCTTTGGGGCTGTCGAAAATGTCCCAGCCCACTCTTTTTTTCTTTTCCATTATGGTTTTTTACAGGGTATTGAATAGAGTTCCCTGTGCTCTACAGTAGGACCTTGTTGTTTATCCATCTTACATATCAGTATAATAGTTTGCATCTGCTAATCCCAAACTCCCACTCCATCCCCCCCCATGCCCCCTCCCTCTTTGCAGCCACAAGTCTGTTCTCTACGTCTGTGAGTCTGTTTCTGCCTCGTAGATAAGTTCATTTGTGTCATATTTTAGATTCCACATATAAGTGATATCATATGATATTTGCCTTCGTCTAACTTACTTCACTTGGTATTATCATCTCTAGGTCCATCCATGTAGCTGCAAATGCCAGCCCACTTTTCAGGGTCATCACTTGGCTCCTTTGCCTCTAGTTCAGTTAGGACAATAGGTATAAATGCTCCCTCTTCACGGACTGTGCAGTGCAGGGCATAGGGCCCCCCAAAATGCGGGGCCTCCCCTCTCCTGGAGTTAGATCAGTGCAGTCAGTCAGCAACGTCTCCTGAGGCCTGCTGGGCTGACACTGCTCTAAGCTCATCTTCAACTCCCCACAGGGTTCACTTTATGATGAAGAACGGGCGGGCAAAGGGCCACTTGCTGGGGTTGTCAGGCATGGGACCCCAAGATAAATGGGCCCCTCATCGGGTGCAGGATTGCTCTGCTTGCGTTCCCTCTCAGACGGCACCTGTGTCCTCCCCCTACACTCTACAAATGTCCTCCTGCCACAGAGACGACCTCGGAAATCTCCCTTCCTCCCCTGGAATCTCCCCCGTCAGAAAGGTTCTTTCCCTCTCATCCCACTAAGTATGTCTAAATATGTTCCGCCCATGACCCATTCCCTTCAATACACCTGCCTTGTGGCCCCAAGTCCAGCGAATTGCCTTGCTGTTTGTCCCTGGGTTCCTACGAATACCTGTGGGCGGAATTATCAGCAAGCTTCGAGAGGTCAAGACGTATCTGCGTATTTGGAACAATTGTTATGACAAGGCAAACGTGAATCCAGAAAATGAGAAAACTTACATAAACACACCCAAGACAGCACCTGTCCCAGAGAAGGGCCAATAGAAAGCAGTTATCAGTGAAGAATAGACTGTGTTTCAGCTCATGCAGCTCAATATTAAAGAAACAAACAACCCAATCCAAAAATGGGCAGAAGACCTAAATAGACATTTCTCCAAAGAAGACATACAGATGGCCAAGAAGCACATGAAAAGATGCTCAACATCACTAATTATTAGAGAAATGCAAATCAAAACTACAATGAGGTATCACCTCACACCAGTTAGAATGGGCATCATCAGAAAATCTACAAACAATAAATGCTGGAGAGGGTGTGGAGAAAAGGGAACCCTCTTGCACTGTTGGTGGGAATGTAAATTGATACAGCCACTATGGAGAACAGTATGGAGGTTCCTTAAAAAACTAAAAAGAGAATTACCATATGATCCAGCAATCCCACTACTGGGCATATACCCAGATAAAACCATAATTCAAAAAGACACATGCACCCCAATGTTCATTGCAGCACTATTTACAATAGCCAGGTCATGGAAGCAACCTAAATGTCCATCGACAGACGAATGGATAAAGAAGTTGTGGTACATATATACAATGGAATATTACTCAGCCCTAAAAAGGAACGAAATTGAGTCATTTGTTGAGACGTGGATGGATCTAGAGACTGTCATACAGAGTGAAGTAAGTCAGAAAGAGAAAAACAAATATCGTATATTAACGCATGTATGTGGAACCTAGAATAATGGTACAGATGAACCGGTTTGCAAGGCAGAAGTTGAGACACAGATGTAGAGAACAAACGTATGGACACGAAGGGGGGAAAACCGCAGTGGGGTGGGGATGGTGGTGTGCTGAATTGGGCGATTGGCATTGACATGTATACACTGATGTGTATAAAATTGATGACTAATAAGAACCTGCAATATAAAAACCCAAACAAACAAACAAAAAACAACTAATACTAAACTTTCTTTGGGTTATTTGTATGGAAATATGTTAATATAAATGTTTCAGACATTACATGAAATTTCTAAAAACCTTATATGTTCTGGTATAATGTTATAAGTCATAATTCTAGTTATTACTTTAAAATGTATATCTCAGAAATAACTAAATTTCCTTGTCAATTGGATTATTATGAACTTTCATCAAATCTTTAACCGTGGTCATTTTTAAGTCTTTTGTCATTTACAGACAGTTCTGGGTGTACTCTGATGCTTTAGCAAAAATGTTCCTATAAAAGGGTTTCATCTTCAAGGAATTCATGGAAAAGACTCTGACAAGTACAGGTTTCTGGTAACTGACTGTACTGCTGAACTGAATGAATAAGCATTTTCAGAACTCTAATGGAAAACTGATGAACTCATAAAAGTGCCAACAAAAGATCAAGATGAAAAAAAAATTAATTACATGGGACTGAGTGAACTGATGAGGATGATTATAATTTTTGTGACTGTTTGAATAAAAAAAACAAAAATCCCCCCCAAAAATAGACTGTTTTTATATGTATAACTGAATCACTTTTCAGTGCGCCTGAAACTAACACAACATTGTAAATCAACTATACTTCAATTTCAGAAAAAGAAAAAAAAATCATATTCCAGAAAAAGAAGAATAGGTCGTTTTAAACTCTGTATTTGCTTTCTGGGGGAGGAAATATGTGAATATGGTCTGGAAGGGAGTAGGGTGACTCTTCTCCGTCAGCTACACGATTCCCCCTGGTGACAGCCACTGCCAACTGTTACTTGTGCATTTTCCACAGGTTTTGTGAAGAGCTTCTTAATAAGTGAAGCTTTCGCTGTGGAGAACAAATTCCTATAACCTGGCTTCACAGTTACTTGTGGAAACGATCGTCTTCCCTCTCCTCCTGATTCCAGCCAATCCCCATTATCACCTGCACGTTTCCATTGCGTTATTCCATTCTGAAAGAGAAGATGAATAAAGGTAACAAAAAGGCTTTGAAGGAATGTAGACTCTCCACTGTGGCCAAGGTTAGCAGGAATCATACTTGGCTTGGAGCCCCTTCAGAGCTCTGAGCCCGAAGCCAATTTCTCTATAATGGAATCGTTCCCTAATTGTTCCCTAATGAAAAGGAATGATAATGTTTGATATGATAATTATATATTGTAGAATCTATTTATAGAAAAAATAAATGCACCATTGCTAGTACAATAGCAGAAATACATATATATAAAGGTGGTGGGACTATTTGTGAATTGCTTGCTTGCTTTTTTCTACTTTCTAAATATTCTTTAATGTGCTTTATAATAAAAATATATATACCTTACAATTTGCAATACTTTGATTTAATTTTATCTGGGCGTTCACTCTGCATGTATATTTAAATATTAATTACACTCCACTGAAAGAGGAAAGGTAATAAACTCTTCCATTAACACAAACACATTGAACAAATGAAATCCACTCTGTTCTGGCCTGTATGTTTATTTCTTGAGAGCATATACAGCATCACAGAAAGTGATGATTCTCTGCCAGGCTTGAGTGTTGGGCTCACCTGGGGATCTTTAGAAAAATCCAGAGGCATAGGTCCTGCCCACAGAGATTCTGATGTCGTTCTGTGGTGTGGCTTGGTCTGGGGTTCTTATAAGCTTCCCAAGTAATTCTAACATGGAATCAAGGTTGGAAATCACTGATTTAAAAAAAGAAAACAGGAGTGAACCCCACTGAGAATTTACTAAAATAAAACATCTAAGAGAGTATCTTTATGAACTACAGCCAATCTTGCTCAAATTAGGAGAAAAATCTAGCATTTTGGCAGTTCAAGAATGAAAAATACCTTAGAATTTAAAGTTTATTAGAAATAATCATGATCCTCCCTACTCAGCACGTGCCTGGCATTTTACATACATCACCTCTAATCTGCATAAGAGCTCTAGACGTGAAATAGCGTGGGACCTTAGCTCCCTGATCAGGGATCGAACCCTGACCCCCAGCAGTGGAAGCTCAGAGTCCTAACCACTGGACCGCCAGGGAAGTCCCCAGTACCCATTTTAAAAGATGAGATTCAAAGAAGTTACGCAACTTGCCCCAAAACACGCAGCCAGTAACAGAAGGGGCTGGTGGCTTACAGCTCTGATGCAGAAGCCTGCGCTTACTTCCCACCCCACGTCACTTCCACTTAAGAATAAAAGATGCAACTGTCACGCAGAACAATGCACAGAGTATGATCTAACTTTCGTTCAAACAAACAGTTCTCAGTGTGCGTGCCTGGAAGAGATCCAGGTGGATGGTCACCACCCTGCGGACCCCCTTCTGGGGAGGCAGGCCCAGCGACTTTTGCTTTACATACTTTAAATATTTCTGTTGTTTGGATGTTTTTACAAGGAGCATGAGTTCTATTTGTAAAGTATAATCTATAAAATACTAATACTGAAGTAACCATCACCAGTAGTTGGGGCTCGAGGGCAAACTTCTCAAGTCCAGTCCAGGGTTTCCTAAACCTTTGTCCTCTTCATTGTCGACCAGGAGTCATAGTCATGCCTCGGGGGGATTCACACAAAAGGAATAGTGTGTACACTATACCTACATTATATTACCTATAGTCATTATAATAATCTATGCATCACTGTGCCATACAGCAGAAACTAACACAACATTGTAAATCAACTATACTCCAATAAATAATTAATAAAAAATAATCTATGCAGTTCTTTACCCTGAAAGATCTTTAAATTTCTTCCTTATTTAAAAACCTGGCAGGACTTCCCTGATGGTGCAGAGGTTAAGAATCTGCCTGCCAATGCAGGGGACACGGGTTCGAGCCCTGGTCCGGGAAGATCCCACATGCCGCAGAGCAACTAAGCCCGTGCACCACAACTACTGAGCCTGCCCTCTAGAGCCCGCGAGCCACAACTACTGAGCCTGCGTGCCACAACTACTGAAGCCCGTGCGCCTAGAGCCCATGCTCCGCAACAAGAGAAGCCACTGCAATGAGAAGCCCGCGCACCACAACGAAGAGTAGCCCCCGCTCACCACAACTAGAGAAAGCCCACGCGCAGCAATGAAGACCCAACGCAGCCAAAAATAAATTTAAAAAAAAGACTAAAAAAAAAAAACAACTGGCATTTTTGCGGATGGGGAACCGAGGTCCGACTCATGCAATACTTCCATGGCTGTTTATATGGCTTCGAAGTTTCTGAATTCCTAATCTCCTTTCCTGGCACCAGCCCTGCTCCAACTCTGCACTCTGGGGAGGTTGGTGACTTCCCATGAAGTCACATTGGACAAAGATTAGGTCATTTTTAAAGCTTGTTTGCTCTTTTAACCATGAGGGGGAAAAAAGTCCAAATCAGTCAAAACAAAACAGCAACCCTATGTGTCCAGAGATGTCCATGGAGAAAGTGGAGATAAACAAGCCGCACTCCTGCGTCTCCTAACAGCAGTGTGTCTCAGCTCACCCTTTAAAAGCTGCAGGGTGCCAGGCCCTGGGTTTTATCAGACCCCCTCAGCTATCCCCACAGCTCTACCAGGACTCACTGCAGGGGACCAAGAGCCCATCCTGTGGTTTCCAAACATCAGGGCAGGCCTCGGTCACAAACAGTTCCATGTTTTTGTTTTTAGCATAAGATAGAACAAATAAACTCTGCAGACTGCTTGGTCCTCAACGGTATTGATGAGGGGAAATTGCAGATCACAGAGACACGCTTTAAATTAACAGGATGTACATGAGCCAGACATAATTAACCGAGCAGGACCAAGGGAAAAGAACCTGCTTTGGAACACTTGTTGAAACCCTCCATGCAACTTCTCAAATAAAAACTCCAAATAAAAACTCCAGGATTTAACTGCTACCTCTGACATAGTATAAAATAAGGAACAGCTACTTCCTGGAGAAAGTTGACTATAAGTTGAAGGGAAAGGAGAGATTGACCTTCCCTCTGCAGGAAGCAGGGAGATCCTCGTGGTCTCAACAGCCCTTTCATGTGAACACGTAGCCCTGAGACCGGGGTTCAGGCCGAGTTAATTAGCAGCGTCTACTTGGGAGAAAGTTCCAAGCAGGATGCTGAGGTGGAAGGAGGGGCGGGTCAGAGCTCACGTAGGGGCCGACCCGTCCTGCTGTGCCTCTGACGACAAATGGGATGCGGAGTCTGGGTGAAAAGGGGGTACTGGCATTGAAGAGAGAAAAGACACGTGCTCTCCCTCTCACGCACACACACAGGATGGGAACACAAAACAAATGATGGGAAGTGTGATGAAAAAGATCTAGGTCCCAAGAGGAGCCAGATTAGAGAAACGCTGAAGTGTTAGCAACGGGTCACATACTTGGAAGTCATTGGGCACAACCCGAAATGAAGGGCCCGGCCAGCCTTCTTCTAAAGAGGGAGAAGGAACTGGTGAGGGGAGAGTGTGTGTAAAGAGAGGAGAGACGAACTTTTCGTGACTATTAGAGGCTGTTTATCAGGTAGTTGGAGTGCGTGGGGGGATGGGAGTGTCCAGGAATGAAAGTCTTCATCAGAGAAACAGCTCAAGGCCTCAGGGCCAGTTCCGGGATTAGAAAGGATGAAGCAAGAATCAGAATCAGGGGAAATGAGAGGGCAACATGGGTGGGGGAAGAGGGGGGCAGCAGCCCTTACCCTTCAGCTACACCATCTCTCTTTTCTCCATCAACTTGAGGTAGCTTCTAGAAAATTCTACTCCATGGAGGAGGAATTCTGAGGCTCCAAAAAATTAAGTAATAGGATCAGCTCACACAGCCATTAAAGGAGGTAGAGATGGGATCTCACCTCACTGCGGCCTTGATGCCAAGGCCCCTTGCTCCATCCCCTCCACCATGCTGTCACTCAAGGCGGGTACAAGCCATGGAATATCTTTAAAAAAAACAAAACGAAACAGCCTGAGAAAGTTGAGAGCAATAGGAAAGTATCGAATCAGTCTGACTGACCCTCTCAAGGGCTCTGACATCTTAAGATGCATGGCCTACGTGACATAGTGCCTGAGTAGGAGAGTTTAATATTTTGGCATATTGTTTTTCTGGGTGTGGCGTGCTATTGTTACAGGCTGCACACCCAGACAACATTGTGTGAGGGTTGCTGCTTACCTGGAAACTCCAGGCACCGAGATTGTAACTGCAAGAGTCAGAAGGGGTCCACCCTTTGCAGGTATCTTGCTGTAATAACAGCTGGCAGCTCTCTGTGACCCAGGACTTTATGAAGATGACAGAAGGAAGTATCGAGAATGCTTGAACCCGCACTACGAAATAAGACCAATGCAGGTATTTCTAGATAACTTACAATTTGATGCAACAAGCTGTACATGATATAGAAAGGAGTTTTGGCATAAACTCCCAAATTCTTCTCCCTGAAGGGTAAGAAAAACTCTCTAGCCAGGGGTGGCTCAGAGAACGTTCTGGTCTGAAGTCCTCTACATCTTGGGTTTTCATGTTCTGGTGTTCTCCTAAGCTTATTCCACGTTGGTCTCATGTCTCTACATGGGACTTGCTCAAATTTCACTTTATGCAGTAAATACTCAGTAATAATATTCCTAAGGAGATTTGTTCTCTGCCATGGGCTCACCCAAATGCCTGCTACTCCTGACTGCTGCTTTGCAAAGGGTTTCTCTACCAGAAAGTCTGAAAACCCATGGTTCTGGCCAGTGGTATTTGGATTCTGCCCAGTTTGTGTCAGAAGAGATTGTATTCAGCTTCTTCTGATGGGAAGAGTGACCTCTTTATTTGGGACCCTCCTCTGACCAAACACAGGGGTGCTGGGACACTTGGTGTGTAGTGTATCACAAATCTTTAGGAATAACAGTTCAGGGGGCTTCCTGTTAACTATTTCATCCTCAGTAGTGTGGAGGCTGCACTACGATATGCTGCTAAAGGCCCCAGTAGGTCTAGGTCCTTAAAAGAAAACCATCCAGGTTTTGATAGTAGAGGAACTCATTTAATTTAAATGAAATGTGAACACCTTTAATGTGCTAGGTGCTATGTTCGGAGCTTCACATACATGCTTTTATTTAGTTCTAGAATGTCTTTATGAGGTGGGTGTTCTATGCCCATCTTACAGATGAGGAAACCAAGACTCTAAGAAATTAGCTGGCTTGTACAAGGTCAAGGTCACACAGCCACTAGGAGACCAGAAGATCTAGGATTTCAAAAATTTTATGGTGGTGGTGCTAAAAACACATAACATAAAATTTACCATCTTAACTATTTTTAAGGTATAGTCCAGTAGTGTTAACTCTGTTCATATACTGTGCAAAAGATTTCTGGAATTTTTTCACCTTGCAAAACTGAAACTCTAAATCCATTGAACAATAACTCCCCATCCCCCCTCCCTGTAGTCCCTGGCAACCGTGAGTCTACTTTCTGTTTCTATGAGTTTGACTACTCTGGATACCTCTTATAAGTGGAATCATACCTAGTATTTTTCTTTCTGTGACTGGCTAGTTTCACTTAGCATAATGTCCTCAAGATCCATCCATGTTGTAGCATGAGTCAGAATTTCCTTTCTTCTTAAGGCTCCGCAATATTCCATTGTATGCATACACCACATTTTCTTTACAGAGCTAGGACTTTAATCCAAGTTCAGGAGGCTCCAGACCCCATGCTCCTCTCTTGTGCGTAAACCACGTTCCCTGGTCAGTGCTTTAAAGAGAATTGTAAATTTCACATTATACATTAAATGCAAGAGAAGTGAGACAGCGGTGTCCCGGCTCCGCTCTCAGCATCACAAGCCCAGAAGTGGAGTGGCAGAGGGCTGCCTGACTTACACGCTTCCAGGGGAAGCACCCCGACCTTCTCCTCGCACAGAGCCCAGCTCGCCACTCCTCCCATCACTGCCTCCTGACACACGCCTTCTCCAGCACACGCCCGGGCCTCTCCTCTCCTGTATGTCACGTACCAAGGTCTCCAGGACGTCTCCGGCTGGATATAAATAGCCCTGAGACCTCAAACTCCCCACCCTTCCTCACCCAGCCTTCCCTGTTGCCCAACTTCCCCGTCCTGTGGGCTGTGCCAGTGTCCTGCTGCTTCTGCAAGTCTGCAGCCTGGTAATCTTTGCCGCCTCTCCGGTTTTCATCACTCACCAGCCACTGCCAAGGACACCAGCTTCCTCCTCAGCAGCCCGAATCTTTCCCTTCCCCAGAATCCCATCCAAATCCCTCGACCAGGCCCAGAGGGCTTTGCACCTGCAATGTGGTTCTTCCTATTCGCCCCCAACACTCCCACCCTCCCCTCCCCCACCCCCAAAGGCTGGTCTTGAATCACCTGTAACCGTTTCTCCACAATCATCTAATCAAGTCAAACTCAGCACCGTCCTGCTCAGATCTTTCCCCCGGCTGCTCCTCGTCGTCTTCCATCTTCACCTGACCCTCCTCGGTCAGCTTTGTTCTGCTCACGGGTATTTTCTGGGCCCACCCCATCCCCAAGCCGTGCACCTGACCTTCACCTCCACCTCCAGCCTGTGGACAGGCACCTAAGCCACCTCGGTCCTGGGTCTCCTCTCCCGTGCACTGCCGAGCGTCCCCACCCTCCTCTTCTCCCTCCTTCTCCTTGGATTGCAGTTTGTGACCCAGATTCATTCCACCCCACTGTCTCGTCTGTCATTTCTGACCTTTCTCAGGTTTTGAGATAAGTAACCTGTGTCTTTATAAATATTTTAATCAACTGTATATGGATTTATCTTTCTTTCCACCTAAGTTCCCTTGAGCATGAACTTGGACGGCTCTTCATGTTCCCAAGTGGCTCCCTCGTCCTCCCAGCATGTATTATACCATAAATAAATGACACCATAAATAAATCAGGGGCGAGGAGAGTCAGGATAACAACAGAACTGTTTTTCCAGCCAAGATGAGTTCAACGGGGTCAGGGATGGGAAGGAGACTCAGAGGCAGTGGAGCTGGGGTCCAGATGCTGACGAGTCTTGAGACGAGGGTAGCATCTTCTAGCAAAACAAGCCCTGATGGAGATCCCTGAGAAGTTTAGGGGGTGTCTCTGTTCAGGTCTGACACCTAGGCATGAGGGAGGGCTCCCCGGGCCCTCAGCTAGAGCATGATCCCGAGGGAGACCGCCAGCTACACCCGCCCCCCAGCACGGGATGCACAGAAGGGCCAAAGGAAAGGGGAGCCACATGCTGGACACCACAACCGGGGAGGGGGCTGGGGAGGAGCCTCGCCATCGGCAGGGGCCGAGGGCAACTCTCTGGACCAGGGGGCGGGTCCCAGCTCATTGGAGGCCAAAGACAACCATGGACCAGACACACCTGCTCTTGCTTTCCACCCTGTCACGGACGTAACAAAACCTTAAATAAGCCTCCCTTAATCCCAATTTAATCCTGAGAGAAGGAAAGGGAAAGAGAGAAGCGGGAGGATCCTGACCTGACTGAGAGTTTACCCCAAAGCAGCAGAGTTTAAACCAGAAGTGACCCAGTTACTCGAATTGGCAAGAGCCAGGCTCTGCCCCCAGGAGGAAACGGGGCTACAGAGCTGAGCTGGCTTCATGACAGTCTGTGGAATTCCTCTCCTCTGTACAAATGATGTGCCCAGCACACAGCCTGCAGAAACGGACGACTTGTGAACTAGGCCCTCTGGGACGGCAGGGGCTTTGGAGGTGACCTAGGTGGAGCCTGTCACTTCAGTGACAAGGACCCAGGACTTGAGGAGGAGCAGGGATGTGGCCAGCAGGTGGGGACCCAGCACCGGCGCCTGCTTCCCCACCTCCCCGGCCAGGCTTTCCATCACCTGCCGCTGCTGCCCGGCTCTGTCCTCCTCTGAAAGCAGGAGACGCCACACTGAGGGTTACAAGGACAGGCAAACTGAGTTAACATGACAGCACTGGTTTAAATGAAAGGACTCAGTAATTCCCAATATCCCACTGCCTGTATGTACATTAAGAATGTGAAATTGATGTGGGAGCAGGGGCGTGCCGAGTGGAAAGAAGCTTTTTAACATCAAAATCTAGGTGGGGCAGAGGGGTTGGGGGAGTGGGCAGGTAGAGGTAGCTCCCTGCCAGGCCCCAGGTTGGGTGACTCTGGGTAAGAGATCGGGCACCTGGAGCCCCCATCCTGCCAGGTGTGAAGGGGGAGGGCCCTGGCTGGGCATCCCTGCAGCTAGAGGGTTAAACTGCAATCATTCCTCACTTGAAGAACATTTACTGTACCTTTTATAGGAAGGGTGCTTCCCCCCCCCAAATTATACCCAGTCTCACAATTATCTAACAGTTTTTCACAATTACGGAGAAGAAGCAAACCCAACTTATTCTTACCTTTTTCTGAGTACAGTCCTGTCCCAAATCCCCCTACACTTCTAAGCCAAGGGTAGAATCTCTTCGTGTTGAATTAGGGAGTCACGGATCATCATTCTGCTGTGATTAAGGATTCATCTTCCCCATGTGAATGCTTCATTTCCCCCATAGAAGAACTATGTGTAGCACAGAAGCAGAGAAACGTATTTAAAAGCTTATTATGAGTAATCTCATAAGCTTATTATGAGTACCTTTATTCCAAGTGATAAGTGAAAGCGAATACCTCTTTATACAGTGTCTAGATGAGCACGCCTGATGTTTAAGAAGCACTTGTTGAATGAAAAGTGTCTCAGCAATTATAGCTAAATGTCTCCTTCCATTTTGTTGGCTGGAATAAGCTGAAGCTAACTATGTTAATCACACCTGTCATTTATATCCAGAGTATTGCTGATCTTACATTAGAAGGCAACAATTTTCAAGTTTGTGAAGCAAGTTTACCCCGTCAAATTGTTTCTTGCTGGCTTTTAGGGGTGGGGAGAGAGAAGGGAAGGTGATAGAGAGACCCCTGGGGTCTTTGGCTCTGGGGTGATCATATGTTTGTGCTTATGTGCAAATAAACAGCCACAAATGAATCTTGAGTCGCTGGGCCCAGGGAGCTAGGAAGGGGCATGTGCTCAGTGTTGCTGTGGACTCAAGCATGAGGCTGAGGACTGGGAGTCAAGTTGGAGGCCTGCAGTACTTTCTGCTTACAAACCGCCAGGTGATGTGACGTTTACACAGGTGAGGGTACCCGGCACCACTTCCTTGCACTGCATGTTAAAGAACAGCTAAGTTCTCTCAGGTTATTTTGTGCAAGGGAGTCAAAGGTGACAGTACTAATCATGACCATGTGACTAAGTACCATAGGAGGAAGGCATGGTGGACCCTGCTGCTTGTGATCACCCCTGCAAATCCATATGCTGAAACCTAATCCCCAAGGTGATGGTATTAGGAGGTGGGGCCTTTGGGAGGTGATTAGGTCATGAGGGTGGAGCCCTTGTAAATGGGATTCGTGCCCTTATAAAAGAGACCCCAGAAAGCTTCCTTGCCTTCCACCATGTGAGGACACAGCAAGAAGGCACCAGCTATGAACCACAAAGCGGCCTCTCACCAGACACTGAATCTGCTGGTGCCTTGATCTTGGACTTCTCAGCCTCCAGAACTGGGAGAAATAAATGTCTGTTGTTTATAAGCCACCCAGCTGATGGTAGTTGCTATAGCAGCCCAAATGGGTAAGACAACCCCATTTGTGTGTGGTGGGTAAAAATGGAAGTGGGCAGCTGAACCCGTCAGTACATACCCTTGCTTTATCTTATTTATAATACTAACATAATATTCACAGTGTGCTGGGCACTTTCCCTAAATGCCTGACTCAGGCTCACGTTCACTCATGACGACCCTGAGCCTGGTCGCTCCCCCAGGGAGGTGGAGCTGGGCTGGGGACACTTCGTGGTTGGTGCCAGTCTGTGCCCCCTGCACCGCGCTGTCCTGACCTTCCCTGAGGGTCAGCAGTGCCGGGTCACAGCATGCTCCTCTCCCTCTGGCCCTAATCACCTCGGTAACCACCTAATTATTTGTTCACTCCTTCAGCCCCGTGTACTCCGCAATGGCAGAGACTAGACCTGTGACACTCACCAGTGTCTCCAGGACCCAACTCAATACTTGGCACATCGTGTAGGCCCTCGAAAACGAATGGCTAGATTCAAGCATCGGTTCTCTTCATCTGTAATATATGTAGAACTGAGCTGACAACAAGAACAGTCTTAGAATTAATCTTGTTTGGTTGAAATTGATACATTCCAAGTATATGAGACATTTCCAAAGTCTGAAATCGTCTAAAAACTATGGTTTTACAAAATAGCAATTTGAGATATCATCTATTAAAAATGTACTCTTTTCTAGGCAGTTATGTTAAGCATGTGACATGCATTTTCTCATTTAATTTTTATCACAACTCTATAAAGTAGATACTACTTTGCCTACTTCTTTTCTTTCTTTCTTTCTTTCTTTTTGCAATTTCAGATGCACTAGCACAAAATTGGTTAATTGTAATTGGTTAATTGGTTAAGGAACACTGTCATTCCAGGCATGGCCCTCTCCTGCTCGTCTTTTATTCATTTATTCATATTTTAATTAACAACATGAACTTGCCAATGAACTTGCCGCCCAACCCAAGAACCAGAACATGAACAGTAACTTGCATCCATCTCTGTGCTCCTCCCAACCCATTCTCTTGCTCACCCCACACACAACCACTATCCAGAATTTTGCATTTCCTTGCTTTTTTCTATTGCATACCCAAATACTTGATGGCTTAGTTTTAGTTAGATTTGGACTTGATGAAAAGGGTGGCAGGCTTTTGTTCACTGGGCATCACATTCCTTAGGTTCATCCATGCTTTTCACAAGGGGCTGGAGTTCATTCATTTTCTCAGCTGTGTAATTTTTCCATACATTCTTCTGTTGATGGGCATTTCTGTTGCTTTCTATTCTTTGTTATTATGAAGGGCTGTTTCTCTTGGGTATAATGTCGATTTTACAGAGGAAGAAATGGAGGCACAGAGAAGTTAAATAACTTACCCAAGATCTCCCAGCCAGTAAGTGGCTGAACCAGGATTTGAACCTAGGTCTCTCTAGCTCTGAAGCATGTCATCTTTCACCACTTTATTCTACAGCCTCTATCAGCCTTCCCATGAGAAAAAGATAACAGGAGGTAAAGAACACATTTTCCTTCCTCATTTTACTGGTAGAAAGTTACCCCACCCTCGCTTTGTCTATAGGAGAAGAAAAACTTGTGCGTTGAGTTAATTAGCCTTTCAAATAAAATCACTAACTCTTTTGAATGAAGCAGCTATCCACTCCTCCCCATTTCAAAAAGTGACATTGTTGGGTACAGTATTTATCTCAGAGACTACATGTCCAAATAGTTTGGCTTTACACCTACAATCTGTTTAGCTCCTGGTTTGGAGCCTAAATTCCCTTTACAATAGAATCAATTGCATGTGCCAGTGTATATTTCTTTTTTTTTTTTTTAATCAAAAGTTTTAAAGTAGAAAATGATGGGAAAATAAAATGTTCATTTCTACAGCCTGCTATAATGTTCCTAGAAGCAAGATAACTAAATTCAACTCTTTGGGTTAAAAATAGGTTTTACATGGAAAACAGCTCAGTAAAATAAAAGAAGCTCTGATCATATAAACTGTAGATCACAATTTTAAAACAGAAATGATTTTACTTACTTGTGAGGAAACTTTCCAAAGAAAATGCTTAGTTATTTGGAATTTAGAAAAAATAGGAATGAATGCAATATGTGTTTGTGTTTATACAGTTTGCTCTTTGAAAAAATAGACATTGCTGTACTTTGGGCACTAAACAGTGTAAACCTTGAATTTGTGTAGATGTTTGATGTGGACCAGATTGAGGTCTGGTTTCTACAAGGTCACGTTCTGGCTCCAGAAACCTCAGTGACCCGGTGCTGTCCTAAAACAGATCATTCTGTGGGCAACCCATTTCTTTAACAGCTATTTCTCACTTCTATTTCCAACCTTTCTGTGTATGTGGATTTGAGGCACACAGATGTTTTTACCGTTGCTTAAAAATATAAAACAGAAAAAGTTTATACTCATATAACAACTTTACAGAAAGTCTAGAAAATAGAAGGAAAAAAAATCTAACATACTCTCACCATCCTCATTCAAACTCCTGCCTTTGCTGTGTTTTTCCTTTTCATCCTGGCCTGTGTGTATACACATCCTCTATAGGGCCAAACAGGGATGTGTCTACATTTCCCTATGCTGCATGTCTTTGCTTGGATTTTTCCAGCATCAGACCCTGAGATGAGGTATTCACACAAAGGTAGTTTATTTGGGAAGTGCAGGCAACACCACGGGGGGCATGGGTATCAACACAGGGAAGGGAGAGCAGCTGATGAAGAGCACCCTTATCAAGTGATAGAAGCTTACCCCATAGGAAATTTGGGGACACAGTGCAAAACACGCAGCTCAAAGGGGTACTGAAGCTGGGGAACTTATACATCGACTCCCTACGGCCATTGCTTAAGGACTGCTCGGGGGTGGAGAAGGGGAGCCAATTCCTAATTAGCTAATTCCTAATTTCTGTGTGTGTGTCCATAATTGAGGGTGCTTGGGAAAGACACCCCCCCCCCCCGCCCAATTCAGAGATGCTCAATCTGGCGGCTGGAACTTGGTTAGAACAACTGAGAACACTTGGTGGCGTGGGTGGACCCAGAGTGTCTGCTTTACTGCTTTGTTCACTTTACACTCATTACGATACCTACCTACATGTCCTTGTTGTTACACAGTCTTTACCCTTATGAGATTAATTTCTGCACAATATTTCATAATCTAACTATCCCTCTAATATTGGATATTTACATTGCTTCAAAATGGAACAAGTGAGTTGGCAACAAATAGCTAACTCATTTCTGTCCAAGCTCTAAAAGCTGGAGCTGTATACCGGGGGATGGAAACATGTGTTCTTAAAGATATTGGAAGTTCTCTAGTCAAACAAGCCAAGCAGAACCCCTCAGATGAAGACAACCAAGAGAATCATGACCAAGTAGCCCAGCAACATGTGCTCTGAATCGGATGTACTGTTATTTAGAGTGACACTTGAATTGTTGGTGTGTGTTCACGTGATAGCTGTACTTTGTTCTTCAAAATGTCTAAAGGTCTACAAATTTTGTACATCAACACTTTGTACCCGGGCCATGATAGTTAGGAAGCACAAAGCTATCAAATCATTTGGTACCAGAAAGTAACATTGAAACAGAGACCTAGATTTGGCTGTGGTTGGCTGCCATCTTGGGGCGGCCACATTCTTCTCTGTGTTTCACCTGGAAATCAAGGTGTGCAGCAGACACAGTCTGCAGCTCCTCCTACAGCCATACCACCCTCCCCCTTCTTCCTTGCTAACACTACTCTGATTTTATGTAAATGCCAGGTGGAGAGTCCCTCTCCTCGGGGAAATCAGTCCTGACACAACCCCAGGGGAAAGTCATATTTGGTTTGAGTCACTTGCAGTAATTCCTTTCTCCTTAGCCACATACTCACTTTCCCAGCTTCCTCTGAGGTTAGGAAAGGCCAAGTTAAAATAATAATTCATACATGATACAACATTTTCCACGTGCCTTTAGGTACTTTGTGTATATTTAAACTCATTTACTTCTCAAAACAACCCTAGGGGCTAAGCATAGTATTACCATCCTATTTTACCAAGGAGGAAACTGTGCAACAGAGAAGCTAAGTAAATTTCCTAGGGTCACATGGCTAGCAAGTGTTGGAGCAAAGACTCACACTCAGGCATGTTTCCAAGATCAATGCTCCTTTGTCATATGGGGAATACCCAGGCTTGTCTTTATGTAACCAGGAGTCCATCCGAGTATATGCCTGAAGGAGCAAAGGTTGTCCTGTGGAGACACTGGCTTTCCTGTGCTGCCTTCCTCATCACCAGTGATTCCCACAGGAGTTACCTCCTGGCTTTGAATGATCAAAATTCAGAGTTTCTCTTAAAGGCCTCACAATTAATCATAAACATTAGTCAGAATCACCTTACTGAAAGGTAGCAGGTAAGAATGCTTAATTCCCTCTTTTTCCCACCCTTTTGAGGTTAGGTTGTGTAGATTAGACTGCTTGCAGAATTGCTTTCCCTCCAGTTCCTCCCTGTGTCTCACACGAGTGCATGCGTGTGTGCACACACACACACACACACACGCACGGCACCCATATTGGTGGTACTTCAGGACAGGCTCTTCTTCTCTTCCTGCTCTTTCAACTTCCTGTTCAGAGAAACTTTTCCTCACACCTCATCCCAACCTGCTCTCAGCTTTTTAGGTCACTGACTTGTATTTTTTCTTTAGTTTTTCTGTTGACTCTCACTTGTTGGCCCAAGGCACACCATAATCTTTCAGGGGAGAAGGATGGGCTCTTTTCACAGAGTCCTTATGTTCTGTCTTAGCAATCAGCCAACACTGCTCCCAACTCCACAGGGCCTTTAGGTCCCACCTACATTGACCCCAACCTCCAAAGTAGCAACTTGGGCTGGAGCATCAAAGACTCAGGCAGTAACTTTGTAATTGTCAGTTGTCAGTGAACACTGGGCCCTCCAGCAAGCACCATGCATCCTTCATCTAGGTCCAGGTTAATGGGAATACAGTCCTGGGGAAAAAATGACTTGAGGTTTTACTTGAAGAACCATTCCGAGTTCTCTTTGAGAAATCACATAGAATGATAGAGTGGCCAGAACATTGGTTATAGGAAAACATTGTCTCAGTGTTCAAATGGGAGAAGGCTGTATCACAGAAACTCTAACCCTATAGCTTAATCCACCCTGGACATGACCTAGAGCATTCTGAGAAGTCCAGGGAGAAGCCCCAAGAATCATCACGAATTCACGAAGAACAAATCAGGCCAGGCTGACCTTGCCTTCACTTTCGAGAGGGCTGGTAAATGAGAAAAGCAAATCTTAACCTCAGCTCTCAATACAATCAGTGCAAGGAGCGTGGAGTTATAACTTGCCCTCCAGGGATTAGACATATATTCAGTCTATATTACTCTATTTCTGGCTCTTAAAATATAAAAGGGGAAGCTTTAAACCGGGCAGTTGTTACTTTTAAATCCTCAGAGGGCTGTTGTGTAGTAAAGGATTAGACATCAGAGGGCAGAACCAGGATAAGTGTGCACAAAACACAGGGAGCCTGCTCTGCACTCCGTATAGGGAAAAACTTTCTCACACTTAGAACGGGGTTTCTTAAACCTGACTCCTGTACAGACTCCCTCATAGAGAAAAAATATTCTTGCAAATCCCCAGGGTTTACAAATATTTTTCTATAACTTTTTTTAAATTGAAGTATAGTTGATTTACAATATTATATTAGTTTCAGGTGTACAACACAGTGATTCAATATTTTTATAGATTATACTCCATTTAAAGTTATTACAAAACAATGGCTATATTTCTCGGTGCTGTACTATGTATCCCTCGTTGCGTATCTATCTTATACAGAGTAGTTTGTATCTCTCAATTCCCTACCCCTCTCTTGCCTGCCGCACCGTCCCCACTGGTAACCACTAGTTCATTCTCTGTATCTGTGAGTCTGTTTCTGTTTTGTTATATACATTCGTTTGTTTTATTTTTTAGATTCCACACATAAGTGATAACATAGAGCATTTTTCTTTCTCTGTCTGACTTACTTCACTAAACATAATACTCTCTAGGTCCATCCACATTGTTGCAAATGGCAGAATTTCATTCTTTTTTTTTTTTTTAAAGGCTGAGTAACATTCCATTGTAGATACATACATACCACATCTTCATTCGTCTGTTGAGGGACACTTAGGTGGCTTCCATATCTTGGCTATTGTAAATAATGCTACTGTGAACAATGGGGTGCACATATCTTTTCAGATTAGTGTTTTTATCTTCTTTGAACATACATCCAGGAGTGAAATTGCTGGATCATATAGTAGTTCTGTTTTTAGTTTTTTGAGGACCCTCCATACTATTTTCCATAGTGGCTGCTGCAATTTACATTCCCACCACAATGTACAAGTGTTTCCTTTTCTCCACATAGTTGCCAACGTTTTTTATTTGTGTTTTTTTGATGATAGCCATTCTGACAGGTGTGAGGTGGTACCTCGTGGTGGTTTTGATTTGCATTTCTTTGATGATTAGCGATATTGAGCATCTTTTCATGTGGTTGTTGGCCATCTGTATGTCTTCTTTGGAAAAATGTTTATACAGTTCTTCTGCCCACCTTTTAATTGGGTTGTTTGTTTTTTTTGGATATTGAGTTGTATGTATGAGCTGTATATATATTTTGGATATTAACCTTTTATTAGTCATATCATTTGCAAGTATTTTCTCTATAGCATTTCTTAATTATGGGGCGTACAACTAGGTATAAGCCCTTATGCTTACAGTTATACAAATTTAGAAATTAAATTAACAAACTACATTTACAAATGTATAAATTAAATGCAAACAAACTACAATGTCAACAATATTGAAATAGCCTTATTTTAATGTGAGAGATGATATCATTTGCCGAAACAAAATCACTTTTCAGGACATGAATATGGTACCAATGATGGCTTTTGTCTTGGGGAGGTGTAGACCACTGCATAATTTGTGGTAACTCAAACCAAACACATTTCTTTTTCTGAACCACAGACAAACCTTCATTTATGAGGCATACTATGATGTCACTTCCCTTCACTAAAATTAACATCATTTGTTGCCTGTTCAGTCCAACTCTGTTCTTTACTTATTCGTCCCAAACAATTAAAGTAGAACTAGTCCCATAACACATAAACAAAAGTAAGATTGAAAATATCTCTGGTGGTCCTCAGATAAAAAGTGGTCACTGCATTTGTCAAAACCCCTAGTGGTAAGGGAGGGATGGATTAGGAGTTTGGGATTAGCAGATGCAAACTATTATACGTAGAATGGATAAACAACAAGGTCTTACTGTACAGCACAGGGAACTATATTCAATATCCTATGATAAGCCATAATGGAAAAGAATATGAAAAAGAATGTATATATTCTGAATATATATATTCAGTTATATATATATATATAAATTGAATCACTTTACTGTACAGCGGAAGTTAACACAACATTGTAAATCAACTATACTTCAATAAAATAAATTAAAAAATATCCCTAGAATGTACAACACAAAAAATGAACCCTAGCAGTAAAGTATGGACTTTAATTAATAATAATGTATTGATATTGGCTCATCAACTGTAACAAACATGCTACACTAATGTAAGATATTAATCATAGGGAAATTGGAGGTGGAGGGGTTAGGGGGTATGAGGTATGTCTAAACTTTTCACTCAATTTCTCTGTAAACCTAAAGGAGCTCATAAACAGAAAGTTTACTAATGAGAAAAAAGTGGTCATGGTGGCATGTTTACATATTAATTCTCTTTTGATTGTTGTCCAAATAAAACAAAAATTTGCAGATCTTGTTTAGAACACTTAGACCTCCAAAAATATGTCTGTGCGTTCTAGGTTCCTCACCATGGTTCAAGAAGTGCTGAAGTCGGGGGTTCAGGAATGGAATGGGGTATTCTGAAAAGTTGCTAGAGCTCTTTCTTCAAAGTGTTCCAGAAAATGCCTAGAAGGTCACCTTTCAAAGACGTTCTTCTGGGGATATTTGCTTTGGGAGAGAGGTCAGAACACATGATCTCTAATTCCAAGATTATATAATTCCAGTTTTTATGAAGATTTAACCCTGAATTAATTTACTTTTAGCTCTGCTTTTCACAGACTGCAGCGACCCAATGCCAGAGCAATAATATGCTTGAACCTGCAGCTTTCTAAGTCTTTCTCCTAATTCCCACAACCCTGTCCAAAAAGCAACAATTTCATTTAGGCCATCCAGTTGTCAATTTTTGGTCCTGGGAAAGAAAAACTAATAAACCCCACTTCATTCCAGCAAATGCAGATCACATTCCTTTCTGATGGCCTACCGCATTCCACTCCGAGCTAAGTACCATAGTTCTAGCTCTGCTTGACAACTTTGAGCGATTCATTTCCTAACTGTTCTCTTTGAGAAACCCTAGAAAACCTTTTTATTTCATGATTCCCTATGGAAAATATTTCCTTCCATGAATCTGAGGCTAGGATAGATCTGTAAAGGACTCCTGTAATTCTAAACTTTTTTTAAAAAATCCACTTTTTATACTTTATTGAATTCACATGTGTACATCTTTGTTTAGTTTTAGCAAATGGCATTGACATATTAGAAGTTGTAACATCATGGGCACTGAGTAAGTAAAAACCCTTCTGCACAGTGTTCATTGGGTCTGAATATTTAATTTCACTTGGGGTAGAGTAGTTTTCCATTTGAAAGTAAGGAAGCTGGATTCTAGTCATAAAAGTGGGTGTCTAAGGGAGGAGTAGACACCCAGGTTTTCTGGTTCCCATCTGTCTCTCTCTCCCCTGCCCCATGACATCAGACTTCTCACACTTCTGATTTGGGACTGCCAGAGAGGATGGCTGGCTGAGAGGCATGGCTTTTCATCGCCACCTACCGTCTACTCCAAGAACTGCATTAATATTTCAGACATCCCAGTCCCAAATCCATGAGTGGAGACAACTCTCCCAACCGCAGAAAGAAGAAATGTATTGGAATAGAAAGAAAATAAAATGGAAGAGCAAGTGAACAAAGATTCTGGGGAATAAGCCTGAAAAATGAGGCACCAAGGAAGACCTGCCTCCATCTCTACTTTGATATTTCCAAAAGGGAACCCTTATTTATCAAAGGTTACAATCAAACTCGAATAGGTTGGAATAAGGTGATGTTTCCAGTGGAATAAGATCTAGTAATTATTCTCAAATTGAATTAAAAGCAGTTATTTGATAACATATTTATTGAGTGATGTAAACACCCGTTTTTATAATTGCTATCCCTGTGTGTTCCTTGTCCGAAAGCTATTACAAGGTTAGCATCAAGATATTTTTGAACACAGTAACAATCTAAAAAAAGACAAAACATGCCTCCCTGATGTGTTGAGATTCTTCTTTTTTCACTTCAGTGGTAATTTTTTTTTCATACTTTCACCAGTTTCAGGAAAGGGTGGGTTAGAGTCAGGGGCTTCCTGAAACTTTTTAGAACAAGAATTTTAATTCAGTGTGTTTAGAGGGGCCCCCTGAGAATCGTGTTTTGGAACATACCAACCCCATGTGGTATTATCTTTGCCAATTTTGCAGTTTCGTGTGAGATTTATTTTTAATCTTTAACAAAGCATGCCCGTGTTTATCTTAAGTTATGAAAAAGTGTAATCGTTTAAAACAAAACTTTTAAAAATAATTAAATATACAATGAATGCTGAAACATAAAAGTCAGACAGAATGTTACCTTAACAAGAAAGAGCTTCCTAAAGATCAAAGGATTGTTGTTTGTTCTATTTGCTAAAGACAAGTAACAAGTACTTTCACTTTAAGGGATTCGGTGGCTATTTGAAGGAGGCTAGGAGAAGTCTCCATTGCCCGACCCCAACAAGATAAACGCTTCCCACCCCTCACATTCACAGAGCTGGAAAATTTACTTATTGACGCTAAAAATATATACTTCGTGTTTAGAATGGAATGCTGAGATTTGATTGAAGGCAGTACATGAATCAAGCCAATGGCATTTTGGGGGCACGTCTTTCAATCTTATTTAAAATTATGGGGGAGAGACAATACTTTGGACTTTCCTTTATTTTGTGTATGGGCAATATGTAATCAGTGCAGTACTGAGTAGGAATTAATTGAATGGGCTTATGTATCCATCATGGAATGCAGCTGCTTCCAAGTTCAATGCACCTCTCATGTTGTGCTGATTTGATGCTACCTTTAATAAAGAAGGGAAGAAATGGGCTTTTAGAGCATGAAAGCCCCTTTTGCCTAAGTACCTACAGATCTGGGTTTTCTTTAAGTCAGTAATACTAGTTAAGTCACTTATGGACTGACATGTCAGAATAGGATAAGATGGAAATACACTCTCAGTTCAATTGGTGGTGGCCGGGAAGAGATGAGTTTGTATAACGGTGGTCCCTACTTTTATGAGGCCATTGTAATCAGCCGAAGCAACTTTAGATGGTGCAAATATCAGGCTGTTTCCAATCTGCAGCTATCAGGTGAGCCCTACCAAATGCTGCAAAAATACTACTCAAAGAGAAACGACAGTTCTTTTCATTTATCTCCTACG
This sequence comes from Eubalaena glacialis, assembly GCF_028564815.1. Lineage (NCBI taxonomy): Eukaryota > Metazoa > Chordata > Mammalia > Artiodactyla > Balaenidae > Eubalaena > Eubalaena glacialis. Next base: position 84,535,840 of record NC_083731.1, on the reverse strand, counting down.
TGTCCTCTCCAAAGAGCTTCAAAATATGCTTGCTATTTTTTATGAAAGCTTTCAACTAATATTTATTTTGCATGTGGCTAGATTGTGATTTCTGTTTTTTTATGGCATTGTGGCTGGATTTTCTACCCAGGAAGTATAGCAAAATGCTAAGAGCTTGAGCTCTAGAGCCTGACAAACTGATTCTGTCACTGGCTTATGAGACCTGGGCAGTGAAGTTTTCTAAGCCGTAATTTGCTCATTTGCAAAATGGTAAATGTTAATAGGAATTAACTTGAAAGGTTTGAACATAGGTCGGGGGCTCAGCACAGGGCCTGGCATCCTGTGGTAACTGTTGTTATAATACTGTTGTTATAATCACTTACAAGAAGCCTAAAAGATGTGAGGCAGTAGTTGAGGGAAATCCCACACCACCTCTCTTTTCACCTCGGTTCCTCTCTGCTCTAGTCTCACTGAGCGATCTGGAAGTTTTTAGTAGAGTGATCCTCAGGGGGCAGTCCACAGCCTCATGCTGCGAGGGGTGAAAGAAGGAAGAAGGTCCTGCAGCAAAGAGAGTGACCCCGACAAATGCAGACATGACAGAACATTCATACTGAAGAGGGTCTTGCTGGTCCAATCATTCTTCAGAACCCTACCTGGGACTGAACTTAACTGCAGTGTGATAAATATCCCATGACGCTGGGAAATCTTACAGAAAACAAACAAACAAAAAAACCCTCTCGCGGTTGGGAGAGCAGTAATGCAAATACTCCAAACACCAGATACTCCCCAAATCATGGTTTAGGAATGCAGTGAATCAGCAAATTACTTTGTTTTGCTTAGTTTACTTTAATGGGCGGCATTATGGCAGAATGATGAAGTCAGGAAGCTCGGTTGTTATTGTTTTAAAAATTATTTCATGGTATTGTTATTAGTAATTGTTTGTGATTGCTGATTGACATTTTGTAATTACAAACCCATCAGAACAGCTGGAAAGGTAGTTCATATCTATGAGAGATAATAAAAGTAAGTTTTAAAAGTATTGAAGACAGGGTAGGGGACTAGTTATTTTAAAAGGGAGGAAATAGGATACATTATTTGGGGTAGACTAATTCTGTTATATCAGGTTTCCAAGAGAGTTGTTTTTGGTTTGCAGAAAGACTTGAGCTTGGATCCTATCTATTAAATATGTTTCATACATAGGTTTCCATTTAGTTTCCAATTGACTGAATAAGTGATTTTTTAAAAACTCTTCCTTTCATCCACAGCATGATTAACACTAATATTTGGACTAAGTCTACAATGCTTTTCCTAATGTTGATTTCATAGTTCCTTTGCAATTCTGGATTCGGAGAAGCTTTGGCCTGAGTATGACTGACTCAAAGAAGGTAGACTGTGCTATGAGATGGCCCTGCCATATCTTTATTGGAATGTTTTTTATAGTCACATCCTGATCTGCAAAATTATTGGTGAGTAGACACTTGTAGCCCCAATTCCATAACTCTACCACAAAAATATAATTTCAGACTCTGTCAATATGAACATTATCTAGATAAAACTATATCTAGGTCTTCCCTGACAAGTTTTATGATTCAGTGCTTTGTTTCTATATATTGAAGTTAGAAACACAGAGTGACTCACTTTTCTTTTTTGCATGCATCTAAGTGAACAAGGAAGTCAGACTGCTTCTGGTGTTGCTTTCTTTAAAAGAAAAAAAAAAAAAGACATGCTCCTTCTCAAGTATCCTTTTTAGGTCAGCAATTTTGAAGTGCAAGACTTATTGGTATCCAAGCGGAAAGGGCTGATGCTCTTTGGCATCAAAATGGCATCAAAATGGCATCACGACTCCCCCTGAGTGGAGTTCTTCCATGGCTGGAGAAAGGAAGACATTTGTTGTTCTAATACTGAATCTGCTTCCTGTGTAAAATAACCTTTAACTCTGCGGAGATCCCCCATTTTAATGACCAGGACATAGTGGAAATAGAAGGAAATCCAAACACCCCACGGGCAGCCATTCTCTTCCCCAGCAGGTCAAGCTGCAACCCTCCTCAGGACAGAAATGGTTGCCTGGGGAGTGTTCGGCTGGGCTGCTGTTTCTCCTATTTTAAGATATGACCATTTTGATTGTTTAAAGATGTGTATGACACTCTGACCCATTAAGAAGCCTGGGCTATGTCAATCAGGGATCATGAGGTGGGTGGGCCTGGAGAATCAGGGAGGGAATCTTGCCAACTATAGAACCAGCTCTCAAACCCCAAGCCAGACTGCAGCTTCATATCTTCATTACAGAAACATGACTGAGTCTACGGTGACTGCCATGACCATCGGAACTTCTCTTTCTGTGTAGAACCTGAAGTGGGATTCCCTACACTGAACGAGGTGAAAACCCGGCAGTGTTCAACTAGAGAAACAAGCTTTTCAAGTATATTTTTATTTTTGCAGTAAAGTAGCCCAGCTCTTTAGATTCTGGGAGAGTATGTCTGCGTGATGGGGAAAGGAGGTTAACACATGCTTTCAGAGCTTCCCTGGAGCGCGGGCACTACGTGTCCTACTGCAGTACACAATCACGTTCTGTCTCAGGAAACCACACCTGAATAATGCAGTCGGTATTCCCAGAATGCAGTTAGCAGTGGATGAACAGGAGAGCTTTCCACAGGTCAATCAATGGCATCTCTGCTTCCAGCTCACTTGCAGATGGCTCCTTCTCAAAAGACATGTCTACTTTCTAAAAGACAGCTGAGCTGATTGGGAGAGAGAAGAAGAGTAAAGGGGACCAGATGTTTTGATCTCTCTCTCATTCTCTATCTCACTCTCTCCTTCCTCCTCATCCCCACTTATACCTGCAACTCCCTCAAGCCAGATCTTCTGATTAATCTGGATTTTCATCTGTTTTGCCTCCTCCTCCCTAAGAATGAATGATTTGTCTCAATGAGTACAGACCAAACCTAATGACACAAGAGTCATGTATTTCACATGTCTTAGACTGCATTTCTGGTTCCTAAAACTCCAGCTAAGTCTGACAAGCTATGGTGTAGTAGAAGAAACACTGACTGGTACTTTAGCAGGTATTTGATATTAGTTTATCTTTTTTTTAAATTGATCTGTAGGTCAGCTATAGGTTTTTGATGAAAAATTCTTAAATATAATCAAATTTATCAATATTTTCAGAATTTTTCAAAGACAAAACACGATTTCTCCACGTACATGATCCAAAATGATCAGTAGTCATTTGAAAAATGTTACTGAGCACTTACCCTGTTACAATGTTTGTTGCACTTCACAGGAGAAATAAAGGATCATGTTTTAAGATTAATTTTGAATGCAACAGAATACCTGACTAAAGAGTATACATTAAGTAAAAAGGCAATTATTTTCCTACTATAGCATGAAGCCTAGAGGTAGGCAATTCAGTGCTCAGTGAGGTTATCAAGGATATGGATTCTTTCTCTTCAATTTCTCCATTCTTGTGTTTGTAACCTCATGATTTGAAGATGATTCTCACAGCTCCAGATCTCATAACTGTGGTCAAAGGAGATGGTGGCAGTGGGGGTAAGGATAGGCAAGGGTAAATGTGACTTTTTTTGAGTGTCTCCACTGTTTTAGCATAGAAATATGCCTAACAAATTTCAGGCAGGATATATAAAAAGGCATTCACACCAAGACACATTGTGGTCAAATGCAGACAAAGGGAAAATCTTAAAAGCAGTTAGAGAGAGAAATATAGACTATTCACAGAGGAATAACAGACTTTGGGCATACTTACCAAAAGCAACATGGATTCCAGAAAGTAGTGGAATAATATCTTCAAAATGCAGAGTGAAAATAACTGACAACCTAAATTTCTATACCCAGCAAAACTATCTTTCAAGAATGAGGGCAAAATAAAAACATTTTTTTACAGACTACAAAATGAGAGTTTACTACCACTCACCAGAGAAATTTCTATAGGATGTACGTCAGGATGAAGAAAACTCATCCCAGAAAGACGGTCAGAGATCCAAAATAGCAAAGAAAATGATGAATACATGGGTAAATCTAAACAATCACTGGCTGTGTTAAATAACAATAGTAATGTCTTAATTATGGGGTTAAGAAATAATATAGAATCAAAATGTTAGTGAAAAATGGCATATAAGTAGGAAGAAGATAATAGAAATAAGGCATTCAAACGTCTGTACTTTGTTCAAGAGGGTAAAACACTGACTAACTTAAGACATTAAATTACACATTTGATTAGTTATACACTTTACTAAATTACACATACACATATGTATATTAAAAAGTCTAGGACATCCCATAAAATATAAAAAAACCAAAGGTATAAGTGCTAAACAAATAAAAGGAAAAAACAGATTAAGAGAAAACAGATAAGAGAAAAATAAAATATGAAACTTAATCCAAAAAAAAAATTCAAGGAGATAAAAAAAGAATATAGAAAAAGTAGAACAGAATTCATAAAATATGGTAGAAATGGAATCCAAATATATTAAAATAAGAATAAGGGTAAGTGGACCAAATTTTTTATCAGATTGGATAAAAAGCAAAATCTTGCTACATGTTGTATATGAGAGACAGACATAAAACAAATAAGTTCATAAACGAGTTGAAAGTAAAAAGATAGAAAGACATTTAATAAATACTGACCAAAAGAAAACTTGTGTGAATATATTATCAGATAAGTAAAAAATACCTTAAGGTAAAAAGCAATACTAGAGATAGAGGTTCATTACCTATTAAGGAAGGTCCAATTCATTAGGGAGATGGAAACAATTCTACACTTGCATACTTCTAATAGCATAGCTTCAAAAAATATCTAGCAAAAAATGACAAAACAAGAAAAAGAAACGGACAAATACACCATTACTGAGGTAGAATTTAACAAGTCTTTGTCAGAAGTTGACAAGATAAAAATATCAGTAAGAATAGGAATGATTTGACCATCACAATAAACAAACCAGGTCTAATGAACATATGCAGATGCCTGTACCCAGTAACTAGAGAATACACTTCTGTTCACAGGAACAATTATAAAAACTGACAATGTACTAGCCCACAGAGAAAATCTCAACAAATGTCAAAGAATCACAATCTCATAGACCACAGTCTCTGACCATTACACAATTAATAACAAAAACAAAAAGACCTGGAAATTTAAAAGCACAAATCTAAATTGTTCATGGGACAAGAGAAAGCAAAGGGAAATTAGAAAATACTTAGAACCAACAATAATGATTATATAGGAAAGCTTGTGAGATACAGCTCAAGTGGTAGATGGAGGAGGTGAATAGCTTTATAATACTTACATTAATAAAAAAGCTGAAATTACAAAAAGAACCCCCCAAATCTAAATAGAATTGAATAAAGGAAATAATTAAAAATAAGAGCAAAAATTAACAAAACAGAAAACACATTCAACAGAAAGGATCAACAAAGCAAAATGTTGGCTCATTGAAAAAATTTTAATAAAACTGACAAACCTTTAGCAAATTAATGAAGAAAGCAGGTAAAATTTTAAGAATGGAAAAGGAAGTAAAAAATACAACAAAGTACACAGATAAAACATTACAAGCAATTTAGCAATAAATCTTAAGACTTGGGCTTCCCTGGTGGCGCAGTGGTTGAGAGTCTGCCTGCCGGTGCGGGGGACGCGGGTTCGGGCCCTGGTCTGGGAGGATCCCACATGCCGCGGAGCAACTAGGCCCGTGAGCCACAATTACTGAGCCTGCGCGTCTGGAGCCTGTGCTCCACAACAAGAGAGGCCACGATGGTGAGAGGCCCGCGCACCGTGATGAAGAGTGGCCCCCACTCGCCACAACTAGAGAAAGCCCTCGCACAGAAACGAAGACCCAACACAGCCATAAAATAAAAATAAATAAATAAATAAATAAATAAATAAATATTTAAAAAAAAAAAAAAAACTTAAGTAAAATGGAGAAATTCCTGGCAACATAAATTTACAAAACTGACTTAAGAAGAAATTGTAAATCTGAAATTTAAAATATAAGGGCTGTTACTTAGCTTATATGCAACTGTATCATCATACAGTTTGCTTAGGGCCAGGGTCATTTCTGATTGATTAGTGCAACCACCCTAATTGGTTAAGTAATTTGATTACCACCTAACCTATAATCATTCATAAAATTTTATCAGTAGTTAAAATTTTTCCCACAGAGAAAATTTTTCCCACACCAGGGCCAGGCAGTTTTATAGGCCGACTTACCAAGATTCGAGGAATGGATAATTCCAATCTTAAACTCTTTCAGAGAATATAAAAGGAGGAACATCTCCTAACTAATTTTATGAGGCTAGTATAACTTTATACAAAAACCAGACAAGAAAAAAGTTAACAGTCCAACTTCATTCTTGATCATGGATGCAAAAATCTTAAACAAAACATTAGCAACTATATATATAAGAAAATAATGATCAGTTGGGTTTATTCCGAGGATGGAAAATTGTTGCACCATTAGAGAATTTATTAATGTAATTTACCATATTAACAGATTAAAAGAGGAGAACAACAAGGTCATTTCAAAAGAGGTTAAAAAAGCATTCAAAAAAATTTTACAAGGCATTTATAATAGAAACAAATGGAAAACTCATAGCCAAAAAGGAATAGAACATCCTTAGCCTACCTAATAAAGGATATCTGCAAAAACATCTCCAGCAAATATAATACTCCACAGTAAAAACGTTAAAAGCATTTCCTTTAAAAATAAGGACTAAGACAAGGAGATAAGCTATTACCATTCCTGACAACTTTGTGCTGGAGTTCTAGTCATTGCAGAGCATCAAGAAAAATAACAAAGGGGTATAAGGATTGGAGAGGAAGAAACCAAATTATCATTATTTACAAGTTAAATGATTGCCTATGTAGAAAACTCAAAGAATCTTATTTCTTATAAGAAATAAGAAAATTTATCAAGGTTGCTAGATATAGGGTCAAAGGCAAAAGTTAATTGCATTTCTTTGTATTTCTATATACCAGCAAAATAGCTGCAAATTTTAACTTTAAAAGGATACCATTTACAGTAGCACAAAAAATAATATATCTAGGAATAAATCTAACACAAATATTTAAGAAACTTCATGTTGAATGCTATAAAAACTTATGGAAATATATGTAAAAACACCTAGGTAAATGAAGAATATACTGTATGAATGGAGAAGTTCCATCTTTTCCATTAAAGTTGTCAATCTTCCCCAAACTCTAAAGATTCAATAAAAATCCAAATAACCTCTTTAACTAACTCAACTTTAAATGAAAGAGCAAAGTGCCAAAGACAGACAAGTTACTTCTAAAGAAGGAAGTAGAAATCTTGTCCTATCATAGATCAAGAGATATCATAAAGCTATAGTTATTAAGACAATACAGAACTTGCACAGAGATAGACAAACTAACAAATAGAACAGAAAAGAGAACACAGAAACAGATATTTGGCAAAGCTAGCATTGCAGATGAGTGGAGAAAATGATGGATTTCTTAATATGAAAAGAGCTGGGATAATCCATAAGGGGAAAATAAAAGAAATTAGATCCCTATGTCACCCAATATGCGCATGTATATTTCTGTATGTGTATACAATTACAGTTACATTAGGGACATGTAAAAAAATGTGAAAGGTAACTCTGAAAATTTCTGAAGGAAAATATTGGTAAGTTTAATTATATTTAAGAATGTTTATCAAAAACCTATAGCTGACCTATAGCTCAATAAATAAAATTAAAAAAAGACAAACTAATAGACAAATCAATAAAAAAAAGACAAACTAATAGACAAATGAGCAGAAGATGTGAACAGGCATTTCATACGAAAGAAAACATGAACTGGCCAATAATGTGAAAATACACTCAATTTCAAAAGTAGATATGAAAATGAAAATTATAACCACAATGAGATATAATTTTGTACCCAACAGACTGAGAAAAATGCAAAAGTTGATTAAGACCAAATACTGGCAAGAATGTGGAGAAACGGGAAGTTTATTAGCTGGAATGTAAATTACTTCAACCAGTTTGGTTAACATTTTGGTATTATCTAGTAGCTGTGAGTTTACAATGTAGCAATTCACCTCCTGGTAGAGAAACTCTTGCACCAGCAGACTTGTACAAAAAAATTATATTACCACTATTTATATTAGCAAAAAACGGAAACAATCCAATGAACCAGTAGAACGGATTTTTTAAAATGGTGTGTTTATACAATGAAATATTATACAATAATAAAAATGAATCAACTGTATATCAACATGGATATATTCCAAAAACACTGCTGAGTAAAAACTGGAAGTCTCGGATGAATGATGAATATACCTTATGATTTTGTTATTACAAGGGTTAAAAACAGGCAAAACAAAATAATACATTTAAGTTACAGAGAAATTGAGTACAACTATAAATATAAGGGGATAATTTAAAACTTCTTTTCATACATCAGGACCAGATAGTTCAAAGTTTTAAAAATTATTCTAAACCATAGAAAAAGACCTGAAAGCTACACATTTGATTGTATAAAGCCAGCAAAATCTTAATCTGATTTTTTTAAAAACAGTACAATGAAAGAAAATATAGAATGACCTCACTTAAGATTATTAGTGCAAAAATTCTGAATAAAATCTTAGGAAATAGAGTATTCTGGGATAATAAAAGAAAAATGTATTACAACCAAGTAGGGTTATTCCAGGGATACAGGGCTGGTTCAATATTAAGAAATCTGTCAACATAATTCATTGTACCAGAAAATTAATGGAGAAAATGTTTACATAAATAGATGATTAAAAGCCATCTGAAAAAGGTGAGCAGTCATTCCAAATATAAACTTTACCTAAAATCTTATTAGAAGATGTACTACTAGCATAGGCTAGCTTATCTTACAAATAGCCCCAGACTTCAGTGGCTTCACATAATAAATTATTTCTCATCACATCATAATCCAATGTGGGTCAGCAATGCAGCTCTCCTACAGACAGTTATTCAGAGACCCAGGATATTTCCATCAGTAGCTCTGCCATCTACGAGGACCTCAGAATTCTCCACCAAGTCCTTTGCATCTGAATGGCAGAGAAGGGAAGACAGAGTGGAGAACCACATGGCAGGCTGAGGTAGGACTGGAAGTGTGGTAAATCTTTTCCACCCACATTCTTTTGACCAATATTCAGTTAGACGGACCTGAATCATAATACCCTCTATCACCATTATTTACTCAACATTGTTTTGGAGGTTGTAACAAGTGCAGTAAGAAAAGGAAACAACATAAATTTGAAAAAGAGATTAAATTATCTTTTGCTGATAACCTATTTAGAGACTGCAAGATAATGCTTTTAAAAAGAGCATACTACATTAGAATGGGCATCATCAGAAAATCTACAAACTACAAATGCTGGAGAGGGTGTGGAGAAAAGGGAGCCTTCTTGCACTGTTGGTGGGAATGTAAATTGATACAGCCACTATGGAGAACAGTATGGAGGTTCCTTAAAAAACTAAAAATAGAATTACCATATGACCCAGCAATCCCACTACTGGGCATATACCCAGAGAAAACCATAATTCAAAAAGACACATGCACCCCAATGTTCATTGCAGCACTATTTACAGTAGCCAGGTCATGGAAACAACCTAAATGCCCATCGACAGATGAATGGATAAAGAAGATGTGGTAGATATATACAATGGAATATTACTCAGCCATAAAAAGGAACGAAATTGGGTCATTTGCAGAGACGTGGATGGACCTAGAGACTGTCATACAGAGTGAAATAAGTCAGAAAGAGAAAAACAAATATCATATATTAATGCATATATGTGGAATCTAGAAAAATGGTACAGATGAACTGGTTTGCAAGGCAGAAATAGAGACACAGATGTAGAGAACAAACGTATGGACACCAAGGGGGGAAAGTGGCGGGTGGGGGGGTGGTGGTGGGATGAACTGGGAGACTGGGATTGACATGTACACACTAATATGTATAAAATAGTTAACTAATAAGAACCTGCTGTATAAAAAAATAAAATTATTAAAAAAATTTTTTTAAAAAGAGCATACTACAAAAAATTTAAAAAAAAGGGACTTCCCTGGCGGTCCAGTGGTTAAGACTCCTCCCCACCTCCAATGCAGGGGTCGTGGGTTCGATTTCTGATTGGGGAACTAAGATCTCACATGCCATGGGGCACGGCCAAACAAACAAAAAAAGCATACTAGAATTAATAAGATAATTGAGTAATGTGGCTGGACACAGATAAATAAAACAGACAGAGACATATACATATACAAATTAGTACCTGCATGCATATAAATATAGTACAAAGAGTACAGAAGCTCTCTTAATTCACTTCTCTTTAAATGACCCTTGGGACTTATGAGGCTCTCAATTTCATCTGTAAAACCTACAGATTATTAGCTACAGCAAGATAAATGTTCTCACCTTGTGAAATAACCATTTATTCCACTTTCACCAGTTGACTGTACACTTACTAATATCCAGTTGTGCTTGCTCCTAAACATTTTTACGACAGTTGTACTATTATTATAAATAAGTAATTTAAAGAAATATTACTGAATCCAATAAACAATCATGTGAAAAGTATGAATTGTTTTTATGAAAACTAAGTTGTCTGCTTTAGAAAGATTAAACAAAGTTACAAAAAATGCTGTTGGTTTGGGTGTGGCAATTATAAAAGATTAAGGGGAAGTTGTAAGATTCTGTATTTCTATTTTTCTACAAGTATTTTAAAGTTCTTGATCCATGGTAGAGAAATCCAAACTGGAAACTGTATAGGATGCACTATGAATGTGGTTTATGCCATATTATGGCATCCACATCACTGGACCGATCCTTAAGAAACTTTGTTCTACCTAACAATATGGATCAATGAATACACACACACACACACACACACACACACGCGTTTTTTGTTAAAATATGTAAAATAGGTATGTTGTATTAGTCAGGCTAGGCTAGGCTATGTTGCAGTAAAACAAAAAAACAAATAAAATCCCTTAAATCTCAGAACTTAAAATCATAAACTCTTCACCTGGGTGGCATGCAAGGCAACTGTCTTCTATACGATGGCCCAGCATTCTAGCTACATTGGTCTTTTGGTACTTCCGCATCACCACATACTTCCACAACCAATATGGTAGGGAAGATAACGTGGGGAATCATGCTCCAACTCCTCAGTGCTTCCATGCAAAGTGAAACACATCAGTTCCACTCATATTTTCACTGGCCAGGATTAGTCAGATGGCTGTGTATAATTTTAAGAGACAAGAAAGTATAATCATGCAAACTTGGAAGGAGACAGGGACTGGATATTGTTGAACAGTGATATCTATTACATAAGTATCATTTTCTAGGATTTCTCAATCTTGCCAATGTAAAAACAAAACACTGTGATAGATTGTATTACTGATCAAAACATTTGCTGCCCTTCATGTTGGAATATTACTTATCTCCATCCCACTGACGCCAGGCTTGGTATTGTGACTTGAAGGGCCCTTCTCTGTGGGAGGATTATGCATCCTTGACACTTCAATGTCAGATATGGGCTTGTGCTTTGCTTTGGCTTATAAAACGTAAGGCGGGGAGGGGTATGACATGGGGCACTTCTTTGTAGAAGCTTTATGAGGCAGAAGACGCTGTACCTTGATTCCTTTCTCTCTATCCCAAGGCTGCAATGTGCCTGACAGCAGTTACTCCATTAGCCTGGGTCCCAGGGTGAAGAAGATGTGAAGGAGCTGCTGCCAGCTTGTGGTGGACACATAGCGTGAGCAGAAAATTATTTGTTGTTCTATACTACCGAGAATTCAGTTTGCCACTGCGGCATAATTTACCCTAAGCTGAATAACAGACACACTATCCTTACTGCATCAGTAAGAACGCTTATAAGAATAGCCAGAGAGAAGTGAAAATGAAAAAAACATATATTCCATTTCTAATAGTGATAAAAGTACAGAATACTTAAGGCTAAATTTGACAAGACAGATTTAAGACATGTGATAAAATTTACAAAATATTATTGAAGGATACAAAAATGTTAATTTTCCCAAGATTACTGTATAAATCTAATGTAATTCTAATCATAATCCCGATGGTTTCTTTTTATTTGATAAAAGCATTTTAAAGTTCATGTGGAATAATAAAATTGACCTACAATGTTACTGCCAGGATTAAATGAGCTGAAATATGTAAAGTGCTTAGGACAGTATTTGGCACATATATGCCCAATGAATGTTACCTAATTTTGTTATTTGGAAAAATAATTAGATCATTAGAATGGAGAATCTCAAAATGCATCTTAGTACAAGCAAGATTTTAACATAGCCTCTAAAGGAAAATAAAATCAGACTCCTACCTTAATCCATATTCAAAAATAAATTCCATATGAATTAAAAACAAAATGTGAAAAACTATTTTAGAATAAAATTTGAGAATAACTTTATACACTAGGAGTCAGGGAAACATTTGCAACTGAAACAGTAAGCCAGAGAGTTGTAAAGGAAAAGAGACATTTATTTAAAATGTTTAGATCAAAGATACCATAAACAAAAGAAAAATATTACAACAGATTGTGGGAAATATTTGTAATGCATAAAACAAAGGTTAATATCTATAGTATACAACAAGCACCTACAAATTTATAGGAAGAAGAAAAACTCGGTAGAACATTGAGCAAAGACTGTGTGAACAAGCATTTCCAGAAAAACAAATCGAAATGATAAACATGAAAAGTTGCTTAATCTTACTAGCAATCAGGAAGACACAAACTAAAGCGACAATGAGCCATCACTTCTAACCCATCAGATCAACAAAAATTTTAATTGTTGGCAGAAATATGAATTTATACATTCTGAATCACTGTTTTCTTTTAGAAAATGTCTCAAAACAATCCTTTAATAAATACACGGGCTTCCCTGGTGGCGCAGTGGTTGAGAATCTGCCTGCCAATGCAGGGGACACGGGTTCGAGCCCTGGTCTGGGAAGATCCCACATGCCGTGGAGCCACAGGCCCGTGAGCCACAACTACTGAGCCTGCACGTCTGGAGCCTGTGCCCCGCAGCAAAAGAGGCCGCGATAGTGAGAGGCCCGCACACCGCGATGAAGAGTGGCTCCCGCTCGCCGCAACTAGAGAAAGCCCTCGCACAGAAACGAAGACCCAACACAGCCAAAAATAAATAAATAAATAAATAAATAAAAAATAAATACAGTGGCAAAGGAATTACTTTGTATTCCAAGTAATCACACACAAACTACAGTATTTTGAAATTTCAGATTCTCAGGGAATCTATTTTGAAAAGACTGATTCCTGTTACTCTTTGTATTTCCCACACTGCACGTCTCTCTCAGCTCCAAACAAAGAATTCTGCTACTACTTGTGGTCACTGGACAGTGTCTTTTGACTCTATTACCACTCTGAGCCAGGACCCCAAGGAAGCCCCAGTAACACACCCCTGAACGCCCAACCCATGCAAGTTCCAGCTGTCTGCACCTGACTCCTCGCCTAGTTTCTCGCAGCCCCTGGCGCTAGGGTCAAGGCAATCTTGATATAGGAAATAAATTAGACCCATGTTAATCGTGCCCTGAAGCCAATTCCACGCAGTCCCCATCAGACCTTTGAAACACCAGCCATCATTTACTGAGCTTATAGTACTCTCGAGATGGCATGGAGAGTGAAATCAGGGAGCAGGTGAGCACGGAGGGGGGCAGGCAAGCTGAAAGGCTATTACAATGTTCCTAAAGAAAGATGAAAACTTCAAAAGGATATATATAAGCTCCCAAAAGATGGTGAATGGGGTTTGCAGACTAAAAAGCTTTGAAAAAGATGAGAGGCACATGTGCAAACAAGTGCAACAATGTGTTACAGATGCAGTGAAACAAGTACGTATATGTGATGGGGCACAAAGGGTCCACTCTCCCAGGAAGGGGGAGAGCGCCGGGGCAGAGCAAGTCAGGCAAGATGTCACAGAGGAAGTGATGCTGAGCTGAGACGGTGCAATAGAGCATTCCAGAAAGAGGGGAAAACAGGAATAAAAGTGCAGGGGCATGAAAGCAGTGACATTTTCAGAGAATTCCAAGTAATTTAACATGACTAGCATAAAGGATTTAAGAATAAGGTTGGCAGTCAGATCACTGAAGGCCTGTTTGCCATTGGACAGTCTGGAATTAATCCTGGAGGGCAGGAACCAGGAGCAAGTGAAGGGCTTTAAGGAGGGAAGTCACAGATTTGAATTTTAGGGGACAAAACATGTTTGGCAGCAGTAGAGAAGATGTTTTGGAATAAGGCAAGGAGTTCTTGTGGCTCAGGCGTGGCGTAATTACTTCCGTTAACTATGATACCCTATTTCTCAGGATATTTCACTGAGATATTTTAGAAATAATACTTTCCTTTCTCGCTGATGTAAAGACACCTAAGTAGAATGATAAACAAGGTCTTTTTTTTCCCATCTAAACTCCATTGTGTAAACTTAGTTGTACACTCTAATTTAATAAATGGAGTGAGGCTGAATAGCCTTTGGCATCAATCCCAGACACTAAAACAGTGAGAAAACAACAAAACATGGAACATAATATCTATCCATAAATCCAATTGTATGGTTAGGGCTATGGAGCATTTTAAGAGTTATGATTTCCCTGGCCAAGTACCAAAAAAACATACCTTCAAAAATCAGAACAGCCATTTGGCATCCAACCATGCTGACAGAATGAAAAATGTTGAGTAAATAGCCTACGTGTAATTCACCACTCTTGAAGAAGTAAAGGAAGGGTGTTTTCTAAGGCTTCAGAATGACATATTTTATTAAGTAATAACATGGTCATGAAAAAAGCCAAGAGAAAACTTCCCAGCTCACTTAGAAAATGGAGTCACTCTATTTTCTTCAAAATGATAAATAGATATATTCTGTCATATAAAAGAATGTCTCAGACCCGGTGCATTCACAGTGGTTATCTCTGCTCTCCATTCCCTTCTTTTTGCCTTTTGTTGTTTTCTAATTTTCTGCAGTGAGCATGCATTGCTTCTAGAAAGAAAAACAGTGAAATAAACCAATCATACAATCAGAGTGACTTAGGCTGTCTTTTTCAGCTTTCTGATTCCAAATAAGATTAATGTAAATTGCTTTTGAGATAACCTTCTAGCGTGCTTTGAATATAGGCAAATTTTCTCTCAAGTCTTTGTCTTCAAGGAATAAATTTTTGAATTTTCAAAAATACAAAAACTTCCCCTCTCAATTATTCATGCCAGTGGAGGGGAACACTGACACTAGTATTCGAAAACAGCAACCAAATAGAAAACATCAGACATATGGGTATAATATATTAGGCTTTGTAAGGCACTGTACAATGTTTTTGGCAGATACGCCTTCTGAATTAAATTTTTTAGTTAATATTAAAATGATTCTATGCTCCTACATGTGGGCTGGCAAATGAAGGGTAAAAGAAACAGGTCTAGAATTTAAAATTCATTGCATATCATCTACAAGATGCATGCTCCACAGGCAAATGAATAAAGACTCTCTATGCTGGAAATATAAACCGCTTCCTAAAAACACAGACCTGAAACAGGGCTATGAAAGCATGGAAAAATGGAACGCTAACTTCAGCTGTGTCTGATGCAATGCAGATGTAAAACAGTAAAACAAAACTCCTGGATTCAAAAGAGTCAACTTTAGTAAGTACTATCAAAACCCAGCTTTTCATAATCAGAGGACACTCTTTTAAAAGCAGCTCCAACTGAAATCATAGTTAGCAAAGTACTTCAGAAGAAATATGAAACATCTCTTAGGGTTAAAGAGAAGCGTCTGTCAAATAAACTTGATGTAATGTACTCCTCCATCTCTTAACACTTATAAAGGGACTTGCAAAGAAAAATGTGTAAATAGGATTTATCTTAAATTAAGCACATTGAACCTTTCCCAACACTGTAAGAATTTAGATAGTTTAAAGAGGATCTGGACGCACTCTTTACAATTTGTAGATTCTTTTCAGGTCCTCTGAAACACAGTAACTTTCTTACTAGTTGAGATTTGTACCCCTTGCCAAACCTTGTAGGGGAGCAATTTCTGAAATTTACACTTAATACAACCTTCTAAGTTTTAGGTACCTTGAAGAGAATATGTCTTACAAACTTTTCACACCAATTGAATTATTTTCCCTCCCATATCTCTCAGACAATGGGGCCCTCATTCTTCTCCTACCCTAAACGCCGAGGGAAAACCATCACCACCCACCCTTGCCGCCAGCCCCTCTCCAAATCCCCCCATTCTGATTTCAAAGCTCTACAGAATCCATCTGGCTGAGAAGAAGTGCCCACAGAGGCTGGGAGGGAGAGAGGCCAAGTAGGCCTGGCCAGCATTTGTAGCTGGCGGGGGAGAGGAAGGCTGGGCACATCACACACACACACACACACACACTCCTGATGTTACTGGATGTCAGAATTGTAGACTTTGTGGTGGGATGCCCGTTTTTGTTGAGTCTAGCCCTGTGGGAAAGGGCATAACTGTAACCAGACAAGGATTTAGGGCCTTGGCTTACAGTCTTGAGCTTTCAGTTGGGCTCCAGGCCCAGGAGGGTGCTTCCAGAAACTTCTCCAAATAAGTTATCTTGGATCGCCCGTATCTACCTCCAGCCTATTTCCCAACCATATTAGTCAGTCTTACCTATTAGGCACAAGTATCCATTCATCCATTTTTTCCCCACTTTTCATTTAATAAACATTTATTGGGTGCTTTCTATGTGCAAGGTGCAGATACAACAATGTGTAAGACATCGCCCCTGACTGTAGGAACCTGTGGGAGAGAAACAGATAGATGTGGCCACAGATCAACACAACTGAGTGCTAGAGGTTATGCTAAAGGGTGTATAGGTTGCATGGGGGCAAAAAGGAGAGAATTAACTTCTCTGCCCCATGTACTCCTCTCTACTGTTACCTGCTCGGGCCCCGAGCCCCCTGAACTCACTCATCTTCCCTTCACAAACCCCTGCCACTGTGTCCCTTGGAACATGCAACCAAACTTCCCGGTATTTTTCACTTTGCTACAAGATCTTTGCACATCTCAGCCCTGGCTAAAACCTAGCTTTCTCAGAAATGATGCCACTTTCCTCAAACGCTTGTCCAGTGGTACCTGCTCTTTCTCCCACTTTCCCTGACTCACGGGGCAAGAAAATGTCGACGCTACCTCTTGCTGACGACAGTTACTGCTGATTGTTAACATTATCACTCAACTACCTCTTCTCGGAAGTGCATGCATCTGCTCGACTCCACCCTTTCTCTTCTTTTGGAGGGAAGAGGATTCAACCAAAGTCACGGGGATTTTTCAACTCGGCACGCTTTTACATCTCCTAATAACCAGCTCAGCTCTTGTTTGGCTGTACTCATTCACATGCTTCTCAACCATGTTTCATCACCGGCCTGCAGTCTAGATGGGAGTTTTTTCTACATTCAACAACACACTTTCAACAAATATTTCTGCCAGAGAGGCCGAAGAGTAAAGTCAAGAAAGACAACAAAAAGTAAAGTAAAATGGGGTACTTGCTCTCATACAAGGCACATAACAAGGCTTACTATTTAAAATGTGGGTATAGTAGGACCTACATCATAGAGTAATTGAGGATTAACTGAAATGACATATGTAAAGAACTAAGAACAGGGCCTGACACACAACAGATGTTAACTATTATTATTGTATCCTCCAAACTATATAACATACACAAAGCTTAAGCAACGATATCAAACCATTCTAGAATCAAATCTAATTTAATTCTTCAAATTACTTTAGCATACTCAACACTGTCTTGTATTAATTGATGCTATAACAATGTGTGAGCTGCTCACAAGGAGGTGACTTTTCTCCTTGCTTACCTTCACATTGGTCACCAAAGGCCTATTTTTAAGACTCCATGATTTTTTTAAGCTATTTTAAAACCACTTTCTAACCTCTCTTTTGAACTGCTTTCAACCCCTCAGCACTTCCTTCCCCTTTGGATTCTAAGACAGCAGTTTGCTTTTCCTTCTGCCTCTCTGACCATTTCTTTTTTGTCTCCATGGCAGGCTCCCCTCCCTCTGGCTGCCTCTTGCAGTCTACTGTTTCTCAGGTTCATCCCTCCTTTTCGCTGCTTCTCAAAGTCTTTCCAGTATGCTGTGCCACCTTCATTTATACGTTTACCGTCTCTGCCTTGAACTACTGCAATGCTCTAGGTGGTATTCTGGTGTCTGGTTTCGCCTGATTCCATATATCCCTCATGCTGCCACCAGAATAATTTTTTTTTTTTAATGTCAAGTGTTTATGACAAGGCCTCCATCATCTCCTGTTCCCTGTAAGAAGAAGCCCCAAACCTCAGCACACCATACAAGGGCCCTTAACGTCAGCTCCAACCAATCCCTCCAGTCTCATCTCATCTTTCTCTACCTACTCACCCAGAACTCCAGCCACATGGAAACAGTCTTCAAACATGCCCTTTTGCAGATCCTCACCTTTCCACGTTTCCTCTTCCTCAAGTGCTGTCCTTCCCTGTTCCCAACCTGATCCAGCTCCTTTCTCTATTAAGCATTGACCACAGTGCATTTTAAATATCTGTTTATGCGTCTATTGCCCCAGGAAAACAAAAGCATCTCAAGTACAGGGAAATGGCTTTTTCTTCTCTTTAGCTCCAGAATCTAGTATCAAGCCAATGCTCGACAAATATTTAATGACTGAACTGTGAGCGATCAACAAACATTAAAAAAAACTTTTTTAAAGAGATGCAGTTTGAGTATGGATATATGTGTCTGTACAACTGAACCACTTTGCTGTACATCTGCTACTAACACAACACTGTAAATCAACTATACCTCAACATAAAATGAAAATTAAATTAAAAAAATAAGAGATGCAGTTTTAAAATTTCTCCTTAGGTAGAAATGAGTGAAAGGAAAAGGATGCAAATGAAACACTCGATCTCAAATCTCAAGGTAAACATGGATATTCTGAAGAGCGAGAAGGAAACACATAGCGACAGCAGTGCACAATACTCAAAATGTGGATTATCGCAGAAGTTCAAGGTTGTGGAATCCATGACAGTATCCACTGTCCTGCGCTGCATAACGCATACAACCTTATGACCTCCCTCCTTAAAATCCCTCAATGTCTTTTTAAAGATAAAGCCTCACCCTTAATCTGGCACACAAGGGCCTCCGTGATAAATCCGCCTCCATCTCCTAAGCCTCATCTCACACTCCTCTCTACCTTACTCACTGAAATTTAGCCACACAGGCCTTCTTTCCCACTTGAGCTTTTGCACAAGCAAATCTACCAGCAATGTCTTTCATATTCTCTCCTCCCTAATTCACTCTTATACCTTGACTGTCAGCCCAAGGATTCCTTAAATTAGCTCCATTACATGGTGACAACGCATGAGTCCGTTTTACCACATCACATTTGGAAGGCAACAGAGTATAGTGCATGACTGTGACTATAACAGATTATGTGTCCTTGGGCATATCTATTTAAACTCTTTTATGTCTTGCTTTCAGCGCCTGTAAAACTGAGGTAAGTGTAGAACTCACTTCATAAGATTATTCAAAGGGTTAAAGGAGATAGTTCACGTACAGCACTTGGAATTGTGTTACTACATAGTAAAAGCCCTCAAAGGTCACTGATTATCATACTTACTTCGTTGTCACCCTGCCCACCACAAGAGTTCCTCTACTGCTGGAGCCCAGGAACCACACGAGCCTGTTCATTTCTGTATTCTTAGTCTCAGCCCAGGGTCCTGAACATAGCTGGCCTTCGATACGTAATTTTAAAAAATAAAAGCAAACCGGCAAAAGCTTTGGCTTCCACGTTTGCCTCACTAGCTGGATGACTGCACGCGAATCACTCATTCCACCTGGGCCTCGTTTGCCCTTATGAAAAACGTAATCTCGACCTCAAAGAGATTTTGGATGAACAGGGCGATGCATCCAGCAAAGTACACTGCCCATCTCCCAACGCCGCACAAGCGGTCGGGGCTGATCACGAACAGAGTGGACACCCGCGTCTCCCCTCCCCCGCCCTCCTCCAGCCCACACCCTTACTGCGCCCTCGGTCCCCGATCCCTCGGGACTTCAGGCGTGGGAGCTCCGGCCCCGCGCGGCTCCCTCCAGGTGCCCCGCACCCTCCTTCCTTCCTCGCCCGGACGGACGCACTTCCGGCGGATGTGGGGGGGGCAACCCCGGAAACGGAAGTGAGCCGCGGGGTCGACTGACGGTAACGGGCTGAGGAGCTGTTCGCGGAGCGAGTCGAAGATGGTGAGTGAGACCCTGGGCGACCCGAGCGGCCTGCGGGCTCGGGTCCGTGGGCGCAGGGGCAGGCCGCCGCTCCCCAGCCCGTTCCCCGGTGGCGGCGGCGGGAGGAGGAGGCCGGCCTCGGGCGCCATGATTTGTCGAGTCACGGGGTCCGGGGGTTCGTGGCTGCCTCCTGGGCAGGGCTCCGGCGCTGCCCCGCGAGCGGCGCCTCGGCTTCATCCTTTCCCACCGCCTCCTCTCTCCCATCCCCAAGTCCCCCAGTCGGCCCCGACCCCGGGCCCTTCCCGTAGTTGGCGCCGAGCCGGAAAGGACACCCCCAAAAGTGCAACGGTCTGGGGTGCGGCGCGGCCGACTACCCCTCCCCCGAGGGGAGGACCTTTGGGAGCCGAGTGCCCGACATCCTCACCCACCCCTGACCCTCGGAACTGCCTTGATAACAAACCCACAGCTGTAGGTCGCATTTCCATCACTCAGCTTTACCCCACAAACATTTTTATGGCACGTGTTGGAGGGGGGAAAATTGGATAGTTGCTACTCCCCGTTTGTCATTATTGTTAGTGGATCTCCTCCTGCCCCACCCCTTCTCTCTTTTTAACTTAAAAGTTAGATATTTGGGAGAGATTCTTGAACCGTCATTGCTCGCGACTCTGATACCACCAGTACTGCTGCTGGGCCATCCAAATCTAGAAAGTTTCTGTTGGTAAATACTGCTGAGCATAGTAAAGAGGTTTTAGAAACACCCTCAAGTAACTTTTAACTCAGTTAACTCAAGTGTTAACTCAGGTGTTAACACTTTTAACTCAATTAACTCAAGTGTTAGCCTCAATTAACTCAAGTGTTAATTAACTTCATAGATTTGTTTTCCTCTGCTACTTTATTAGAAATATCGTGTACTGATTCTGATGTTTTACAGGAGGGAATTGGGAAAGTGATAACAGTAGATCCCAGAGATCAGAATCCCCCTTTTCTTTGTGTGTAGAAGAAACTTTTCTTCCGTTACTCTACAATAAAGCAGTCTGGGAGGAGGAGAACCTTTATGTAGGAAAGTAACAGAAGGTATTTTTGGAAAGGTACAATCATACAACTCTGGTCCTGGAAAGAGTTCAGGCAGCTGGAAGGATGAGTAAACAGGGCCAGAGAGGTTCTGTGCCTTCATCAGGTTAGTGGCATCCACACTAGATTTCAGCTTCTTTTCCTAATTAACCATGACTTCTATGTGGGAGAGTTGAAACCTGTTGTACCGCTTCTTGAGTTCCAGGCTTCAGAGGCAAGACATTGACAAACCAGTGAAAGGTTTTTGTTTTTCGTTTTGTTTTGTTTTTTTTAACAGTTTTGGTGAGGAAAATTGCTTATCAGGCAAATCTTGCTGTGCAGAATTGGAAAATAGAACAGGCTAGAGGCAGCACTGTTAACATTATCCAGGTGTGAGAGCCTGGACTGGGGTGGTAGATTGAAGAAACCTGGGACAGGGTGCGGTACCTGACCTAGTAAAATATACAGATAAAGTAAAACATCAGTTTAAAAAGCTGGTTTCTCAGAATAGTTTCTTCTAGAAGAGTATAACACTCCAAACTACCTGCAGCTGTTTTACATTTTCTGCAGAATTGCAGGGATGATGTATTTCAGCAACAAGTAACTTAAACTCAGCATCTTGTGTTTTACCTATGGTAACATGTATTATATTTTAATTGCATGTTTACTCTATCTTCATTAGATTAAGCTCTGGAAGACAGATATGTATCTTCAGTATCTAGTAGAGAACCTGCCACATAGTAGATATTTAATAAATATTTGGTGATTAAATTATAGTATAAATGAGTAGGGTGACAATACAGCAGTACCAAATATACCGTGAATCTTTGTTTTTATTTCTTTTTATTTATACCATCCTGATTAGATACATTTATTTTTCATAGGTAGTACCCTCTTATGGGAACCAAATACTTTCGAAATTCCCTTTTTTTCTTAGCTTCTGTGACTACTCTCTTCTAGTTCTCTCTTCTTAATCCGATTTTCCTTGTTCTTCCTTGTCCATAAGGAATGGTATTCCCCAGGATTCTGCCCTCAACATTTTTCATTCTGTGCCAATCATTCTAACCTAAGGGAGGGGTCTTTCCAATGAAAGTAAATCTGATCATGCCATAACCCTTCAGAGGGCTCTCTATTTCAGAATAAAACAGAAGTTTCTTTGCATATTTAAGCCTTTTCATTTTTTCTTTTTGCCAGCCTTTACTGCTCTACTCAGACATGTAGTTAGCTGGTCATCTCAAACTACTTGTAGCTTGTTCATTTATATTTTTATACTTTTACCCATGTTCTTTTTTTACTTGAATGCCTTTCAATCTGACAGCACTCAGAGATCAACTCAGGAATCCTTCCTACCGCAAATTCGATTTTATTCACTGAACCATGTATATCCCTCTGCCATAATGCTAAGGTTCATGGTACTTGTCTAGACTGGGCCCTTTGAGGGCAAAGACCTCATCTTTTCTTTCCAGTGCTTAAACAGTGTTTTTTACATAGATGTTCAGTGTTTTTTTGAACTGTTTATATTTAATAGTATTTTTCCTTTGTGTTGTAGAATGCCAGAGGACTTGGATCTCAGCTAAAGGACAGTATTCCAGTTACTGAACTTTCAGCAAGTGGACCTTTTGAAAGTCATGATCTTCTTCGAAAAGGGTATATGGGGGAATTGTGACTTTGTTATGATAAAATGTGAATTATTTCTCACAGTATTCTTTAAATATTTTGATAGGCCGTAAATGTATATTTAATTTAGGAGGTAGCAAGTAATACACTTTAGACTAGGGGAGGAGGGGAAGGGTAGGATTGGATGTGTTCTATAGTGGAAGAAGCATCTTATCAGAGTAGTAGGTTCCCAGGAAAGGGCATCTTCCTAGGAGATGTTACCCAGTAGCATGATTTGGTAGGATTCTTCTTTGTGCTGCTGATAACTTGGAGAGCCATTTGTCTCTTTATCTTATTAACTATTGGAGTAATTGACTTTTCTTTGGGAGACACTAGAACATAGCAGTAAAGAGCGTGGACTCTGGGTTTTGGTCCTGGCTCCGCCATTTACTAGATGTGTGCCTGTGGGCAGGTTACTTAATTGTTCTACGTCTCAGTGTCCACACCTGTGAAATAAGGCGAGTAATAGCATATATGTAATTTTGAATGAGCTAGCACATGGAAAATACTTAGACCAGTACATGGCATTAGTAAGCACTGGGTAAGTCTTAGCTGCTCTTATTTTTCTTTTCTAGTTTCAGTACAGTTATATCCCTTCCCTCGATTTTCTTTATTTTTCTATATGTTTAGGTCTGAATTTCTAGTACTGGTCCTTTTCCTTGGCAGGTGGTTTTTCTGCTTAATCAAATAAGGATAATGCTTTCCTCCCCCCTGTGTATGTACTGTGTTTTGAATTTTTGAATTTTATATATAATTTTAAGGTGTTTAGTCTTACTGTCTTAGAATATCATTTTAATATTGGTCTCTGGGAGCAGACATAATACCTCATTATTGTCTTTTCATTCCGTAGTAAAAGATGCACTATATTGCCTTTGGAATTGGCAATAGTATAGTATAATCAGATTTATAAGCTAGCCAGTAACCAAATCCAGGTGATTTGTTTTTTTTTGTTTTTTTTTTTTGTTTTTTTTCACATGAAATGCTTCTTTTTCTTCCCAGTTAGACTGTAAGATTGCCATGAGCAGAGCCATTATCAAATTCCACTTTGCAGATAATGTTCTGTACAAAGATAGTATTCAGTAAACGATTGTTGCAGGATTTCTAAGGTTTCCTTCAGCTCTCAGATCCTGGTTTGGACAATAAGATAGTCATCTTTATATATCTAGGGTGATAAAGACCAGCGGCCTGGTTTTAGCTGTATATCACCTAATATGGTACTTTATACATAGTAGGTGTTTGGTAAATGTCAAACAGATGGTTCAACATGTGTTTACCAAAAATATATTAACTATTGAATATGCATTAGATCTGAACAGAAGAGGCTTAGATATTTTATATAACACAAGAATCATGTCATCAGAGTAATAGTATTAAACATACTTTATTAAATTTCTCCTAGATACAGGGCATCATTTAGCACCATTTTTGGGAGGGTTCTCCCCAGTGAATTGAAGTCTTGACCACCAGTGTCTATAATAGATGCACTTAAAACAATATTCAGTAAATTTGACTTGTCTTCCTTTTGGTGTATAGTTCTATGAATTTTAAAACGTGTGTTAATTCCCAGAACCACACTCAGGGTACAGAACAGGTTACTCATCCCCCCAAAACTCCCTTGTGTCATTTATTTATACTACAACAGTGATAGATGTGATTTTGAGCTCTAGGTATTCAGTAATATATAATCTCCATCTTAAATGTTTATTTTCAGTTTTTCTTATGTGAAAAATGAACTTTTGCCCAGTCATCCTCTTGAATTATCAGAAAAAAATGTAAGTATGTTACCTGTGTTTTTATTTTTATCCTCTAGTAGAAAAATATTTTTAGTAATACTTGATTAAGACACTTCTGGTGTTGAGCATTTAACCATGAAGAACTTGAGGCCTTGTTTTCAGTATCCTAATCTTTGAGTTATCATTGTATTGCTTCACTAAAGCTCCCTTTCTACACATTCTTCTTTGTCTTTTTTATAGACATTTCTAGAGGTTAGTCCACCTTTCCATTCCTTTCATATGTTCTCCTTTGATGATCCCATTTTCTTTTATATTTTTCCCCTGCCATTTTTGCTGTTGATCTTCCCAAGCCCATATCTCTAGCCTTGACCTCTTTTTCAAGCCCTGCATCTCCAGGTTACTGCTGGGCACAGTAGGTGCACAGGTGAATATAACATAGTCCCCATCCTTAAGGGGCTGAAAATTTAATGGGAGGATAAGCAGTGGCTAGGGGCTTCATAAAGTGTTGTAGGGGACCAGGGATGGAGCAACCACCTGTGGAAAGCTTTCTAGAAGAGGACATTTGAACAGTTTTAGAACAGTATTAACCAGATAAATAGGTGGGGAAAGGTTATTCCCCAGAGGGTATAGCTTGTACAGATGTCCTAAAGACAACCTAAAGGGTTTTTAAATAACACATTCAGAGCAAGAAGGAGGAGGTGTCTTACTACTTGGGGATGATGGTGCAGTATTACCCAGTTAACAGGAAGCTGACCTATTTCGTTTTTTTTGTTTTGTTTCCCCCCTCTTCAGCAAGGGGAAAGATTTTTCGTTAAGAAAGAGTAGAACAAATAATTTGATGATGAAATTGAAGTTCAAATTAGATGAGAAAATAAAGGAGCCCCTGGCTGCTTTTGCTGCATTCTGGTTTCATGCTCAGAAGATGACTTGAGAAGGTTGTTTTTCAGAGACTTCAGATTAGCCATAGAAAACATATAAATCAGGTTTATGGGAGAAAAAGCTGATAAGGATAGCTCGTTTTGATGAATAAGTGAACTACATCATAGATGACCCAATAGACCAGAAGACTAGGCCAGAACTTCAAGAAAAACAAAGAGGTGAATGTGAAGTTCTGCATTTGGGTTCAAAAGATAAATTATACATTTTTAGATGGGGTAAACCTGACTTGTTTTTTAGAAGTAGTATCAGTGCTTAGTAAAAGTATGATTCCAGAATAAAATTGCTTATTAGTACCCAACACAAATTGGACAGACTTCAGAGTTTGGGTTTCTTTTTTCCCCCAGACCCAATTACTCAAAAAGGTGGAGTTTAAGCATTGTAGTTTAATTAACAGGACCATATAATGGGTCTGATTATTTCTTTGATGAAATCCTTTGAAGTAGATACTTTCATACTTAGAAATTTCTTATTAATTATTGTCCTGTATCAAACTGTTTCTGGATCTGAGGTTATTTATACGTTTTCTTTGCTCTACCAGTTTTGCAGTAATTCTAATCAAAAGCTAGAGGTGATCAGGGTTTTGTTTGCTTG
This sequence comes from Eubalaena glacialis, assembly GCF_028564815.1. Lineage (NCBI taxonomy): Eukaryota > Metazoa > Chordata > Mammalia > Artiodactyla > Balaenidae > Eubalaena > Eubalaena glacialis. The sequence goes on along the minus strand of NC_083731.1, from coordinate 84,509,657 downwards.
CATAATCGTAATCAAAATATGATTATGCTTTGTAAATACACTTTTGCAATATGAAAAACATTCCCTTAATGTATTAGTTCTGTAAATCTAAATTTTAGGTGGTAATTTTACACCAGTGAAGGACACCTGCATGCCAGGTAAAATATAGACATACATATTCTAAAATTTGTCAAAGAAATTAGTAAAAATACTTCGTTTTTATTTCAGTTAACGGATATTGAAATCCTTCCTCTAAGTATTGTGTCACATGCATATCAGCGCTAACTGTTTTGAAAGCAGAATGTTGAGTGTAACATTTAAAATTACATTGTTGTCTTTGTAGTTCCAGCTCAACCAAGATAAAATGAACTTTTCCACACTGAGAAACATCCAGGGTCTATTTGCTCCATTAAAACTACAAATGGAATTCAAGGCAGTGCAGCAGGTGGGTTTATGAATGTCAGTTTGTATGCATCCCACCTGTGTGTTGATATCAGCTGTACAAACCTTACCTTCTCTTCTCCCCTACAACCTATCCTAGTTTCCCCCTTTTAGGATATGACCTTGATTTCTGCTTCATAGAGAAAAGAAGCTTTGAAATGGAAAACTCCTTTAAATTATAGGCTCAGTGTCTGAAAACTTACCTGTGTTCACTTTCATGTTTTTCTCCTTTGGGGGGTTACATTGAATCTGAGATGCCTCTAGGAATATCCAGGTGGAGGTATCTAGTAGGCAGGTTGTATATTGCTGAATATACCTGTTGCTTAGGAAGAAGATCTTCAGAAATGTCCTTCCAAGTGTGTAAGAACTGTCCCCCCATCTGTGCTCTGGATTCTGTCACATCACACTACATTGATTCCAATGATTGCTGGACAACTAACAAAGAACAGAAAAACTGAAAATTTGGTTTGGCTACATTAAAGTTTGTTGGGTACAAACTATGTGCCAGTGACTATATATGTATACTTTACACTGCACCATGCTACAGGTTTGAGAGGAAGGTGCTACTATCCTAGTTCACAGATACGGAAACAGGGTGAGACAAGTCAGGTAACTCAGGCAAAACCTAAGTAAGTAATAAAAGCAGAATTTGAATCCAGATCTCTCTGACTCTACAGCCCATGCATTCTCCACTGTACTTAGATACTAGTCTGCAGTATATGTATTTAATAATTGAAAAAAGTACATAACACTAGTTCACAATGGCATTGTGGTTTTTAAAGTCCCACAGGTGACTTTGATCTTCATTTCTAGTTACCACTACTGTTTTTTGGTTTTTTAAAATTAATTAATTAGTTTATTTTTGGCTGCGTTAGGTCTTCGTTGCTGCATGGGCTTTCTCTAGTTGTGGCGAGTGGGGGCTACTCTTCGTTGTGGTGCGTGGGCTTCTCATTGCGGTGGCTTCTCTTGTTGCGGAGCACGGGCTCTAGGGATGCTGGCTTCAGCAGTTGTGGCACGCAGGCTCAGTAGTTGTGGCTTGTGGGCTCTAGAGCGCGGGCTCAGTAGTTGTGGCGCACGGGCTTAGTTGCTCCGCGGCATGTGGGATCTTCCCAGACCAAGGATCAAACCCGTGCCCCTTGCACTGGCAGGCGGATTCTTAACCACTGTGCCACCAGGGAAGTCCCTATCAGTACTGTTTTAAAGGGTCATAACTTAAACATTTGTGTGAGCAATACAGAACAACATAAAAAATGAATAATTGGTTTACTAAATAGAATAATGCTCTCACTGAGTTGGAATTTCTTCAGGAATTTGATCATCCCACGTTTATTAGGAACAAAGAATGGTGTTAGGCTCTAGGATTTTGCATTTCATCACATGGTATGTGCTTTGGTTTTCCTGGACAGAAGCAAAGCCCTCAAATATGAGCAAACCTGATGGGATTATTAAGTGTTAGTAAAAAGCGTTCAGTTTCAGTGTATGTATTTTGCGTAAAGTGTTGAGGAATTTTTAAAATTTTGGTTTGGGTCTTAAATGTGAACTTGCGTGTTAAATTGATTAACCCACATTGGTTAAATTGATATGTTACTTAGTTTTGTGAATTTTACAAATAAAGAATGAAGAATGTGAAATTTGGTCATGTATATTTTTTCCCCTTGGTTTTTTCTAATTTTGCTTTTTTATACTTTTCCTGAAGGTTCAGCGTCTTCCATTTCTTCCAAGCTCAAACCTTTCATTGGATATTTTGAGGGGTAATGATGAGACTATTGGATTTGAAGATATTCTTAATGGTAAGTGTCATTCCATACCTTTTTATAGAGCCCCAATAATGTACAAGACAACAGCAGCAGATGAAACATACAGCGTCTTCGTCCTCGTGGAGTTTATAGCTGATTGAATTCATCTGTGTTTATTCAATGAAATAAGATAAAATTTAATGGTAATAACTGTTCTTTAACTGGTTTTAAAAGTGAAAATTATTTATGGAGTTCTGAGATTATAGTCATTTCAGTCAACTAATGACAGTCATTCCTTTCATATCCTGAGGATAAAGTCTGATGTGTGAATCCAATACAATATTCATAGGGTAGCTTAACCAAGGATTGTTGTTGCACTCTTCAGAACGTTTGTGGGATGTGACTAGTTTTAAAAACAACTAGAAAAAATAAGATCAAAGTTTTCTTTAAAAAATACCCACCCTGTCCTGCTAAGTGATTGTTGTGTTTCTGTAGATGGTGAATAGTAAGGAAGAGTCTGTCATTTGTAACAGAATTCTCTGGATGATTATATTATGTATGACATAAATGACTTTTAAGTAAGAGCAAGACATGCAGCATCTGTTATTTTTTTCTGGTTCTGAGGAAGGTAAACAAATACAATTCTGTCCAGTATTACCTCTGTTCATTATGCCTCAACAGTTTAGGAGAAACAGAAAAACCCAACAGGATTAAATTATATTACTTTTGCTTGGCTGCTGATGTCCGGTAACGAGACGCTGTGGACGCAGCAGAAGTCTCATCAGGCTCCTCTTCGAGGATCTTCCTTGAGGGAACGTTTTGAATGCAGGAAAACCTGGAATTCCTAAGCTTTTACATTGAATTTAGACCTCATTTAAAATTAGTAAGGTGATAGCCCAGGTTTATAATTATCTTTTAGTTATAAAAATGCACTCATTTAAAAATCAGCCTCTGTAAAGTCATGTGATAAAAAAGGGAGAGGGACTTATTGAGCATTTATTCAGTCAGTAAAATAATTGTCATACGTCAGGCACTGGGCTAGGCTTTGAATATACAATGGTGAAAAAAACAAAACATCTGTGCTTTCTAATGGGGGAGGTAAACATTAACAGATAAAACACAAACATGTAGTTACAAACAGTGATTAAATTCTAGGAATAAAAAGGGTAGGTGTATAGTTTGTTGTTGGGTAGGAGGGTCAGGCACCTCTGGGAATATGACATATAAATTGATTCCTGAAAGATACATGAATTAGTTGAGCTAAAAGTAGAGGGAAGAGTATTTCAGACAGAAGAAGCTGTATGTCCAGGGTCTCTTACCTGAGAACAGCCGAGGAGCTCTGAAGGGTTTATTCCACTTAAAAGCTCACAAGTTAGCCCTCTGTGGTTTCATGGATGCTGGCAGAGACCGACTCCTCGAGACAAAGAGTAGTTTGTTATTCACAGCAGTGGCAGAAGCCAGAGCATCAGCTTTTCTGTTGGGTCCCTGAGCCCCGGTTCCCACAGGGCAGCAAGCAGAGGGTTAGAGGAAACCTGCATAGAGAGTGTATTTTGTTACAGTAAGGGGAACCCCAAGTTCAGGGCACCTGAATCTTATAATGGGCAGTCAGCCTGCCTGTTCTGTGCCCCAAGGGCAACACGATCTCTCTTTAGAAACAGCCTTGGAAAGAGAGTCCAGAACAAAGGCAGACAGTGCCTCTGCTTCCAAGACTTGCGGAATCAAGAAAGGCTTCTAGAGAACTGTCTCTCAACACACATAAGAACATGTTAAGAAGGCCTATGTAGCTGGAGTGTTTTGAGGGAAGTGGAAAGTAGAATAAGGTGAGGTTGAAAAGCCAGGCAGGTACAGAGGAGCCAGAGCCTTGCAGACCATAAAAAGTTTATTCAGAATGCAACAGAAAGCCATTGAGTGATTTTTTTTTTTCTTTTGACATCTGAAGACTGTAACTTTATTTAATTTTTTTCTTCAGCTTTTGTTTTTTTTCAGTTTATAATCTTTATTTTTGAATTTTATTTTTTTAAACAGCAGGTTCTTATTAGTTATCTATTTTATGCGTATTAGTGTATATGTGTCAATCCCAGTCTCCCAATTCATCCCACCACCACCCCCCCGCCCCCCTTCCGACGTTCCCCCCTTGGTGTCCATACCCATTGAGTGATTTTAAGCCATGACGTGATAGAATTTCAGATTTAAAAAGATCACTAGCTATCTTGTGGACACCTTTATATATTCATTCCTTGCATCTCTGTAAGGCAGCTAAGAACTAGCAAGACCCTCTGTTTAGGTAGGTGGTTTTTGTCAGGATGAGATCACTGCGCTGCACTTTGGGTAGTGTCCCCCTTGTGGGAACTGTGAGTGTGTAATTTGTGGACAGTTTATGGCTTCACCTTCGGGCCTTGCCTTAGCTGTTCCTTCTGCTTAGAACACTTCTGCCCTCACTCTTCAGATCCCAGTTTAAATGTCACTCCTTCAGAGGCTGCCCAGTCTAGAGCAGTCCCCGCCACCCTGCCACCTCATTTGCATTCTTTGCTTATCACTGTTTCAGTATCTTTCTTGTTTCTTATTTGTTTTCCTCAACTTAAATACAGGCCTCATGAGAGCTGGGGACTTTGTGTTGTTAACTCTTGTGTCTCCAGTGCCTCATAAGGTGCTTAATCCATGATGAGTGTTGAAAGCTGTTGCTCACCACACTCTCCTCATCACATTTGACCCAGAAGGAATTTTAAAGTCTGTAATGAGGGAGTAGTGTGTTAATCTAAGCGTGATATGAAGACTAGTCAACTGTGATGAAAATCTGCATAATTCTCCAATTTACATTTTTTAAAGTGTTAGAGGTGATCAGGGTTTTGTTTGCTTGCTCATCAGGGAAGTGCTTGGCCAAGAAAAATCTGCACATTATATTTTAAGGAAGGGAAGAGAGTGTGAGGAAGGCAATAAGAAAGTCACAACTGGACCTTTTTCTTAATGCTGAAAGCGGCCTTCTGTTTTCTCTAGTTCTGTCACTTTAAGATGAGGGAACTGAGACTGACCAAGAGGCCCGGTCCTCCCTGGGAGTCTCACGGGCCAGGGCCTTGCTTACATGGTGCGCTGTCTTCTGGTGCAAGTGATTTATTTAATAAGCACGTATTTTATTAAAGTTAAAAGCTTTAAAAAGGAGAGTTTAAAAGGAAAGTTGTTATTATATAAATAAGGATATTCTTTGTTTAAAAATTGAAAACATTACAGCTGAGACTCAAGTCCTCCATGTTTACCCCAAACCCATTTCTCTCTCTCCTTCCCTATTTGCCTGCTGCTTGCTGCTTTTAGTTAGTGTATGTCTTTCCAGGCTTTTTTCTGTGTGTCTTCGTACAAATATATATAATCAGAAAATATCTGGTGTTGCTTTGTGTATATTTTTTTTTATCACAATTGGTATCATACTGTGTGTATCTTACGGTAGTAGGTATGCTGCATCAATACATGTATTGAGTTTTCTCTCTTATTAACACAAAACAGCGCTGCAGCAAACATCTTTGTTCTTTGTACTCATGTGTGGACATACTTTTTCTTAATTTGGGTTTTGGATGCCTGTTGTATACATAGCCATTTACTCTATTAATAATTGTAACAGTATCAGTTGTTGCTAAGGTTACTTTGTTGTGTGACAAATGTCAAGAGTAGAGATTGCTGAACTAATGTGACAGTAATCTCCAGTCTCTTAGGAGATCCAATGAGGAAACATCCAAATTGATCTGTTACTCTTGGTAATCATTATTTTAATGATTATTTATTTTTACAAACTGATTTTACAGTTTATTTCGTTGGGTATTTATTCTGTTTCTTGTCCTGTGTGGAGGAGAAGAGGCTTTGTTTGTTTGTAGGAAGCTTAATGTTGTTATTCATTTTAAAAACTCTTTGGTGCATTATTGCAGTTAAAGTAAGACTTTTGTCTGACTCATCAATACAGACAAGAGAGTGAAGATTTTTAAGGTTTTCTTGCTCTAGAATTCTGGTTTGTGTATATATGTATTTGCAACAGAGCACAGAGTGATAGAAATAAAATGGGTTTTGCAAATTAGATTACGGATTGTTTAATCTCTTAGAGATCGTTCCTATAGTCAACTGGAAAGCACTGGAAAACTTAAGAACTTTGAAAAAGAACTTATTCAATCTATATTTTCTTTTACAATCACCTGAATTGAGGTATACTTGACATACAGTAGAATGCACCCATTTTAAGTGTCCAGTTCTTTAATATGTTTGTTTTTGTTTGTTTTCAGACCCGTCACAAAGTGAACTAATGGGAGAACCACATTTGATGGTTGAATATAAGCTCGGTTTACTGTAATGCACTGTGCTGTTCATGGAAATAGAGGGGCTGCATCTTGTTTATAGTCGTTTTTTTTACTATAATTTGACGTGCACAACATTAAAAGTACTGACACATGAGAATTTTTGCCTAAGTAGTATCTGTGATCATTTGACATTTGGGTCTTTGGTTTATGTGATAATTGAAGGCACTAAAGGGAGATGGTTTTAAAACTTCTAATTTATATTAAAACAATAGCCTTCTATGTCTTTAAAAAACTGTTGCTAATTAATGCCATAAAACTATGCACAGGTTCCAATTCAGCCTATTTTCTAGTTATTTCATAAATTTAATTTTGAATAACCGTTATTGGTATTTGAGCGTGCAAACTTCATAGTAGCATTTTTCAGAATAAACATCTGTTCAGTGGCAGCATTTCAAAGTAAGTACAAAATAAGAGTATTTTACCTTGTTTCAGTATAGTCCATTAATACTCATAAGAATAACACTTGCTTTATTGATGCTACTTTAGAATTATAACTACATTGTTTGATTCTTTCAGGTTGAAAAGTGTAAGTTCAGAGGTTTTGATTTTGCTCTTGTCTTTAAAGTGAAAAATTAAATAAAACAATCAGCGGAAGTCAATTAAACTGTAGTACTGCATAGATTAATATATCATAAGATGCTTAAATTAAAAAAAGAAAAAAGAACATTCATGTACACACACAACTATTCATGAACAAATTCCATAATAGTTTATTTAAAAATAAATCTTCCCTATGGTGGTTCTTTCTTTTTTTTTTTTAATTTTAATTTTTTTTTGGCTGTGTTGGGTCTTCGTTTCTGTGCGAGGACTTTCTCTACTTGTGGCGAGCGGGGGCCACTCTTCATCGTGGTGCGCGGGCCTCTCACTATGGCGGCCTCTCTTGTTGCGGAGCACAGGCTCCAGACGCGCAGACTCAGTAGTTGTGGCTCACGGGCCTAGTTGCTCCGCGGCATGTGGGATCTTCCCAGACCAGGGCTCGAACCTGTGTCCCCTGCATTGGCAGGCAGATTCTCAACCACTGCGCCGCTAGGGAAGCCCCGGTGGTTCTTTCTTAATAAGGTATTTTTTTAGGGACCTAGTATACAAAAATTAAAGATTATCAGTTTTTCAGGAGTATTTTTATTGTCTAAGTCACTGATTTATGACTGAAGGCAATGTTTCCCCTCCCCACTGGGAGTGGGGGGGGTCATTTAACAATGTCTAGAGAAATTTCTGGTTGTCACAACTTTGGGGAGGGTTTCCAACTGGCATCTAGTGCAAGGAGGCCAGGGATGCTGCTAAACATCCTACGGTAAAAATTGCTCCTGACCATTGAGGTTGAGTTTAAAACTGTCTTTGCCAACACAATATTTGCCAACCCACTTTACACTTAAATTATGAGAAAATATAGAAATAACGAAGGTTCACTGATTGTTTCTAAATGTGTTCTCTTTCAACAAATTAACAAAGTTGGAGATTTCTGTACCTTAGTTTTAGGAATAGTAGATACTCTTCCTGACCAGTAGAAGGTACTATGAAATTAATGAACATAGTTTAAGTGGAAAAGCTGATGCTTTAAACACAGAAATTGGTAATCATGATTATTGCTTATTCTCTGAAGGTCTTCATGCTTCCCCCTCTCTCCTTTTCTTCTTTTACCTTCTTTGTGTTTACACCCATGATCCTTATCCCTGGGTGTGTGTAAAATCACCTGGAAATCTTGTGAAAAAATTTTGGTGTCAGGGTCTGAATCTTAGAAATTCCAGAATGACGAGTTTGGGGTGGATCCCAGGAAGTCTACTTTTGAAAAGCTCTCCAGGGATGAGAACCTTTGATTTATATGCTTGCTTTCACCTTTATAGTAATAACATTCATTAGCATCAGTTAATTCTTCCCGTGTACCTCGATGCTGGAGAGTTTGCTAGTAGTCTCTACAAACTACAGTGTGTGCCTGGAGTTGGGATGATTTGGGTTCCTTCATAAGAGTAAATTGCACGTTCCTCTGAGATACTTTGCCTAGGTGCCAGACTCTTCAGTTAGGCATTTTTTCTTTCAGATGCTGTGGGGTTTTTTTTAAGGAATTAGTTTAGTATTTTGGGGGTTTAAGAGATACTTCACAGGTTGGTGCCTGATTAAAATTAATTTTATTAGCACTAAAATGATAAAATTCACAATAAAAGATATAAACATACTTAATGGACTGTGATTAGTTCTGTGTTACTTTTTTTAATATATATGTGAATAAAGGAATTTGTGGGTTTTATTGTCTCGAAGCATTGGGTGGGTTGGCAAATAACTGAGCACTGTTTGGCACATCATGGGATGGCTCTTTCACTAGACACGTCTCTTCAGTCCTACCCTCTGTACAAAATATAAATGATAGGCTTATCATTTTTTATTAATTTTTCTTTTTGCAGTGGGTTTTATCCCTCTTTCAGGAGTACACATAAATATAACCCAGTGCTTTCCTGCATTTTGTTACTCCTTTGAATGCAGACATTTCAAGAATGTAGAAAATTGTCTGAACAAGTAGATTACTTTTGAAAAGCTGAAAGACTGTATAGTGTATAATCTTCCACTGGAGTCTACAGTTGGATGAATCTAAGTTTAACCAAATTTTGACTTGATATTTCAATAAAGCAAAACCAAAAATGTGATACTTCATTGAACTTATTTAGCTCATGATTTCAAAGTTGAAATTCAGGTTCCTTCAAGTACAGCAAATCCTTAATTAAGAACCCATACCTTGGTGGGGGCAGTGGCCAAGATGGCAGAGGAGAAAGTCCCTGAACTCACCTCCGCCCATGGGCATGCCCAAATGACAACTGTTTACAGAGCAGCTGTCTATGGAAACAACCTGAAGACTAACAGAAAAGATTTTCCACAATTAAAAACATAAAGAAGGAAGCACGAGTCAGGTAGGAAGGACAGAGATACAGTATATCAGGACCCACACCCACAGGTTGGTGAGGAAGTGGGAGGAATATCACAATTATGGAGATCCTCCCCAAGGAGCAAGGGGTTTGAGCCCATTGGGCTCCCCAGCCTGGGGGTCCTCCACCAGGAAAATGAGCCCCCGGAACATCTGGCTTTGAAAACCAGTGGGGCTTATGTTCAGAAGAGCCAGAGGGCTACAGGAGACAGACTTCATTCTGAAAGGGTAAATGCAGTCTGACTCCCAGTGTAGACGTTAATTTGAAAGGACAAAGGGTCAGACCTGCTTGCTGATCTTGGATCCAGGGAGGCAGGAGGCAACTGGGACTCCCCCTGCGGAGAAATACTGGCAGCATCCATTTTGGGGAACTTGTTCTACCACAATAACACCAGCATCGTGAAGCACCATTTTGGAATTCTCATGTCCTGTTAGCGCCAGGGACCTGGTCCCACCTATCAGTGGGCCAGCAGCAACCGTGTGCCCCCCTGGGTCAAATACCCAACCACATGGGAAGCCTACCCTGCCCTCTGGCAGGTAGAAGCCACTGCACAAGGCACAACCTCGCAACCACATGGGCCAGGGTCCAGCCCCACTGCCAGCGCACCCATGGTAGTCAGTCTTGCCACAAGAGAGGGGCACACACAGCCTCCGTAGAGCATAAAGCTCTGGTGACCAGAGGGGAGCATGCTGCTGGACCCCATAGAACATCTCCAACATAGGAACACTTCTCCAAGATTAGGAAAGTGGCTGACCTATGTAACATATAGAAATAAACACCGAGAATTGGGCAAAATGAGGAGACAGAGGAATATGTTCCAAGAGAAGGAATAAGAACCTCAGAAAAAGAACTAAATGAAGTGGAGGTAAACAACCTCCCTGATACAGAGTTCAAGGTAATGATCTTAAAGATACTCAACAAACTGGAGAGAAGAATGATTAACATAGTGAGATTTTCAACAAAGAGTTAGAAAATGTAAAAAAGAACGAAACAGAGCTGAAGAATACAATAACAAAAAATACACTAGGAGGAATCAACAGTAACTTAGATGATACAGAGGAATGGATCAGTGATCTGGAAGGCAGAGTAGTGGAAATCACCTAAGTTGAACAGAAAAAAGTTTTAAAAAATGATGACAGTTTTAAAGAGACCTCTGAGACAATATCAAGCATACTAACATTTGCATTACAAGGGTACCAGAAGGAGAAGAGAGAGAAACAGGCAGAGAACTCATTTGAAGAAATAATAGATGAAAACCTTCCTAATCTGGGGAAGGAAACAGACATCCAGGTCCAGGAAGCACAGAGTCCTAAACAAGATGAACCCATAGAGGTTCACACCAAGACACATTATAATTAAAGTGGCAAAAAAATAAAGATAGAGAATCTTAAAAGCAGCAAGAGAAAAGCAACTAGTTATGTGCAAGGAAACTCCCATAAGACTGTCAGCTGACTCTGTAGCAGAAACTGTGCAGGCCAGAAGGGAGTGACACAATATATTCAAAGTGATGAAAAGAAAAAACTTAACAACCAAGAATATTCCACCTGGCAAGGTTATCATTCAGAATTGAAAGAGAGATAAAAGTGTTTTACAGACAAGCAAAAGCTAAAGAGTTTGGTGTCACTAAACTGGCTTTACAAGAAAATGTTAAAGGGACTTCTCTAAGCAGAAAAGAAAAATCCACAACTAGAAAATGAAAATTAGGAAAATCTCACTGGTAAATGCAAACATACAGTAAAGGTAGTAGACCAGCCACTTATATAGCTAATAGGAAGGTTAAAAGACAAAGGTAGTAAAATCACCTATATCCACAATAAGTAAGGGATACAGAAAAAGATGTAAAATATGACACCAAAAACATTAAACATGGGGTGGGGAGTAAAAATGTAGGGTAGTAATGCATTTGAACTTAAGAGAAAAAATAATCATATACGTGTTATTGTATATAAGTCTCATGGTAACCAAAACCCCAAAATCTATAATACACACACACACCCACACACACCAAAAAAAAAAAAAAAAAAGTAACACTAAAGATAGTCATCAAATTACAAGGGAAGAAAGCAAAAGAAGAAGAACGAAAAGAACTATGAAAACGACCAGAAAACAATTAAAATGGCAATAGGTACATATCTATCAATAATTACTTTAAATATAAACATAGAAATTCTCCAATCAGAAGACAGAGTGGCCAAATAAAAAAAACAAGACCCATATATATGCTGCCTACAAGAGATACACACAGACTAAAAGTGGGGGATGGGAAAAGGTGCAAATGAAATCTGGGGTGGAATGCTTATATCAGACAAAATAGACTTTCAAACAGACTGTAACATGAGACAAAGGACTTTACCTAGTGATAAAGGGATCAATCCAACAAGAAGATATAACAATTGTAAATATATATGCACCCAAAATGGGAGCACCTAAATACATAAAGCAAATATTAACAAACATAAAGGGAGAAATTGATAGTAACACAATAGTAGGGGACTGCATTTACATCATTGGACAGATCATCCAGAAAATAAGGAAACATTAGCCTTAAACAATACATTAGACCAGATGAACTTAACATGTATACATATATAAAACATCCCATCCAAAAACTACAGAATACAAATTCTTTTGAAGTACACATGGAACATTCTCTAGAATGGGTCATATGCTAGACCACAAAACAGTACATTTAAGGAGATTAAAATCATATCAAGCAACTTTTCTAACCACGACAGGATGAGACTAGAAATCAACTACAAGAAAAAAAAAGAAACCTACAAAAAACACAAACATGTGGAGGCTAAACAATATGCTACTAAACAACCAATGGGTCACTAAAGAAGTCAAAGACGGAATAAAAAAAAGATATTTGGAGACAAATGAAAATGGAAACAACTAGCCAAAATCTATGGGATGCAGCAAAAGCAGTTCTAAGAAGGAAGTTTATAGCAATACAAGTCTACCTCAGCAAAGAAGAAAAATCTCAAACAATGTAACCAAACCCAAAGTTAGTGGAAGGAAAGCATAAAGAGCAGAGTGAAATAAATGAAATGGAGACAAAAAACAAACAGTAGAAAAGATCAATGAAACTAAGAGTTCTCTGAAGAGATAAAGTTGATAAACTTTTAACCAGGCTTATCAAGGAAAAAGAGAGGGGTCCCAAATAAATAGTCAGAAAAAAAGAAGAAAAAAAATAAAGCTTTTGCACAGCAAACTATCGACAAAATGAAAAGGCTGCCTACTGAATGGGAGAAGATATTTGGCAAGTGATATATCCAATAAGGGGTTAACATCCAAAATATACAAAGAACTCATACAACTCAACATCAAACAAACAACCCAATTGAAAATGGGCAGAGGGACTTACCTGGTGGCGCAGTGGTTAAGAATCTGCCTGCCGTGCTCGCTTCGGCAGCACATATACTAAAATTGGAACGATACAGAGAAGATTAGCATGGCCCCTGCGCAAGGATGACACACAAATTCGTGAAGCGTTCCATATTTTTAAAAGGTCATGAAGAACCTAGTGGCAAGATGGGAATAAAGACACAGACCTACTAGAGAATGGACTTGAGGATATGGGGAGGGGGAGGGGTGAGATGTGACAGGGTGAGAGAGTGGCATGGACATATATACACTACCAAATGTAAAATAGATAGCTAGTGGGAAGCAGCCGCATAGCACAGGGAGATCAGCTTGGTGCTTTGTGACCACCTAGAGGGGTGGGATAGGGAGAGTGGGAGGGAGGGAGATGCAAGAGGGAAGAGAGATGGGAACATATGTATATGTATAACTGATTCACTTTGTTATAAAGCAGAAAGTAACACACCATTGTAAAGCAATTATACTTCAATAAAGATGTTAAAAAAAAAAAGACGAAATGACAACCCTCAGAATGGGAGAAATATCTGCAAACGAATCAACGGACAAAGGATTAATCTCCAAAATATATAAACAGCTCATGCAGCTCAATATTAAAAAAACAAACAACCCAATCCAAAAACGGGCAGAAGACCTAAATAGACATTTCTCCAAAGAAGACATACAGATGGCCAAGAGGCACATGAAAAGCTGGTCAACATCACTAATCATTAGAGAAAAGCAAATCAAAACTACAATGAGGTATCACCTCACAACAGTTAGAATGGGCATCATCAGAAAATCTACAAACAACAAATGCTGGAGAGGGTGTGGAGAAAAGGGAACCCTCTTGCACTGTTGGTGGGAATATAAATTGATACAGCCACTATGGAAAACAGTATGGAGGTTCCTTAAAAAACTAAAAATAGAATTACCATATGACCCAGCAATCCCACTACTGGGCATATACCCAGAGAAAACCATAATTCAAAAAGACACGTGCACCCCAATGTTCATTGCAGCACTGTTTACAATAGCCAGGTCATGGAAGCGACATAAATGCCCATCAACAGACAAATGGATAAAGAAATTGTGGTACATATATACAATAGAATATTACTCAGCCATAAAAAGGAATGAAATTGGGTCATTTGTAGAGATGTGGATGGATCTACAGACTGTTATACAGAGTGAAGTAAGTCAGAAAGAGAAAAACAAATATCATATATTAATGCATATATGGAATCTAGAAAAATGGTACAGATGAACCGGTTTGCAAAGAAGAAATAGAGACACAGATGTAGAGAACAAACATATGAACACCAAGGGGGGAAACTGGGGGTGGTGGGGTGGTGGTGGGATGAATTGGGAGATTGGGATTGACATATATGCACTAATATGTATAAAATAGATAACTAATAAGAACCTGCTGTATAAAAAATAAATAAAATAACTTACCAGTTTAAAAAAAAAAAAAAAAGAATCTGCCTGCCAATGCAGGGGACACGGGTTCCATCCCTGGTCCGGGAAGATCCCACATGCTGCGGAGCAACTAAGCCTGTGCACCACAACTACTGAGCCTGCGCTCTAGGGCCTGCGTGCCGCAACTACTGAGCCCGCGTGCTGCAACTACTGAAGCCCGAGCTCCTACAGCCCATGCTCCACAACAAGAGAAGCCATTGCATTGAGAAGCCCGAGCACCACAACGAAGAGTAGCCCCTGCTTGCTGCAACTAGAGAAAGCCCGCGCACAGCAAAGACCCAAACACAGCCAAAAATAAATAAATATATTTAAAAAAGAAAAAAAAAGGGCAGAGGATCTGAATAGACATTTTTCTAAGGAAGACATACAGATGGCCAACAGACACAAGAAAAGATGCTTGACATCACGGATTATCAGGGAAATGCCAATCAGAACCACAATGAGATAACACCTCACATCTGTCAGAATGGCTGTTATCAAAAAGACCACAAATAACAAGTGTTGGCGATGATATGGAGAAAAGGGAGTCCTTGAATCCTGTTGGTGGGAATGTAAATTGGTGCAGCCACTGTGGAAAACAGAGTGGTTCCTCAAAAAATTAACAATGGGACTACCATAAAATCCAGCAATTTACTTCTGGGTATTTTTCTGAAGAAAACAAAAACACTAATTTGAAAAGATACATGCACTCCTATGTTCATTACAGCATTATTGACAATAGCCAAGATATGGAAGCAATGTAAGTGCCCATCAACAGATGAATGGATAAAGAGGATGTGGTATATATATACCATGGAATAATACTCAGCCATAAAAAAGAATGAAATCTTGCCATTTGTGACAACATGGATGGACCTAGAGGGTGTTATGCTAAGTAAAATAAGTCAGAGAAAGACAAATACCATATGGTTTCACTTATTGTGGAATGTAAGAAACAAAGGAACAAACACAACAAAACAGAAACAAACTTACAGATACAGAAAGCAAACTGGTGGTTGCCAAAGGGAGGAGGATGGGGGGTTGGGCAAAATCAGTAAAGGGGATTAAGAGGTAGAAAACTCTAGTTATAAACTAAATAAGCCACAGGGATGTAATATACAGCATAAGGAATATGTCAGTAAAATTGTAATAACTTTATATGGGGTCAGATGGTTAGTAGAGTTATCGTGACAATCATTTCATAACGTATGCAAATGTCAAATCATTATATGGTACACCTGACACTAAAATAATATTGTAGTCAACTATATTTCAATTTTTAAAAAACCTATACTTTTGTTGTATTATACATCCTTAAATATTGTTTAAGTATGAGAACATATGGTTAGGTTTGTTAATAGAATTTCAGCAGTTTTTTTTTTTTTCAGATCGAAAAAGTATAAGGGACTTTAAAATGTTTTTTCTTTTAAAGATGAAAAATCAAGTTTTGAAAATTGAGAGTTTGCTCCGAGATCTTGAATTTATTTCTAGAGCTAGTAGACATGCTTTGTCAGTTGTACTTTGTCTTTTTGCTTCTTTTCGGTGTCTCAACCTGGTAGAGACAAAAGCTGTACTGTTCATCTCTGTGACGAAATAGAGGTCACATAGAGGATACAGCTTTGGATCAGTGAGGGACCAGAAGGAATTCAGCTTTCACTTTGGCTAGGCTTATTCACTTTTGGAGAGATGGATTGATTTTAACTCAAGACTTCAGCCACTCTTTTTGTTTGTTTTCTGTATTGTTTAGAAACCTTGCAAAACATAAACCAAATTATTTTTTTCACCAACTCATTGATTTGGAAACTTGGAGAAAAATAGAAAGAATAATACATACAGGGGAATTGCCTGGCGGTCCAGTGATGAGGACTCTGGGCTTTCACTGCCATGGTTCCGGATTCAGTCCCTGGTCGAAGAACTAAGATCACGTAAGCCACGTGGTGTGGCCAAAAAGAAAAAAAAAATACATAGAACACCCAGTATAACCTTCATGAGATTCACCAATTGTCAGCATACTGCCTTATTTCCTCACGAGTAGATTCAGGATAAACGTTTTTGGCAAGAAGTCTACAAAGGTGATGTATGTACTTACTGTGTCACATCAAGAGCCATGTGAGGTCAGGTTGTCCCACTTATTGGTGTTGCTAAGTACGATCACTTGGTGGACAAGTGGTGGCCGTCAGAGCTCTCCATTGTAATAGTACAGTTTTCCTTTTGTAATTAATAATAATAATCTGTGAAGTAATAACTTGAGACCTTGTATATATCCTGTTCCCTAAGAACCTTTCACCCAGAGGTTTTAGCATCCATGAAAAATCTTTACCTCAGTCATTTACAACATGGTCGTTGGGGACAGGAAAGTGCCAAAAAATTGTGATATTTATTATTCCTTCTGCATTTATTGGTTGACGGATTTTTGTAAAGCCAGGTTTCCCCCCCATTTCTCTTCCTCTTTAAGGTATCCTTTGGACTCATGGATTCCTATTTAATGTTTTATAATCCATTTCTATCATTACTCTTCTTAATGCCCTAAATCTAATCATTTTAATGAATATGTAGACATTCCATTTGAACAGAAAATTACATTGGTGTTAAAGTGCTACATTTAATTTTTAGCATTACTAATTAATGTTTTTCACAGAATATTGAATATATTCAAGATACTTTAGTTATCATAATCGTAGTTATAATGGAAGTTATGACCAAAGAAATCCTATGTTAGCCATAGGGGAACACTGCTGCCCTTAATACTACTGATGTCTTGCCCGATCACATGAGAAAGTCACAAGGCCAGGACAAGCAAGGGCAGCCAGAGCCTTCTCCATTTGGCACTGTGGCTTAAAAGTAGGCACTATATTATGAACATTTAAGAAAAGACAAAGGGAACTGATAAGGCCCAAGAAGCATTGCATTTTTCTTGTTTTTAAACTTTTTCTCATGGAAAATTTCAAACACCTAAAAGTAGATGGAAAAATACAGTATAATCTCATGTTTCCATCATCTAACTTCCATAATTTATCCATGGCCAATCTTATTTCATCTATATTTTCTACCCACTTTCCCCCTCAATGTCATTTTTAAAGAAATTCCAGATATTATTTATAGGTGTAAATATTTCAGTTTATAAAGCTAACCTAACCACAATACTGTTATCATACCTAAGTTAACAATAATTCCTTATAATTAAATGTCCAGTCAGTATTCAGATTTCTGAAGGTCCAGTAATAGTTTTTAAGCTATTTTGTTTGAATCAGATCCAAGTAATTTACACGCATTGTGATTGTTTTTGTGCCAGCTGTTTCATAATTTATGGCTTCTACCTCCATTTCCTTCTCTTTTTCTTGCTAGTTGTTGAACAAACCAAGTTGTTTGTTCCATAGAGTTTCCCACAGTCTAGTTTTTACTGTTTGCATCTTTGTGATACAATTTAACATGTTCTTCTCACCCCTGGCTTCAGCGGCTCTCTCTTTCCTTAATAAAATGAAAACTGAGTACCTCCAGGGTTTGGCTTTGGGTGAAAGATAGGCAAGGTCAGCACCCAGATTCCATTTCTCTTTATTTCACCTTGCACTTTGTAGGACTCAATTGTCTTATTTTGGCTGTCCGGCATCTACTCTGATAGACTCCGAATTCTTCAGGGGAACCACCTTTCCTCTGAGTTGTGTTGTCTTGGGGGAGGTCGTGCTGTTCCCTCTCTAGAATGCTAAGAGGGCCCACCTCTCTGCTCCTAATGCCTCCTGGGGAAGGCATGTGACCCAGGTCAGCTGATTAAACTTCAGTCCTGGACTTGGATTCTAGAGCAAGGACAGGAGGAGAGCAGTGAGGTGACCTATCACTGCCAGAGGCAGTGCCCTTCGCCCTTCGTGCTGCATGATCACTGCTGTGCCGCTTGATGTCTGGAGCTCCCCTGGCTCTTGATTGTTTTCTTAGGCTGTTCCTAAGCTTTTTATTGGAGCTGTGAGCTCCTACTATTATTCCAGTAAATCCCCGTGGGCTTAAATAAACAGAAGTAAACAATACAAGTTGTTGCCTGCAATCGGGATCTCTGAATGATGCAGTAATTGGCATTCAACAGTTGGTGTTATAGGAAACACGTCCCCAGAGAAATTTGGAAACGGGGGCTGAGTTATCTCACTGAGTCAGGTTAGGCAGTGAATCCAGGTAGGAAATCTAGCTGTCCCTGGCAGGCACTTGTAAAACAGCTACCCCATCTGGTCACATGAAGTCACACGTGCAATTTACAGCAAGGTTCTGAGCAACCAGAATGGGAAGAAGTCAGGATGGTGGGGTGGCTGCTTCTGACAGCAGTGAAAGTTTAAAGCAAGTAAATAACATATTCAACTCTCCAAACCAACCTACAGAAACCTAAAGAGTGTCATTTCTTACAGGTAGAGCACTTGGCAAAAGACAGATGTGAGTCTCCTGACTTAGTACAGCTGGTACAGTTACTGCCCTACCAGGTTTAAAGTGTGAAAACTGGAGCACTGTGTAGGACCCTGAGAACTAAGGGGGAATATGATTGAGGAAGGAAGCAGATTCTTCACTTAGAAGGAAGAATTCACTTCACTTAGAAGTCGTCCTTTTTTTCCTTAAGACTTTCTTCACCTGAGGGGTCAGTGTATCAGGGAAGCCAGTAAGCCTCTTGCCCCAGTGCTCTTTATTTCCAAACCCAGAGCTAGTGGTTAGAGCCCAGCATGCCCCCTGGAGGCCAAACCCAAAGAAATTTAACATGTAGAAAGAATGTGGGGACCTTGCCAGTTTATGTCTACAGGAATTTCAGGGACATGTGAAGGGAGAGATCTTGAATGTGCTTTTAGATTAACAATATGATGCCCTTACACAAGATAATTCCAGATTCATTTAACTCAAGAAGGTGGATGTGTTTTTAATAATTTCCAAAACTGGATTCAACACAGGCCTATACTGAATGAAGATGAGATGCCGGAAGTCCTTAGTGTAGTGCAGAGCAGTGGTTCTCAGACTTTTCTGTGCATTAGAATCATGGGGCAGCTTTTAAAATCACAGATGGCTGGGTCCCACCCCTCGAGTTTGTGATTCAGGAGGTTTGAGGTGAAGCCTGAGAATCTGTGTTTCCAGCAAGTTCTCAGGGGATGGTGATGCTGCTAATCCAGGGACCACACTCTGAGAACTGCTGGTATAGAGGGAGGAGATCAAATACTTTGAGAGGAAGGAAGGTTGGAGTAGTTCGCCGATGTAAATCCCCTATTCACTGGCCACCTAACTGTCTTTCGCAAGACAAGCTGGATAACATACCTTTACCAAGGCTTTCAAACATATATTCGTGCTGGCTTCAAAGCCCTGATATAGTCTTTCTTATTTAACATTATTGAGGTATAATTTACATAAAACAGATGTACCCACTTAAAGTATACAGTTATATACATTTTGACAAATATACGTATACAACTGTATAACCACCACCAAACCACCCCTAAAAGTTCTGTCCTGTCCCTTTTTATCCCTATCTTTCCTGATGTGAGCCCCAGGCAAACACTGATCTGCTTTCTGACATTGTAGATTAGTTTTTTTTTTTTCCAAGAATTTCATATAGAGTCATGCAGTATGTAATTTTTTGTGTCTGGCTTCTTCTGTTTTGTATAATGTTTAAAAACTTATCAGTGTTGTTGAGTAGTTTTGTTCTCTTTTATTGTTGATTAATATTTCATTATATGGATATAGCAATATTTTGTCTACTCATTCATGTATTGAAGGATATTTGGGTCATTTCCAGTTTGGGGCTATAATGGATGAAGCTTCTATGAACATTCATATACAAGCCTTTGTACGGACATCTGTTTTCATTTGTCTTGGTAAATAACCTAGGTGGCATTGCTGAGTCATGTGGTAAGTGCATGAACATTCCAGGTGCTGGCATCCTCATTAGTACTTGGTCTTGTCACACTTTTTAAACTTAGCCATTCTAGAGAGTACGTGGTGGTATCTCATTGCGGTTTTAATTTGCATTTCTCTGATGACTAATGGTGTTGAGCATTACTGTATCTTTGTTTTGTGAACTGGTTTCTCAAATCTTTTGCCCTTTCCTCCACCTTTTAAAAAGTATAGCCAGTCCCCAACTTACGATGGTTTGACATATGATTTTTTGACTTTTCCATCGTGCAAAAACAATTGGCATTCAGTAAAAACCGTACTTTGAATGTTGACTGTGGCTCTTTTTCTGGGCTAGCGAAACGCATAGATCCTCTCTCATGATGCTGGGCAGCGGCAGCGAGCAAAGCTCCCTGTCAGCCACGCCGTCACAAGAGCGAACAACCGGTGAACTTACAACCATTCTGGACCCAGACAACTATTCTGTTTTTCACTTTCAGTACAGTATTTGATGAATTATGTGAGATATTCAACACTTTTTTTTGAAATAGGTTTTGTGTTAGATGATTTTGCCCAGCTGTAGGCTAATGTTAAGTGTTCTGAGCACGTTCAAGGTAGGCTGGGCTAAGCAATGATGTTCAGTAGGTTCGGGGTATTAAATGCATTTTTGACTTATGATATTTTCAGTTTATGATGGGTTTATCTGGACATAACCCCATCATAAGTTGAGGCAGATCTGTAGTTTGCTTACTTCATTGAGTTGCAAGAGTTTTTTTTTTTTGTTTTTGTTTTTAATGTATACTGGATATAAAGCATTTGTCAGATATATATATTGCAAATACCTTCTGGAATCTTGGCTTGCCTTTTCGTTCTCTTATTGGTGTGTTTCAAACAGCAGAAAATTTTAATTTACATGAAATCCAATTAATCTGAGTGTTGGTGTTTTGTGTCTTTGGCATCCTATCTAAGGAATTTTGCCCAACCCATGATTATAAAGATTTTCTTGAATGTTTTCTTCTGGAACTTTTATATCTTAACAGTGTTGTCTTCTAATACATAATAAGCACATATCTTTCCATTTATTTAGGTTTTCCTTAATTTCTCTCAGCAGTGTTTTATAGTTTTCAGTGTACAGGTCTTAAACATATTTTGTTAAATTTCTCCCTGGGTATTTTGTTTTTTTTTTCAATGCTATTTTTAAGTGGTATTGGTTTTGATTTTGATTTTATCAGTTGCTTGTTGCTAGTATATAGACATAGAATTGATTCTTGTACATTGACTTTGTATTCTATGACATTGCTAAGTTCATTTATTAGTTCTAGTAGTTTTTTTTTTTAAATGAAGCTTTAGAATTTTCTATGTCATGTCATATGCAGATAAACAGCTTTACTTTGTCCTTCCCCATCTGTATGCCTTCTTGCCTTACAGGTAGGACTTCCAGTATAGTGTTGAATAGGAATTGTAAGATGGGGTATCCTTGTCTCATTCCCAATCTTAGGGGGAAAGTATCCAGTCTTTTTACTATTAAATATCGTGTTAGCTGTATGGGGTTTTTTGTTTGTTTTTGTTTTGTAGATGCCCTTTATTAGCTTGATCCTAGGTTCTTGAGAATTTTTATCATGAATAGATGTTGAATTTTGTTAAATGTTTTTTCTGCATCTATTGATATGACCATGTGGTTTTTTTCTCCTTAGTCTAATATGATGCATTATTACATTAAGTGATTTTCAAATACTGAGTCAGCCTTGCAGTTTCTGGATGCCCTCACTTCGTCAGGATGTAGTATCTTTCTTATATATTACCTGATTTGTTAATATTTAGTGGTGAATTTTTTGTTTATGTTCATAAGACATATTAGTGTGCAGTGTTGAAATAACTTTCTAGGCCCAAGATGGAGCTGCTCCTGCCTGGGTGCCACATCAGCAAACCAAAACTTAGGTAACTTTCGTGCCCATAAATTCTCCCCTTGACCAGAAAGGCAGTATACCCATCCCCAAATACCAAACCAACTCTGGGCTTTATACAGTTGGTCCTTTGTATCCGCAGATTCCACATCCTCAGATTCAACCAACCTCAGATCAAAAATATTTGGAAAAAAAATTCCAGAAAATTCCAAAAAGCAAAACTGGAATTTGCCATTCCAGCAACTATTGTATTAGGTATCATAAGTAATCTAGAGATGATTTAAAGTGCACAGGAGGATGTGCATAGGTTATATGCAAGTACTGTGCCGTTTTACATGAGGAACTTGAGCATCCATGGATTTGGGTATCCTCAGGGGGAGGGGGAGGGAAGGGTCCTGGAACTGATCCTGAGCGATGACTTTCTTGACCCGTGTTCTTTATCCTATAAAAGCTTCCTGCCTTCCACTCCGTTTTGCCGTTCTCCAAATGTAGATTGTCCCCTTCATGAAGTGTTAAAGTTTGTATCACCTAACTTGTCTTTTTAAATTATTTCTTTTTTTTAGGAGTAGTTTGCTTTTCTTGTAGTTTCTTTGTCTGGTTTTGTATCAGGATAATGCTGACCTCATAAAACAAGTTGGGAAATGTTCCTTGCTTCTATTTTATGGAAACACTTGTGTAGAATTGATCTGTTTGTTCCTTAAATGTTTGGCAATGAAACCATCTGGGCTATGTCCTATATCTTGATCACATTCTAGCTGCATATCATTCCCAAGAAAGCTGTCTCTAAGTAATGATTTGTAGCCATGTAAGTCCAGAAACTTCTGTCAAGTGCAACCAGAATCAATTTGACTCAAGGGACTACCTCACGCTAATCAAATGAGACTGATGTTTCAAGCCTGAACTGAGCCAGGTGCTATAACAAGGGTTTTATATTTACACTATTTTATGTATTCTATAACCTAGAATCCCAGTAATTACAATGAGGGACATATCTCTCCAGTAACCAAAATATGTGTGTCCTCCATCGAGAGCAGGGGTTCAGCACACTACTGCCCTGGGCCAAATTCAGCTTGCTGCTTGTTTTGTTTATTGGAGCACAGCTATGCATGTTCGCTTATGCACAGTCTAGGATGCTTTGTGCTACGACAGCAGGTAAATGAGTAGCCGTGACAGACTGTGTAGCCCACAAAGCCTAAAATATTTGCATTCTGGCTCTCTGGCCACACAGAAAAAGTTTGCTGACCCCTGATCTAGAGCAGTGATTCTCAACCCTGGCCACATACTGGAATCACCTGGAGAACATTTGAAAAACTACTGTTGTCCGCCTCCCACTCCCAGCAGTTCTGACTTGGTTGGCCTGGCCTGGGACCTGGGCATTGGCGGTGTTTAAAGCTCCCTGGCAGTTCTGCCCAGCAGCCAAGGCTGAGAACCACTGGCCTAAAGTAAGGCTTGGTATTTGTATTTGTTTAACTGCCTGCCCATGCTGATAGTCTGAATGTGCATTTAGGGATGAGAAGCACTTATCTAGGGCAGTAGTTTCCAGATCTGAATGTGTATCTGTCACCTGGGGAGATTTTTTTCATAGATTCTAAGACCCCACTCCAGACCAACTGAATTAGAATCTCCAGAGATTTTTTAAAAATTCCTCAGGTGGTCCTGATATACAGACATTTCTTTAAGAAAGACTGAACTTAGGGCACCTTATTGTTATTAGCAAGATTTTTGGATACTGAGTGAGTAACCAGAGGATTATTTAGTGAGCATAGGAGTGGAGAAAAGGGGTTTCTTGAGTTGTGCAGTGCAGGCTATGGAGGATCCTACTGAATAGTCCAGCCTCATAGAAACGGAAATACACCCTCCCGAGTGATGAAAATATTTATTTCTGTTAGATATGGCTGGTATATCTAACCACCCTTGTACAGCCCTAGATGAAAGGAACATGTTTTTCCTTTTGGTTCCTCTTTATATAGATGCCATAAAAACAAGTCATCCATTAATATTCTTTGTTCAGATAATTAGATAATCAGGTCACATTACAGGAGGTTAGATAATAGCTTCCCCTCCACCCCTGCCACCCCATGTCTTGGCTAAATACCCCCATCAGCTTGCATGCTTCTCTAGGCTCCCAGCATCCCATTTACTAACTATCTCTTAGGACAGACTCTTTGGAGATGGCTAAGCCCATCCATGCTGTGTTCTTACCCTGGGCTACCCCAGTCCAGTCCCCTGATACACTTACTGCATCTCAAACGGTCTTTGCTCAACTGACAAATTATCTGTTAATCCTCCCACTGTATTAAACATTCCCATGTGTGTTCTCTTCAGTTCAGGTGGAATGTGTAAAATCAGGGAAGGTTGAGCTGGAAGGGACTTTGTTATAGACCTTATCTAACCTCAAAAAAGTCAATCTTACGGGCAGTTAGTTGGGTACTGGTAGTGCTAATGTGTTTGGGGGGGCACTTTATACTCTCCTTGATACAATTCTGAATATTGGATTTATAATCTGTCACACCCTTCTGTGAAGAACCTCAGCAGTGCCAAATCCATCCGTGTATAATACTGTTGCTTAGTGGTAGCTGAATAACCATGGTCAGGTGAAGCCTGAGACTTGCCTTCCTTGTCCATAAAATGGGAAAAAGGAAGATCTACTTTGCAGGGTTATTAAGAGGATAAAATAACTTGACATAGCATTTTGTAAACCATAAAGTACTTTTTCTTTTGTTCTGGGAAGAGCATTGAACAGGAAGTAAAACAAAAATCAATCAATCAGTCAATCTGAGAATAGCCCAGAAGACATTAGCTAAACCTAAAAGGAATGGTCTTGGAAAAAAGAATTTCTAGTATTTTAAATTATGAGTGCTATTTGCTGGTCAAGCAATCATTGATTACCTTAGAGAAAAAAGCCGTAAACAATGCTATGAAACAGAAGACTCTACCTACTTACAAGAGATTACAAAGGAGTTAATCAGCTAGGTGTACTTCAAGACATATGTGTTATTATATATGGAAACTTAGAAAATGGGAGATATTGAAGGACCTGTGAAAATACCATAAACCATAAATGCATACGGGCTACATATTTTTCAGTTTATTTGCAAGGCTGGCTTAATGACTGTGGCATGGTATCAGTGGTTACTCTCATAATGCATTAAATATATAGCTTTAAATGATTTTTACAAATGAAAACAAAACTCTGTGTTCATTTAGTTCAAATTTTATTGTGGATATAATGAGGAATCAAAGATTGTCTCTGTCCTCAAGGTGCTCATTGTCAAGTAGGGGAACAAACATTACAAGACAAGGGAAAATGCTTGGATGGCAGTACCCAGAGAGCTGTGGGAGCCCTGCAGGGACGGGGGTGGGGGGTGGAGGTGGGCGGGAGGTGAGGGTAGAAATGTCCGGAAGGGACACGGAGGAAGCGGAAGCTATGCCTTGGCTGAGACTTAAAAGTTTCAACGTAGGGAGGGAAGAAGGCCCAATGGAACCCTGTGTGCAGACAGGAGGCAGGAGAGGCGGTGTTTTCAGGGACCATGGTGGTCCCAGGATGAGTATAAGGCAGTAAGAGATGGATACCCTTTGACAGAAAGAAGGAATGAATATTGACTCTATAAATACTAGTTACTTTACATCATGATTGCCTGTTTACTCAGTTTTTACATTTCTTTAGGAACTATTTGTAATCTTTTTTTTCAGTCACCCCTGTGTTACTTACGGAAATATTATCATGCCTGTCACTGATGAAACATATTAGGAAAAGTGAAAACGTATTCATTAAAGTGCTTCCCTTTGAAGGATACTGCAGCTACTGAGAGCTTTGACTATCACTAACACCTTGATGGGCTCTATAAAACAAAGCATTACCCAAGTAGAAGAAAATTATATTATGAATACTTGAAACTTCTATCATTTTCCTATAAGCGACTGACTCATCATAATTTTCAACAGTTATGCCTTCAAAATCTTTGAGAGGGGTCAAAAACTCATTTTGCAGATGAAGAAACTGAGGCAAACAAAGAGTTCTTCCTGGTCTTAATGTGAGAGACTGGAGTATATCAGGGAGATTGTTGCTTTGGATTGTATCAGATTTCTTAGTCCCATTTTATACCGATAAGTTTCAGTTTCTTTTGTAAATCCCAAAGTGGGAGGTGTCTTGAGATTTGTTCTTTTACCTACTGGAAATATGTCACATGATCTTCATAAAGTGCTCGAAGTGCATGATGCTGTAAGAAGCTAGAGCAGCAACTATTTCTCTGACTGTTTAGTTTAGAAGAAAGGACTTGCAGCATTGATTATTCACTGATTATCCACTGATTGTGGAGCTAGTTATATCCTTCAGAAGTCAAGAGTATATGATATGAGCATTTGGATTTTTTTTAATCACAATTAATCATCTGTCTGAAGTGTCTTCGCTGGATTCTTCTTGTATAAGAAGGACATAGCTTCCCGCATTCCTGCTGATGCACTTGACAGCACTGCCAAAGCAAATAAGACGTCGATTAAGGCAATACATAAATAATCTGTATTCCATCTTTTCCCTGGTTACATGGCTTTTAATAAATTATACAAAGAAGGAGGATACTGGTATTTTGAATCTAACAGGCTTGTTATGCATAGCTTTCTGAAACTAAAAAAATCTACACGAGTTCTTCCCCTTCCAGATCCCTAAAATGTCCCTCTGTCCCATTGTCTTCTCTGCACAGTCCACATAAAATAGTTGTAACTAAAGCTATTACTGAAGTTCATGTTTAATACCTATAACTGAAGCTAGGATAGAAGACATCAGGAAATAATGAAAATAGCATGTAATTTTAATTTTAAAAATACTGAACAGATTAAAAAAAAAAATCTCAGAAGACCAACTACATTTACACTAGATGTATTATTAAAAGGATAATGACATTTAATCTCGCTGCACTAATTTTTCCAATTATAAAAGTTATATGTGTTCATAACAGAATATTTATAAATATTTGAAGAATAAAATTAAAATGACCCATTATTCTACTTCCCATGTAATGCAGTTCTTATTAAAGTCATTTTTCATGATACGGATGCACCATCATTTACTTAACCATTTCCTGTTGGCCATTTTGGTCATTAAAATATTTTTTGCCATAATGAACTTCTTTATATATAAATTTTTGACATTTCTGATCATTTCCTCAGGATAGAATTCTAAATGGGATCACTGGTTCAAATACCATGAATTTTTTTGGGAAACTTTTGATACATGTTCATGAATTGCTTTCCAAAAATGATAATGCCGAATAACACTACTCCCAGCAAAGTATAAGGTTGATGGTCTCATCATGTGCTCACTAGCAAAGCATGGAGTTTTAATTTTGCCAATTCAATAGGTGATAGTCTCCTTTTAAAAAGATACCTAGTAAAAATAGCTTTTCATCACAGTTACAGAGGAACTGTAAATACTGTTGTCGTCCATCTAACACAGATCTAGGTATCCGCCTCCCACTGAGACGGAATGTACTGAGGTCCTACTCTGAACAAGACGCAGGCCAGCCCTTTAAGGAGTTCACAGCCATGGCAGAGTTTAAAGCCTGTGTGGATAGATTCTGTTCTCCCTCCCTCACAGCCACAGCCCACAGTGCTTAGGGGAAGGCAGATTCCAGACCCTGTGCCCCACCTTCTCTACCCATGCCCATCACCCTGCTCTGGGGCAGCCGTGTGAAATGGGCAAGCCCAGTAGAGGCAGGTTAATGAGGTCTTAGCTCCATGCTTGGGCCCCAGAGAATGTGTCAAATATACTTGCTTGTGCGTTTTCACAACCACTTATCTAGTTGGCTTACACTTTTTGTTCATTGAAAGGGAGAGGGAGAATACATATTTCTTGTAAGTTTATGCCTCTGGTCTTTTTATTTTATGTACTATTCACAAATAGAATTTTGTAGTTTGTATTTACTTGGATATTTACATTTGAAAAGGAAATCATCAGATAAGCCAACTCTCTGTAAAGGAAAGAGAATTCTTAATATCCAGTGCATGCTATCTGCTCTTGTCATTTACCCAAGAATCTGTATTAAAGTATATCTTCTTAGAGTAATCTTCGACCTTCAGGGGATATTATACTGTAGGAAGTCATTGTTTGAATGTATATGTATGTATATACATATTCATAGAATATATGTGTATTGAATATACATATGAATATGTATGTACTGAATATACATATATATTCTTAGACACTAAATTCATCAGTTGTTCATATTTAAAGATAAGAGGGTAACTTCTCAGAGTCTCCGTCTAACCCAGTGTTTCTTTCTCCTAGTCCTGGTTGGCCATGCCACTGTCTCTTTCTTTCTAAGTCTCCAAAATTATTGACAGATGTCTTCATGTCTAAAAGTTCTTGAGAAAAGTACATTCCGAGGCAAAACTTCAACAGATCTATGTAATTGTACTGGTGCGGTGAGGGAATTCACTCAATCCATCTATCCTTTGATAAAAGGATAAAAAGGAATGACATACCATAGACTGATGGCTGGAATTAGTAATAAAACAGCGGAGAGCAGGAAGACGAAGCCTTTGTACCAAGCAACGGTGGCTGAATAAATTCCGTTGAAAGTAGAAACTGCAGTGATTCCACCAAGTGTTTCTAAGAAAGCGAGACAAGCGAACATGGTGCCTGTTTGGGGTCAGGGTGTGGAGGGAGAGAGAGAAAAGGCTGAGTTACAAAACAACAAACAAAAATAATGCAGAAAACGGCTACTCAGTGAAAAGTGCAAGCCTGGGGGCACTGCTTGGTGAAGGAAAGCTACTCCCTCAAAATCCCTGAGAAGGCAGTCACCCGTTTTGTGGGCGAAGAAACTGAGCTCAGGAGTTCTCCCTGGACCTGGTATGAGAGGCGCTGGAATCAGTCCTCCCAGGGTCCATGCGGCAAAGCTAAAAGGCACTGCAAGCTGAGGCGTGTGCAATCTGCCGCATCTCCCGTCCCTGCTACAGCCTAAGACACAGCCCCACCTGCCCCTGAGGTCCGCGGTGCCACCTCCCACTCTCAGTCCCTGCGCTAATCTGGGACACACCTGCAGGGGCAGGATGGCTCCCGGCAAGCAACGTCCCACCCACCGGCCCTCGGAAAGGTCAGGTCAGATCTGGCAAGAGTGACGGGCAAGGTGGAGAGATAATCTTCTTACCATACATTCTGCAATTTGAATTTGATCTCTTCCTCCAGAGTAACAAAAAGTTCAGTCACACAAGATTCCTGTGTGACTCATCAAGTAACTACATAACTGCCCGGTGCTCTAGTGAAGGTTATGCCACAGTCTGTCATTGAGTGATTCTTTACAACGTATTTTTCTGTCTTACCTGCTTACAACTGGCTCCCCTCTGAGGGGACTCCGCTGTCCTTCCCGCTTGCCACACGCCGAGTGTGGGAAAGGGCAGGCCCTGGAGCGTTGCTCAAGAAGCCTGAAATGGCTGCATGGTTGGCCCAAGCTCACAATCAGAGAAATGGTCATTTTTCTACCAGTTTTGAGTTCAGTCTGGAATCCAAGACCATACTGACTGAAGAGTGAAACTTCCGAAAGACAGCTGGTCATCTTGATGTGCTTTTTTTCCTCTTTGTCAAATTCTGCATCACTACAAATGTGGCTGTCTCAGCTCTCTGTGGCTTCCGTGGCATAAGTTCCTACGTAGTTTCTGCAGACTCTTCTTAAGCCATTGCTTGTTCCCTACTTTGCCGAGTTTACTTTTCCATGATAAATTGTAATATATTTTTCTTACAGACAGTGCAAATCCTATAAATAATTGTGTTTGATTGGACTGATAGGAAGGAAAAGGGCAAGCTTGAGGATCACCTTTCATAGCTAGGTTATAGTTTACATGTCTAGACTCTAACTTTCCCCATGGTCTTGGTCTTTTAGACTGTGTATTGATTTTTATCTATTTAAACTTTCACTCTATTATACATATTCTCATACATTGCTTCAAAGTCTTCATTGAACAACAGGACACATGTTCATAAAACAAACATCTCTCTGCAGAATGCTGGGTTATCAGAGATGTGTCTTCTTTTGACCAAAATGAAAGTTCTGTCAATGTCAAGGGCACATCTGCTTTTTGCACTGCTGTGTCCCCAGAGCGTAGCTGTGCTGGCACCTGGTAGACATTTAATATATATTTGTCAAATGAATGAATAAAAGCTTCATTCAAGGGCAATTACCAGTCATCAAGTAGCATATGGACTTACTGCCTCTATGATTTATGACAATACAGGAAGTTAGTTTAATTGGAAAGAAGTTCTCCTAGTTATGTATCTACGTTATTGTTTCATTTTATTTCTGATCCCTTGCTACAGCCGGGGACAAGTGGTATGGTGCTAATCCTATTATGCAGCTGCTTGAGTTCTTTCTTGTTGGGAACTCGGCCAGGCCGTGCTGTGTTCTGACACAAACAACCATCTCATGAAGTAGCTCTAGCTTGTTGCTGAACTTCCCTGAGCAGCACAACTTATCATGACTTCATTTCTTTTTATTGCGAAATTATATTCCGTTGGACAGACACACCTCATTTTGTTTATTCATCAGTTCATGGACATTTGCATTGTTTATGCTTCTTGACTATTACAGATAGTGCTGCTGTGAACATGTGTGTACAAGATGTTGTGTGGACATATGTTTTCATTTCTCTTCGGTATATACCTAGGAATGGCATTGCTGAGTCATAAGGTAACTCTGTTTAACTTTATGAGGAAGTACCAAACTGTTTTGTAAAATGGCTGCATCATTTTACATTCCCACCAGCAGTGTATGAGGGTTCCAATTTCTCCACATCCTCGTCAACACTTCTCATGGTCTGTCTTTTTCATCTTGGCCATCCTAGTGGGTCTCATTGTGGTTTTGATTTGCATTTCCCTGATGGCTAATGATGTTGAGCATTTTTTCATGTGTCTGTTGGCCATTTGTACATCTTCTTTGCGGAGATGTCAATTCAAATCCTTTGCCCATTTTTTAATTGGGTTGTCTTTTTATTGCTGAGTTTTAATAGTTTTTATATATTTTGGATACAAGTTCCTTATCAGATGTATGATTTGCAAATATAGTCTCCCATTCAGTGGGCTGTCTTTTCACTTTCTTTTTCTTTTTTTTATAAATTTATTTATTTGTTTATTTTTGGCTGTGTTGGGTCTTTGTTTCTGTGCAAGGGCTTTCTCCAGTTGTGGCGAGCGGGGGCCACTCTTCATCGCGGTGCGCAGGCCTCTCACCGTTGCGGCCTCTCCCGTTGCGGAGCACAGGCTCCAGACGCACAGGCTCAGTAGTTGTGACGCACGGGCCTAGCTGCTCTGCGGCATGTGGGATCTTCCCGGACCGGGGCATGAACCCGTGTCCCCTGCATTGGCAGGCGGATTCCTAACCACTGCGCCACCAGGGAAGCCCCTTCACTTTCTTGATGGTGTCCTTTGAAGCATAAAAGTTTTTAATTTTGATAAAGTCTAATTTATCTATTTTTTCTTTTTTTGTTGTGCTTTTGGTGTCATATCTAAGAAACCACTGCATAATTCAAGGAAGCAGGTAGGTTTTTACATACTGTAGTTTTTATATTCCTAAGTGGTTTTCCAATTAATCCCCATCACACAATCTATAAACAGCTGTGTGAATATATAGCTACATCTTATGAGTGGAAAAGAATCCAGAAATGTATTTTCAACCTTATTGAATTATGCAGTCTTCTCCAGTGTTGACTGAAGTGCCATAAGTACAATAGCATAATTATGAATTATTCATAAACAATTGATATGAACATTTGCACCAGGCTAAGACATGGAACAAAAGAAAGCTCCAAGGTCTCATAATATTCGTATGATAAAGGAAAAGGAGGTCAACCACATATGCCTAGTATCTAACAAGTACCCAGTTCTAACTAGAGATTTAATTTTTGTTTTCCTTCTGTACTGGTTTTTCTCGGCCCTCCCCTTCAGCTGTTTGATCTTCTGTGCCCTGCTCTGTGCTTGGGAGGCTGACCCCACAGATATTATGACTTGGACTTCCTTGGACTTGGTCAGTGGGGTCCAGGAGGAGAAGGCTGTGCAGTTTCTTCTCTGCTCCCTCCCTCCTTGGGCCATCCTCTCCTCTGTGCTGCCCTTCCCTGAAGTCTCTTGATTGAATCAGCTGAGTGGGATGCTGTTTTTTCTAGGACTCTGACTCAGGCCCAGCTCTAACATTTGTGGGATCCAGCGTAAGAATACAATTAGAGGCCTACAAGTTCTAAGTATTTAAAAGTTATAATTCTGGGAGTTCCCTGGTGGCTTAGTGGTTAGGATTCTGGGCCTTCACTGATGTGGCCTGGGTTCAATCCCTGGTTGGGGAACTCAGATCTTGTAAGACGTGTGGCGCAGCCAAAAAAAAAAAAGTTATAATTCTGACTAACAGACTGTTAACTAAGATATGTTCTGTCTCCCTACTCTGAGAAAATACCTTCCTAATGATTGGAGGTCAGACACAAACTTAGAATTCTCAGACTTTTTAGAGTTCCATGTGGAACAGGACAGCCCTAGGAGGGCTGGCCCTCACCCCCCAGTCCCCAGCCTGCAGGCTGCAGCCACCCACGTTGTATTCTACCTCTTGTTCTGCTCAGAAAGGGTCATTTACACGAGGGTGTAGACACCCCGCCCTGCAATTCCAAGGTTGGGCCAGACCCTCCTGTAAAGAGTCACCCTTTGGCTACCCCTTTGGTGTATAGGAGAGCACACTGGGGTCACAGTCTACCTTCAGGAGAATGGGTCTGAGGAAGAAGATCATCAAGGCATTCACTGGATATGAGCTGTTCAGCTGGGAGTTATGGGGACCCAGGTACCCAGAGTGTAGCCTAGAAGGGGGGAGTGTTGTGGGCTCCCAGGGGGCATATCGCCTGGCCCTGAGGTCTCCTCTCCCCTTGGGGCGGGGCAGCTCCAGAGAAAGCCCTCTAAAGCACTAGGCCCCGGGCAGGGGCTCCCTTGCTTGAATATAACCTCTTCCTAACACAGACCTTACCAATTCAAAAGGAGTTCTGTGCAGAAAAAGGGTTGTAGAATATCCTGAAGAATCAAAACTGATTGTACACAGATATGAGTTGGTACAGATCATAGATTCATTCTATTCCTTAAGCAAATTAAACTCACCTTGTTCAGTAGAACGAACCACTTTTGATATCATGGACCGTAGAACAGAGAGTGGCACAACAGTGAAAAGGAATGGCAGCCTGACTGTGAGAGGAATAGTCGGAAATTACTGGCTGAATCAGAAAACTAAGGGTCCGTTTTAAAGGTGGAACACTTAACCTCTAAATACTTCATTTTCTATAAGCATCTTAACTCATTGCATCTAACGGCTGAATTAATTAATGGTAGAATTCTGTTTAATGAATTAAGATAGACTATAGACAGGTCAGTTTAAGATTACTCTCAAGTTTAAGTTTACTCTTAAATTCTTATTCTAGTGCAGAGAACAAGAGTTCATGGAAGTTACAGGTCCAGATCTACATAATCTGCCACTTGAAACTGATCTGTTTCCCTAGTTATTAGAGTAACGTCATGTTTAGCAGGTTGCGACTGTTAATAAATTTTTTGTTTTCTGTTTTTGCTCTTTCAGACTTGGCATTCTCATCGTTAAAATTCTTTTATTATATTGATCTACTTATTGGTAAATTGGTTCCTTATCTTCTTGCTTGTTCATCTTTGTGGCTGAATAATTTCACGAACACAAATTGCCTCTGCTCTTAAATTATGACCCTTAATAGTAGCATTTTTAGTTATATGACAAAATGGTAAGATATTACATTTGCAGACCGCTTTAAAGTTTTCAACATGTTTTCACATATATTAACTTACTTGGCGTTGGCAACTCCAAGGGAAACAGGGAGGGAGAACTGGCATTTACTGAACCCTCGGCATTGCGCTAAGTGATTTACAGTTATCTCTTCTAATATTCGTTATAACCCTCTGAATTAGGTACCACTATGCCCATTTTATAGATGAAAAAACAAGGGCTCAGAGTAGTTCAGTAACTTGCCCAAGGTCACCTAGTGCTGTAGATGGAAATTAAGCCCAATTCTGTTTGGTCACCCTGCTTCCCTGCAAGGTAGCAAGAGGTTAACACTGCCTTTGTAGAAAAAGACTAAATTGGATTTTTCTTGAGGTCCCACTTTAACAGATCCTTTAACCCTTTCAAACACAGTATCTCACTCAAGCCCTAGTTAAGGAAGCAGTCCTATTTGCCAGAAAGTGATTCATCAAAAGCCAATTCATGAAATGACCAATTTGCTGAAAGATCAATTTGCAAAATCTTCTTGAATATATTCAATGAATTTTTTAAATGTATCTTTCGAGTATACTTTACACAGTTGTCTTAAAATTGTAGCCTTCTTAGCATCATTTTAAGAAATATTCAAGTTGGTGAATGCTATTTTGAAGGACTGATTCATAAGAAGAATGTTCCTCAAAACAATTTTTTGGCAAATATGCAAATTTGGAAAATTGTGGTTATTCAACTTTTTTTTTTTTCTTTAAAGTCAGTTGGCTTTCAGCTTCTGGCAAACTAGCTTTAAACAAATTACCTTTACTTGAACTAAAATGCATTAAATAGAGAATTTTATATTAAAGTTTCTCACCCAACAGACTAAATTCGTTTTATGTAAACATCAATACACAGTTCTGGGCTCCACTTGTCACTTACCTAAAAACATCATCAATGTTGTTCTGGCAAAAGCAGTCATAGCCATTCCCACCATGGTGGTAAAGATTCCAATGAAGGCCATGTGAATATCGTCCATACAGTAGGAAAAAAGCCATATTCCTAGGAAACTGCTGAAAAAAGAGACACTACCCAAAGCTGATCCATAACCTATTAAAACTTCATCCCAGCAGAGTGGTGAATCCAATTCATAAAGGATAAAAATGGGGGAAATGCCAATTGTCACGAAAAAATAAGTGATCATTGTAAAAAGCAACAAGCAGAGCAAAGATCGTTGCTCACCAGAGTTATTTTTAAAAAGCATGTAAGTTCGGTAAAATAAGTTTTTAAAGCCTTCAGTCCATGATATAGAAACATTCTGAGATGAAGGCTCTTTCACTGAATCCTCAAGAAAGAATAAAATATAAATCAAGTTAACAGTAAGAGCCATAGTAGCAATTGAAAACGACCACACAAAACCTAGTTCTCTAATAAAATAGCCAGAAGACAATCCTGTTAATCCAGTGACAATTCCAAGCAGGAAGTCAATTATAGCTATTCGAATTGTTCTTTGTTTCTTTTCTTTACATTGATCAACTATGTAGGCAAAAGAGGCTCCCAGAAGTGTGGTGTAATTGCCACAAAGTGCACCCAAAAAGGTAGATGCAATCAAAAGCTGGATTGGAAAGGCAAAATAGGAAAGCAAACAGAGCCAAGCACTGTTTGCAAGAGCACCAACAGAAGACAAAATCAAAGGGAATTTTCGTCCTCCGTGGTCACTATGAGACAGAAGCATGAATGTAGACACGAGACCAGGAATTAACCCACTTATGTCCATCTGCAGATTAAAAAGAGACACTTTTTTCTGAACTTCCTGCAAAGAAATAAAAAGAAGACAAAGTGTTTACAGAGGCTTATACAATATGCCTAAAAATACCCTGGTACATACTTTTTCTTGATACTGCCAGTAGGTCAGGGATGGGGAATCTCTAGTGCATGGGTTTGATATAGCTTAAATCTTCATCCAGTTCAC
Source organism: Eubalaena glacialis (assembly GCF_028564815.1). Taxonomy (NCBI): domain Eukaryota; kingdom Metazoa; phylum Chordata; class Mammalia; order Artiodactyla; family Balaenidae; genus Eubalaena; species Eubalaena glacialis. The sequence continues at coordinate 84,473,994 of NC_083731.1, read as the reverse complement.
AAAGCAAATATCAAGAGGTGATACAATCATCAATGCTCAGTTACAATATTCAAGTACCACAGTGGAGACATTAATCCATAAAAATAAAAGTGTGTGTATTGGTGTATGTCTGACTTCTATAGAGGATCCACAGAACCCAAGGCCTCGGGGACTGGTCATGTAATGACTTCTCTTTCTTCTGTGAACAGTTACCACTAAGAGATCATGACCACTGTTCTAAAGCAAGAACGGTACCCTTTCCCATGATACACCTTTCTTTCTACTCTAAAGGGGAATGAACATCACATGTAAACATCGTATCTGATAGACCTTTATTTAGATAGAGCTCAGTTGTCTTTTTTACGTGTCTCCACAAATACTCCTTTATTTACTAAAAATTAAGATAAAACTCAAAGAGGAGCTTTGTATTGACTAAAGATGGTAGTGTGCCATGAACTAAGGAGTGAGCTAAATTCAACCTTCCTGAGGACCAAAACAACTACGTACACGTGGATTGGCAGATGTAACAATTGTTACACCAGGTATTTGATGAGAAGAACTTGGGGTGATTTAAAAGCATTTTCTTTTCGCCACTTCTCTGTATTTTCCAGACTTTATATTAAAGGATATGTGCCGTTTTTATAACGGGGATTACTAAACTCATTTTAAAAAAGATTTATTCATGTAATATTTAGAAAGCACCCTAAAAACCACAAAAATATCATGAACCACAAAAATATCAGATACTGAATTAATGGTTTTTTAAAATAGTGAGCCTATTTTTATTTTTATATATTTATATAATTCAAGCCATTCCATGTTGCCAGGAAATGTTCTGGTCACTCAGACCCAAAACTTCAGTCATCTTTGCTTCTAGCCTTTCCCTTTGTCCATGCCCCCCAACACAATCTATCCTGTTCCCCTAAAGTTTCTCACTTTACCTTCTTGATGGTCCCATAGTTGCCACTTGAATGACAACTCCCATTGGTTTTCACCTGGACCACCCTGGCATCTAACTGGTCTCTTCATTCAATTCAGAATATAATGTCAGTCTTACCACTTTGCAGATCACAGACACTACTGCTGGGCACACGTTGCGTAGCACCACAGCACACTATCGGCATGTCTCTCACCTGCTCAGAAGCTGCAGTGTCTCCTCACTGCCTGGGAAAGTCCACACTCCTTAGCCTGGTATTTAAGGCCCCCGAGACGTGGCCTGATCTCATCTTCAGCGTTATCCCCACTCACCCCCCAAATACGGTCTATGTTCCAGGCACAGTCCGTAGTCAGGTCCCACTTAGATTTCCCTGAAATTCCCAAACAGGGGTCATCACTCCTTTTTCTGAACCTTCTCACAGAACAGTTATCATTCCCCAGCTGTACTTCTTTGTGTATTGATTAAGAGCTTGAGCTCCGGAGTCAGAGGAATCTGGATTCAATACAGTCAGTTCTGTACACCACAGTTAGAGTGGTCTTTAACAGCACACATCAGCTCGTGTCACTCCTCTGTCAAACCCCCAGTGGCTTTCCTTACACTGGGATAAATGCAAACTCCTTGCCACGTCACGGCGCCTCTGATTCATCTCCCCTTCCTCACTCCTCTCGGCGACAAGCCGTTCCACAAACCTCTGTGCTACTTGCTGTTCCCTCTGCCTGACCGTCGCACAGCTCGCTTCCTCAGTTCAAAGCCACTTCCTCAGAAGGGCCTTCCCTGACCACCACTCAATCCAGAGCAACCCCGCTAATCCCCACCCAACGCTCCAGCCCCTCATCCTTGTTGTTTTTTTCCTTAGAGACTCACCGGCTCCTTGCCAGGAAATTATATTTTATGCGATCTGTGCATTGTGTGACTTCCCTACTACAACCTAAGCTCCCGGGTGGGGTGGAACCTTGTCCTCTTCACCATAGTATCACCAGCTCCAAGAACAGTGCTTCCAGGGAGGGTAGGCACTCAATAGACAGACTGATTAAATGAACACACCGTCAACTAAGATAGGCCTCTGTAACTTGCGTGCTATGTGTGATCCTGACCAAATTACTTATCTCTGTAGCTTCTTCATCTGACCAGAGAGAATGTCAACAGTCCCAATCTTGCAGGCTGTCAGGAGACTTAAAGTCAATATAAGGTGCTCCACACAGGGCCCTCGTACAGTCAGTGCTGTTTCATTTTTACTAGGTTAGATCTTTTGAGCACATCTTTGTATCTCCTACAGATAATAGAAGCCATCAAGTAAATATTTATTGAATAAACAAATAAATGAAACAGTTATCGTTTAATCAACTCCTCAGCAAGATGTTCCAGTTTTGGGTTCCTCCTCCCATTTCCACGCCTCCGCCTAAGTCCTGTCCTCTCCTTTTTTCCTGCTGTCATCCCAGCCCAGTCTGTTACACACACTACTTGCCTCATCTGCAACCCATGTTGTCAAATTCAGATCTTAACAAACTCAAAGCATATGTCAACCATAAATCAATGTTGAGACAGAAGAAATTGTGTTTGAACATTATAAACTCTGGAGAATTATAATTATGTGTTATGTGTTATATAAGGGTAGATGGGAGAAATCAGAGTTAAAAAAAAAAAAAAGCTATTTCCTATACAAGATTGAACAGAATGACAAGGTGCTGAGACGGGGATAAACTAAGGAAAGTGCTATCAATTTTAAGGAAGTCACAATTTCATAGGCTAAAATGCATATATTAATTCCAGTTGAGCAGAAGGTATTCCTTATCTGCTGGTAACCAGGGATTGTGTTATTAAAAGGTTTATAAATAAATTCCTGAGCAAGAACAACTTCATGATCTGTTGGGTAACCCGAAGTTGTCCCCTCCAGCGGCAGAGTCCCTATCTTGAAAGCCGCCTGAAGAGAATAGGCCACAATGGCCGGTGTAACACTTCAAAACCAATCATTTACAAGGGAAGGAGAGGGTGGTAAGGGGCTTAAAAATTCCTTCCTCCACAAAAGTCAATAGACATCCCAGAATTCCCTACTCTCTGCCCTTCGCCAAGAGTTTCCTTCCACAGCCTTGCCACTTTGTTAAGAGGCCTTTTAGAGATTAATCTCATCGCCCAAGAGAAGTATGTAGTTGTACTTATAGTCACAGGGCTCAGAAAACTTGAAGATTTGAGAGATAGGTTAGATCAATATCCATATGAATATGTATGTTATATATACCTTAACCCCAGATGGATTGAAAAATATGACTTTCATCCAAATAGACTTTCAAAATGTTAAATATAAGTGAAATTGCTCCGATTATTCTTATATTTGTACCTTGAAATTCATAATACTATCTTGCATACCAATACGTATGTAAATGTGTATTTGTTATGTGGGAAGGATAAATAAAAATGGTATAACAGAGGTTCAACATATTGTATTCTTACACACAATTGATCTTTTGGGAGAGTGGCAAGAAAAATCTGAGCTGAAAAAGAAAATCATTTATTTATTTTATCAGGGGCTGACCCTGTGCTATGACATCTCTTATTTTTAGGGTTACAAGAACAGTCCACAGATCTCTAAATGGAAGCTCATAGAACAGGGAACATTTGTTCTTGGATTTAAAGGGGGCAGAATATTCTCTGAGAAGCTGAGCAGGGACAGGATCCAGGGAAGGGGCCAGAAGGAAGTGTTCCTCTGTCCTAAGGAGCAAGTGGTGAGTGGGTCGCCACGCCCTGTCCCAGTTGTGGGTGGGATGGTTTCTAGTTCCCCAATCTGAGAAAAAGCACCTGTAGCTCTAGCGCGCCGACTGTAAGGCAAGGGATCTAGGGCGGTGTGTTCTCTTGAACATTAATCCAGTGAAACAGCAGTCAATCGATTAAAAAATTTGGCAAAAATCTTCAAAATGAGACCCCTGCTCTGGGCAGTGGGGGGCTTTCAGCAGCTGGGTTAGGCAGGGAGCGGGGCCAATACTCATCACCTGCACAGCCACAGAGGTCACCAAAGCGGCTGGACCAAGGCCCGTCTCGCGTCACTCTAGAGGGTGAGGACAGCTGACCTTTCCAGACACTCAAGTCCTCTCCTCTGTCCCTCCCACTGCTCCCAGGGGGCTGGTGAAGGAACTCACAGAATCAAATGCAGAAACTGAGGAACCTCTGGAACCTTCTTACTCCCTGGAGATTATATACATGTAACAGGAAACATTCTTAAAGGGAGACAAAACCAAGAGGAGAGCCCGTTGTTGGCCCTTCTGTTTTTATGACCTCACTCTAGGCCAGAACCTTGATGTCTGCATAGCTGTTCAGAAATAATCTGTTCTTTTCTCCGTGGGTGCAGGCGACTCAGAGTCCCTTAGACTCTTTTCATCTTCTGACTGGGGAAGCAGCACCACTCTTTTGCCATCACAAAATACTCCCAAGCAGAAGAGTTCAAAGTTTACAAGTGTGGTTGTTTTTCAGGCATTGGTGGGGGGGGGGGATTTCCCAATCTGGATGCTCTCTCTCCTTTGCACTTGGACACTGGTAGACTGTTAAAGACCGCCTAAGGGAATGGAGACCTGCGACGTACCTCCTGGGGGAGGAGGCTGGACGTGGGGAAGGAAAGGCTCTGGAGTATCTGTGAACATTTTTAGTGTCCTTAGAGCGCAAGTGGGTGCTCTCCACCTCCATATCCTCACACAGATGCTCCTCAGCACTGGGGGGTCAAACTGACTTGATAACACCGAATGATGGATGACAAATGCCACCCTCACCCCATGACAGACCCTGGCACCGGGCCCACAGTCTTCAGGGATGGGCCACTTTCTGGGGTCACTGAAAACTGGGTCATGCCCGTGAAGCGGAAGCGGGTAGGGAGGAAGCGGGCAAGGGAAAGGCAGGACCCACGCTTCACCCCACCCCTGGCCACCAAGTACCATTCCAGCCTGCCCCGTCCCAACTTTCAGGCTTTCCGTGGGGAAGAAGAAAGGAGACAGCCACGGAGGAGATGAGACTGCCCTGACATTTTCTGAGAGAAAGGAGAAGAGCCAGTGTCACAGAAGAAGAAGGGGGTTTTAAGTAGAAGAGGCAGATTAAAGGTGTCAGGAAGCTTCAAACAGAATGAGAACTGAATAAAGGCTTTTGGTTTGGGACTTAGGGGTTTTAGGGTGACCCTTAAGAGATCAATGTATGAGGAGTGCAGTATCCTCTTTCCTTTAAAATCCTGTTGCACATTCCCTTTTTAATACATGTTAGGAATATTTTAATTTCTTACCTCCTGGAATGCGAAAATTGGGCTGCTTTTGTTTTTTGCACACTCAGAAACATTGCTATCGGGTGCAATGCTGTAGTTGCCTGTTTCCTCCCATATCCTCCTGTACACATATTGTGTTGTCAGTGGAGCAGTCAAAGTCATAGCAAATACACTAAGGCAAATGGCAGGTTCCACAAATGGAATCTTCATCTTGCTTGGGTAGGTAGCTGAAATTCTATTAAGAAAAGGAGAGAGATAATCAGTTGCACTCTTATCTGAGAGGCTAGATTTTCAATGATGGGGAAGTTAGAGGAATTTTGTGGAGTAAACAAGCAAACTAGGGAACAGAAAGCAGTAAGCACTTCCTAAGAAGATAACTTTCACTTAGGAACAGGGTACGCAGTAAACCTGAGACTGTCGCACTTACCATTTTTAAGAGCTGGACCTTTAAGGACTCAACCCGCCCTTGAGATGATTCTTTAAGATAGTCTTAATAAGCTGTCTACCACTTTGGCTATCCAGTGGTCACACTACAACTCCCACACTGAATACTGCCAGCTCGTTTTCATAAGGGAAACAGTGAGGTTGCTCTGGGGACACGACAATTACGTAATTGTTTATTATTGATTTTGCTGCTTGTGAACAGCGGACAGGAAGGGGGCCTTTAAAAAGCAGCTTCCAATCATAAGGCTTTGTTTATGTTGTTTTAACTCACCCCACGGTCACAGTCTTCCTGCCGAGCTAGGCGCGGGTCTGACCGTTTGCGGGGCCGGAGTCTCGGGGGCTGTCTCCTTTCAGGGGCTGCCCTGCGCCCGCGGTGCCTCCTGGGCAGCCAGCGCGCACGGAGGCTGGGTCTGCGCCGCCGCGCTGGGATGGGAAGGGGAATTGCCGCTGAATTCGACCAGATGCACAGGTCGGGAGACCGCAAGCCCTGATTTTAAAGCAAAACAAGAAAGCGCACTTCCGCGTCCAGAGTGGCAACGGTGACAGTTCACCGCGCAGCCCTCGCTCGGCTCCTGCGTGGCCCTGCGGGCTCCGCCCGGCGAGCTCCCGCGGGGCCCGCGCGCCGGGCAGCTGCTCCCTGAGCCGTCGGCGGGCTGTCGCTGGGTCCGCGGCCCGGCCTGCGCTCGCGGTGACTCAGCCCCGCCAGCCGAGCATCGCCTTGGGCCCAGGAGACGGGCCTCGGGGGTGCTGGTCCCCCGCCGCCTGGGCGGTCGCTGTCCTGCTTTCCTGCGACTGGGTCTCTTGGCCGGCACCCCCGCGGGGATTGGTCCGCTCCGACGTCGCTCCCGAGCACCCGCCCCCGGAGGCCCCGGTGGGGCCGCCGCAGCCCGCAGCCCGCAGCTCCGGGCTCGTGCAAGGACTCTGCGGTTATGAGAGCTTTTCTGGGTCCGAATATCGCTTTTCACGGAAGCACACAGGAGATTTGTTGCAGAAGTAACATTTTGGGATGCAGGCTCCTGTAGCATCCGTGCGGGCCAGGCAAGTGCTCTGAGAAACGCAGAAGAGGGGGACCGGGTAGGGGCGCCCGTGGAGGGTGCGGGAGAGTGCTCCTGGCAGAGTTAGCCGGGGTCTGGAATGTGGTCGCTGGCTCTTCTTGGTGATGCAACCTTGGGCTAATTATTTCATCTCTATGAACGTCCATTTCTTTATCTGTCAGGTGGGCATTAACAGCCTTACCGGCTCGTTGTGATGAAACCCTCGAGGTGTGCATACAGCACATCCCCGGAGCAAAGGAGGGACAGTACATTCCCCCCAGCAAGCCCACTAGGAACACACCTGAAGATGAACGAGCTGGATTTACTACCTCTTGTAACGGGGAGGAATGCATTCACAGGGGACCACAGGATCAAAAGCTGTATTTTCCAGGGCAGAGGTCTCCAGGAGAATTTTGAAATTTTATGTTTTCAGTTTAATGACCTAGAGATTTTAATGTAAGCATATTCTGAATTGTCTTATAATCAAGTACCGGCACTTGATGTCACCTGTATTTGTATTTCCACTTATGATCACATTGGCTCCAAGTAGAAGTACTTTAGCAATGTCAGAGTAAAGAGAAAAGAGGTGGACTAAATATATAAACGATACACCCAAGCTAAATGAAGACCAAAGGATGTCATATCACGTTCAAAATGTTTTCATAGTATTCCAGTAAAAAGTGTGGGAGAATTGAGTTACCACCTGACGTATGAGTAGACATACTGATCTCAAAAGAACCTGTGCTGTACCAGGCAGTGCCATATTCAAGTGGCAAAGCCAAAACAGAATATAGTAGCTACTAGATTTTGTTAGTTTCAAGAAGAAAGTGGCTTTTAAGCTTCTGATAAAATCAGCAAAGTAAGATGTGGTGAAAAGATCTTAGTTACACTAAGCAATGACTGCTTAGTAGGTGATTGTCAATACTGTGGTCATAAGAGTTTAATCATACAACTCCAAGCACAAGTTGTTGAAAGAGAATATAATCTGATCATATGACCTTGGTCAATAATATGCCAAAACAGACCTGGATAGGTCTTATCTATCTGAGAAATTCATAACCTAACTTCAACGCTTGTCTTTCTTGACCTCTGTTGCCTTGGATGCCATTGAACAAATTCCTCCTTCTTGAAATTTTATCTCCCTTTGGGTTCCATGACACAGCTCGATCTTTCTGTTACCCTGAGAGCTCCTTAGTTTCCTCGGTGGGCTTGCTTCTCCAATGGTACTGTTTCTCAGGTTCCATCCCAGCTCCTCTTCTGCCCTGTCAATCACACCCACACTAGTGATCAACCACCAATATACCCATCACTCCCAAATCTCAAGCTCACCCAGTTCTCTTGAACTTGACACCCAGAGCTTCCACCCAAGTATTTTAAAAAAACACTGCACACTTTAAAATGTCCAAAACATATACCATCTTCCTTATAAATCCAATTCCCTCCTGAAATCCCTGTTTCAACTAATGACATCACCTGTCCAGTCAGCAAAGTCAGAGACCTGGGAATCATAACTGGCTTTTTTTTTTTTTTGGCTGCGTTGGGTCTTCGTTGCTGCGTGCGGGCTTTCTCTAGTTGCGGAGAGCAGGGGCTACTCTTCGTTGCGGTGCACGGGCTTCTCCTGGTGGTGGCTTCTCGTTGCGGAGCATAGGCTCTAGGCGCGCGGGCTTCAAGAGTTGTGGCACACGGGCTCAGTAGGTGTGCCTCGCGGGCTCTAGAGCGCAGGCTCAGTAGTTGTGGCGCACGGGCTTAGTTGCTCCGCGGCATGTGGGATCTTCCCGGACCAGGGCTCGAACCCGTGTCCCCTTTATGGGCAGGAGGATTCTTAACCACTGTGCCGCCAGGGAAGTCCTGTACCTGGCTTTTTGATCACCAAATGCTGTAGCTTTTATGTCATAAATATAACTGGTATGATTTATACCTCTTTTAGGTGTGTGGCTATAAGGCAAGTGGGCCCCTGGATCCAGAGCATTTGGGCTGAGCAGCAAGTTTTCGGCTTGGCCGAGGTTGGGGCTTTGTCTCGCCATCAGCCCACTGGTGAATGGAATCTGAAGGTTGCTGGGGAGGAGGTGGGCAAATCTGCAAAGAGCCCAAGGATTTCCCCGGTAAATCAGAAATCCTGACTCTTCCCCTTTGGGGTTTCAAGTTATTCTAACACTTGTGATGTGTTGGGACAGTCCTAAGTAAGCCGAGTGGTGAGAAATGTGCAATAATGGCCCTCAAGAAGGTATCCACCATGCTGCCGGTGCTGGTGCTGCTGGGGGTGCAGTAAAAGAGCGGGGCTGGTACGGCAGGCCCAGCACCAGAGCCTTTGCTGTCTCAGGGGGAGGCCAGTCAGGAACAGGGTAATGACGTTGCACCCTGTCCTCATCTGCCGCCTTGGACCTTGGGGTTCCTTAAGAGAAATTACTGATTTTCTGTAAATAAAAATATCTGTCTCTAAAGTTGTACTGGGAACCCAGTCTCCAATAGTGTGGGGTAACCGTTGCTAGCCTGGGTTCTCCTCCCTCCCCGCAGTCTGTGCCTCACTGGCTCGGTGGGTAGACTTTGAACCCTTACACCCGAGCGCTGGACTTCCTGTTTTCTGTGTCAGCCTCACCAGAGCAGAAGTTGGAAGCTTAAGCAGTCACACCAGACTTCTCAATTTCTTTTCTGCACAACAGAAATATTAAACCAGACTGACTCACTTGGATGAAGTAAGCACCTTGAGGGGGGTCTTAATTTGCAAGGAGGGGAAAACTCAGAGAATGATGAATGGACTTCTCACAGTCAGGAGGGAAGCTCAAATTTGATTTATTTGTGTAGTAACTTAAACGTGGCTTCATTTTCCACCACAGCAGGTGACACAGGATATATGTGAAAGCTCCTAGAACAGGGTCTGACACTTGGTGGGTATTCAGTAATCTTTGGATTGGAAGCTAAATCTTGCTTAATTAGACACACCTACTACTGTGTTTGAGAAGTTACAGAGAAGAACCTGACCTCTGCTTCAATTTGGCGTTTCCTTTTGTGATCCCACAGAGCGATCACTTTCCTCCTTAAGAGGAGTCAGTCCCCTTTTTACTGGGCTATGGGAGTAGGGAAGGATTTAAAGTCAGCAGAGTACATGAAATTCAGGCACAAGTGACTCCATAATATAGGCCACGTTTAGAGGATTAGTCCTCCGCCTTCCATCCCCAGCTCCTTAGAAAGGCCATTAAACTATATTTTTACAGAATATTTAGTTACATGGAAAAATTTCCATGCTATGACAGGAAGTAAAAAAAAAAAAAGGAAATAAAAAGTATATAGTATATCCCAATTTTGTTAAAAATACAAAAAAGTATACATATGAATGTATAAAAAAAAGGCCATAAAGTAATGTATCAAATTTTAATAACAATTATCTATGAGTGGTTGGATTACTAACAATTTCTGTGTTATTAAATACCATAGTATAATTTTCTGTATTCTCCACATTTTCAACAATAAACACGTATTAATTTATAATCAGAAAAAAGTTTATTTAAAAAGAAATGAGAAAAAGAATTGATAAAACAGTTTCTTGTAAAATCATTACATTTGTTACAAAGCTTTAGGAAAGAAGCCCCAAAGGTTGATTCTTTTCCAAGTGGTTTTACAAGCTTTTTTTTTTTTTTTAATTAATTAATTAATTAATTAATTTTGGCTGTGTTAGGTCTTCGTTTCTGTGCGAGGGCTTTCTCTAGTTGTGGCAAGCGGGGGCCACTCTTCATCGCGGTGCGCGGGCCTCTCACTGTCGCGGCCTCTCTTGTTGCGGAGCACAGGCTCCAGACGCGCAGGCTCAGTAGTTGTGGCTCACGGGCCTAGTTGCTCCGTGGCATGAGGGATCTTCCCAGACCAGGGCTCGAACCCGTGTCCCCTGCATTGGCAGGCAGACTCTCAACCACTGCGCCACCAGGGAAGCCCTCTACAAGCTTTGAAGTTGAATCAGCAGCCACATGGCAAAGTGACATTCTTGGACTGTGACAGGTGGCCTGAGATAAGGCAGGATGGATGCCAACGACTGAAGGGGAATCAAGAGTCCTTTATCTAGAAGAGTTACTTAAGAATGGAGAAAGAACGGTTCTGAAATGGAGGGAGAACCAGGGTGAACTTCTGGGCAGCCTGGATCGACCTATTTAAAACCAGACTCACAAAACAGGGAGACTCATAGAGCATAGAAACCCTCTAGTCGGGGCCCCTAACTTTACCCGTAAGAAAACCGAAACCAAAGTGAGTAACTGTGTTATTCTTCATGGAATGTAGCTGCCGTTTTATAGTCCTGTGCTCACAGAGATACGGAAAGGAGCCTGCTTGGAATCCAGGCCCTGCTGCCGCCCATCTTCCCTCCTTCGTTTTCCTGACAGAGAATGAGTGGAGTTTTTAAGAAGGAGTTTAAGAAGGCAGTTTGGAAGTTTAAGAAGGAGATTTTATAGAGGAGAAGCCCTGTGGTACGCACGTGCCCTGGGAAGATAAAATGTTTTCTCTTATCTTTCCACTCGGCAGCTGCTCCCACCATTACCCAGTTTTTACTGCCGTGTCCTCCAGGCCACTGCACTCTCCAAGGTTATGAAAACAGGGCAGTCACGCCACCTTCTCTATGACACTGATGGGGAGCCGTGCCCACGGGTATTTTTACATGAAAGGAAATATAACTTGTGCTGTCAACATTCACATCGGTCCCGACCAGACGGATTATTGTTTATTTTATTTCTCGTGTAACTGTGATCATAGATTTCTAATACTATGCAGAAAACCTTCAGGTTGAGGGGAAAACGTAGGGCAAGAGAATTACCCTTGATACTGAGAAGAGAAAGGGGAAGAGGGAATAGGAAAAAAAGATAGAAAACTAAGAGGGGAAAGTGTTATCACTTCACCTCTCTCGGCTTCTGTCTCTCCCCGCACTCCCTGGAGTATATAAGAGGGTCAATCCAATCATTGCTTCCTGACAAGTGCCTCCCTCCTGTGATAGGCAGGATAGCGCCCCTGCTAAAGAGACCCATGTCCTACTCACTGGCACCTGAGAATAAATTACCTTGCATGGCCACAGGGACATTTCAGGTATGTGGAGTTTCTGGATGGACCCAATGTAATCGCAAGGGTCCTTACAAGTGAAAGAGGGAGGAAGGAGAGTAACAACCAGAGAAATATTTGACAATGCTACACTTCTTGCTTTGAATGCAGAGAACCATGAACAAAGGAAGGGAGGTGGCATCTAGAAGCTGGAAAAGGCAAGGAGACAGATTATTCCCCTAAAGGCTCCAGGAGTGCAACTCTGCTGGCACCTTGGTTTTAGCCCAGTGAGACCCATTCCAGACTTCTGACCTCTAGAGCTTAAGTGAATAAATTTGTGTTGTTTCAAAAAAGAAAGAAAGAAAGAATACCTTCAGGTAATCAGAACAGGTAATCTATAGGCATTCAGAACAAAACTAAGCAGAACTCCTTAGGAATGAGCTTTTTTGCTTGTTAGCTTTTCGTTTTGCTTCCCTAAATATCTGCTCCCCACTGTATAGCTTCTCCCACTGTGTTCCGCTCTCACCCCAGCCAGACCCCGGTTTCATCCTGGACTTCTCCGTCTGGTGCATTCGCTCCACACGTGCTCATTCAGACCTGATTGTTCTGCTTTATTCAGTCAACAGCACCGTATCGAGGGACTGCTTTCAGCTCCAACGTGTAAAGAGCTTGGGAGTCGTCACTCTCATCCTTAGAGCAAAAAGGGCTGAAGGAGCTGAAAATCAATGCTTTATCTTGCGCCCTTCAGAGCCTGAGGTCACAGGGCGCAGCTACATCCCGTGATCTGGAGGGACAGGCAGATCCAGTCACAGCCAAGGTCTCCTTAGCTGGACAGCCGGCGCTAGAGACACATGCTGGCAGGAACATTTAACGGCAATTTTGATAAATTGCTGGAGGCTGAGTGTGGACTAGCCTGAGAGAAAGAAACTCCTGGGATCTGTCACCTAAGGGGGGGCTCCATGCTTTTTTTTTTTTTTTGTCTACAGGACCCCCACTAGGTTCTCTTGCTGAAGAGCCCAGAATGATTTCCTTATGTCTCTGGCAGAGGGAGGGGAAGATTTTGAAATATGCCTAGAGCATCCTCATGACAAAAGCCTACTCTGTCAGGGAAAAGACCTGTCCCACCTGGGGACGGGCATTTCCCTGACTCCAGCCTCCTCTAGCCTTCCTATCTCACCTAAGGGAGGAGAAACAAAGCTAATAAATGCTTGTGCAGGTCACAGCCCAAGGACATGGGTCCACTGAAAGACTGCTATTTAATCACAAGATTATATAAGAATGCTTCCCCTCCGCCCACACCTGGCCACCAGCAACAGAGCTCCAGCAAAGAACAGTGGATTACAGCTTGAAGAGCTGACTCTATTTACTGTGAAGCCTCTGGCACCCGCAGCTACAAAAGATTAAACACAGCCTAAAACCCCAGCCAGACTAATACCAAAGCTCAGGCTAGCGGCCGATTTAGCTCAGTTCCTAGAACGTGACACGTCATGTCCGACTTTCAACAAAAAATTGCAAGGTATTTTAAAAGGCAAGCAAAAACACAATCTGAAAAGCATCAGAAGCGGACTCTGCAGATAGGGCAGAGATCTGGGCATTATTGGACAGACCATTTCAAATAGCTATGATTAATATTTTAAGAGTTCTTTTGGAAAAAGCAGACAACTTGCAAGAACGGATGGGTAATGTAAGCAGCAAGATGGAAACTTCAAGAAAGCATCAAAAAGAAATGCTAGAAATCAAAAACAAAGATCCCGCAAGCTGAGTGGTACGGCCAAAAAAACAAAACAAAAACAAACCCAAAAAACCACCGTAACAGAAATGAAGAATGTCTTTCGTGCGCTCAAGAGTAGATTGGACACAGCCAAGGAGAGAACCAGTGTGGGAGATTCTTTGCCCTGCTGCTAAAAAAAAAAATCAATCTCTAATATAAAACTGGCTGCTTTCTCTCTACTTCAGGGGTTACATGGTGCTATTAGGATAAAGTCCAGTTTCCTAAGTGAGACCTACAGCACTGACCTCTACCTACTTCTATAGCTTCAACTTTTACCACTCCCCACCCAGAATGTTATGTACAGACACACTAAACTCTGGTTTAGTAACTTAATGTCCTGATGTGCTAAGTTCCCTCCTCTTAATGGAATGTCCCTCCTCTTCCCCTTCCTGCTTGCCATCCAGTTTATCCCTTAAGACACAATTCAGGGAGCAGTGGCCACAGGACGCCTTCCACCCTTCCCTAACATGTAAGTTAGGTGCCTTCTCTCTCAGTCATAGCGATTACACTCTGTAGCATAATCATCTGTTTTCTTGCCTCTTCTGCCCTGGACTAGGCTGTGGGTTTTTAAAGGGTCGGGGCCACGTCTTAATAGGCCATGTATTCCAAGCACCTAGTACTTTGGCATAAAAGACAACCAGTGAATGTTAGACGAATGAGTGAATAAACGAATGAATGAATGCAGAAGGCTCATGGGAGGAAAGAAATGGGTAAATAAAACCAAACTAAACAGGCATTTGAGTCAAAAACCAATTTCTAGTGTGTATTAGTCGGCATTCTTGGTTACAAATAACAGAAATTGACCCTGGTTCACTTAAGACAGCGGTTTTCTGGAAGGGCATTAGGTAGTTCACAGAATCAACAGGAAGTCCGGGGAGTCATAGAAAAGAAAGACAAAGCGAAGAAGTTGCCAGAGACAGGACTGGTCCCGGGGGTGGGTGCTGGTCCCGGGACACTGGCCGCAGTGCTGCTGCATTGACTCAGCCGCTGTGAGAATCTCAGGGTGATGGCTCAGTCGCTCTCCAAGGTTCAGAGTCTCAGAGGGAGACTCTAACTTGCCACGCTTGGGTGAGGCGTCCGTGGTGTAGTTGCCGGGGATGGGAAAGGGGAACAGCTTCTCTTCAGCTTCCCAAATAGGAGTGCCGTTCACATGCTCAGTAGCCAAGATGACAAAGACCTATGGTTTCCCAGGGCTGCCGTGACAGAGGGCTGCAAACTGGGAGACTGAGAACAACAGAAATTTATTTCCTCACAGTTCTAGAGGCTATAAGTCTGCAATCAAGGTGTGGGCAGGGTTGGTTCCTTCTGCGGAGGGCCTTTCTCTTAGCTCCTGGTGGTCACGGCCGTCCTTGGCATCCTTTGACGGACAGCCGCCTCACTGCCATCTCGGCCTCCGTCAGCCAGTGCACTCTCCCTGTGTGTCTGTGTCTCTCTCTCCTCTTCTTACAAGGACACAAGTCACATTGGATTAAGGGCCGTCTACTCCAGTATGACCTCATCTTAACGAATTACGCCTTCAACGACGCTATTTCCAAACAACGTTTGGGGACACAATTCAACCTAGAACTCCCTGTCTGTTCTACATTGGTGACTTCCTTCTATTCCATGGGATACCAAGGGCAGGGAAGGGGGGTTCTGTCCCACGTGCAGATAGCAGGGGTGCATTGCCTGTGAAGGATGTAAAGACATGATAAAAATGACTAAAAGATGGTTGCTTTTTATTAACAACTTGGGCCAGTGTTCTAAACAACATCAGAGATAAAATACTTCTCCCCCCAAATGTGTGTTCGTTTTAAAGAATTGCTGTGTGTGGTAAAAATATGTCCACAAATCCTTCATACTCCTCTCTTTAACAGGTGGAGCCCAATTCCCCTCTCCTGAATGTGGGCTGGACTTAATATTTTTCTTTGGTAAATGCAAATGTTAGTTCATGCATAATATATTTACAGTTTGAATCAAAAAGAATTTTTTTTACACAAACTTGGAAATTTTTTAAAGGTTATATTCCATTTGTAGTTATAAGGACTTCCCTGGTGGCTCAGAGGTTAAGAATCCGCCTGCCAATGCAGGGGACACAGGTTTGATCCCTGGTCCGGGAAGATCCCACATGCCACGGAGCAACTAAGCCCATGCGCCGCAACTACTGAGCCTGCGCTGTAGAGCCCGCAAGCCACAACTGCTGAGCCCACGTGCCACAACTACTGAAGCCCGCACGCCTAGAGCCCATGCTCTGCAACAAGAGAAGCCACCGCAATGAGAAGCCCGCGCACCGCAACGAAGGGTAGCCCCCTCTCGCCGCAACTAGAGAAAGCCCACGCGCAGCAACGAAGACCCAACACAGCCAAAAATAAATAAACTAACAAATAAATAAATATATTGGCTATATTCCTTGTGTTGTACAATTTATCTTTGTAGCTTATAGCTTATTTATTTTATACCTAATAGTTTGTATCTCTTAATCCCCTACCCTAACTTGCCCCTCCCCCTTCCCTCTCCCCACCAATAACCACTAGTTTGATCTCTATATCTGTGAGTCTGTTTCTTTTTTGTTATATTCACTAGTTTGTTTCTTAGATTCCACATATAAGTGATATCATACAGTATTTGTCTTCCTCTGTCTGACTTATTTCACTAAGCATAATAGCCTCCAAGTCCATCCATGTTGTTGAAAATGGCAAAATTTCATCCTTTTTAATGGCTGAGTATGATTTCATTGTACATATACATCATATCTGCTTTATCCATTTATCTGTTGATGGACACTTAGGTTGCTTCCATATTTTGGCAATTGTAAATAATACTGCTATGAACATTGGGGTGCGTGTATCTTTTTGAATTAGTGTTTTCGTTTTCTTTGGAAAACTCCTCCCCCCCACTTTTTTTAAACATCTTTATTGGAGTATAATTGCTCTACAATGCTGTGTTAGTTTCTGCTTTATAACAAAGTGAATCAGCCCCATCACATACACATTTTTTTAACCTTGCTGTAAAAGCTTGAATTATGTTCAGATATTTATCCTCCTCTACAAGCCCTCAGGTAGGTTCACCATCTCTTGTCCCATAAATAGAATCATTACTGATCTAATCCAACCATTTCCCTCCCCTGTAATTACTTTAGCCATGGGTGTGTGATGTAATCCTGACCCGTGAAGTGTCTGGAGAAGTCTGCAAGGTTGCTTCACTGTTCAAAGAGGCTACATGGAAACACACCCTCCCTTTTCTTATCTCTGGAAGTTGTGTGGTTGTGAAATCTGGAGCTGCTGCAGCCATCTTGTGACCATGAGGAGAGCTAGTAGAGGATAAACAAGCTGCTGATGACAGTGGGCAAGGTGGAGAGATGGGAAGAATTCAGATCCCTGAATGAATCATTGATTTGCTGAGCTATTTAACAGTGGAGTAGCCTTTCCTCTGGACTTTTGCTTATTTCTTGAAACTGCAGCATAGTTGGTTTACAATTTACATCTGATGAGTTTTTCAAAGTTTGTGTAGGTCTACTGCGCCGTTTCTTGTTTCTATTGGTTTTTTCTCATGGAGCTTTGTTTTCCTGACTTGCCATTAGTCTTTATGCAGAGGCCATTGCCCTAGAAAAATGGAATCTGAGGCTTCCCGGAGGCCTGGGAAAGAGGTGTTTCCTCCTTAGAGGATTTGCACTTGCTTCTGTCAGGTGCCCAGGGGCTCCACCAGCCAACACCACCTTAAACCCCACACCTGGCTTGATATCCCAGAAGGGAATCTGGCCTGCAAATCTGCCCAAGGTAACCAAGGTGGGGCTGCAGCCAACACTCCTCCCTGGCAGTTTTTTCTATTTCTTCTTTTCTCTTCCAGCCGTAGTCAGCACCCAGCCTTCCTCGAGGTATGCTAGGATTGTGGGGAACGGGAAGGTTTATCTCTGGTTCACACTTACCTTGACGGGGGGCCCTTTGGAATATCAGCCTATAGGAGGGACTCCGGGAAGACCCCCGCCTGGAATCCAAGCCCATGTGTTCTTGCTTTGCTTGTGCAGCAGTTGCCCTGGGGCAAAGTGGCCGAGTCCCCTTGTTGCTCTGGATTCAGACTTTCTCTCAACTTTGGCCTGAGCGTTGGTGACCAGCTTATCAGCTCTTTGCTTTGTAAGGTGATGCCCTTCATATTTCGTCTAGGAAAATGCTCTTTCATTGAGAGGGTTACTCAGGCCCTGGAGTTATTTTTACGTGAGAAAATACATTCATTACTGTTCAAGTCACTTGAGTCGTGGTTTTCTGCTGCTTTCAGCCAACTGGGCCTGCTCTTGACATCAGCGCATTCTGGAGAAATTTCTGTGAGGAAGCCTGAAAGTTGGCCACAGTCTCTAACATTAGGGTTTGGGATGCACTGATTTGGTAAGGATGTCTTAGTTATTCTGGGCAAATCTCTACAAAAGAAAAAAAACCCATCTATTTATTTTATTTATTTATTTTTAAAATGTTTATTTTATTTTTATTTGGTTGTGCTGGGTCTTAGTTGCGGCTCACGGGCTCCTTAGTTGCGGCTCGTGGGCTCCTTAGTTGCGGCATGCAAACTCTTAGCACGCGTGTGGGATCTAGTTCCCTGACCAGGGATCGAACCTGGGCCCCCTGCATTGGGAGCACGGAGTCTTTACCACGGAGAAATACCACTAGGTATTTGGCACTTCCGTTTTGTTATCTCTGGACTGAAACTCCAGTCGCTTAGGTTAAACGGTGAGATCCTATCACTGAAGATATTACTCCAGGTCATGTGATAGAATAGAGAGGGAGGGGAAGGAAGCGGGGGTGGGGGAGGAGCGGGGGGGTGGGGGGCAGCGAGACAAACAAAGAAAGAGATCTGTTCCATCCTGCTCCCACCTGGAGCAAACTCACCAAAAGCAGTTCACTCCACATTTCCTGCTCTTTGGGGCCAGTCAGAGCGTGTTGGACCATGAGCACTGAGGTCTCCTGGGTTTTCCTCACTGGGACACAGTCGTAGCTTGTGAATCACACTGCCTAGTTTACCGACAGTGCAGTTTACATTTGTCTTTGTTTTCAAGCTGGGACCTTTAACTAAAAACCATATTTAGGGGACTTCCCTGGTGGCGTAGTGGTTAAGAATCCGCCTGCCAGTGCAGGGGACACGGGTTTGAGCCCTGGTCCGGGAAGATCCCACATGCCACGGAGCAACTAAGCCCGTGAGCCACAACTACTGAGCCTGCACTCTACAGCCCGTGAGCCACAACTACTGAGCCCGCGAGCCACAACTCCTGAAGCCCGCGCACGTCTAGAGCCCATGTTCCGCAACAAGAGAAGCCACCGCAATGAGAAGCCCGTGCACCGCAACGAAGAGTGGCCCCCGCTCACTGCAACTAGAGAAAGCCCACGTGCAGCAATGAAGACCCAACACAGCCAAAAATAAATAATAAATAAATTTTTAAAATAAAAATAATAAATAAATAACGTATTTAGAGAGGCTTCCCTGGTGGTCTAGTGGCTAAGACTCCGTACTCCCAATGCAGGGGGCCTGGGTTTGATCACTGGTCAGGGAACTAGATCCCACATGCCACAACCAAAGATCCCACATGCTGCAACTGAGACCCGGTGAAGCCAAAAGAAACAAAAAAACCCCCCAAAACCCCTGTATTTAGAGCCACTATAGTTGTGGGGACTATACAACTGGTTTTACCTGGACCAGGCATGTTGGAGAGAGCCCTGGGAAGCCAGGGTCCTGGGTCCAGCTGGGTTTTCCAGTGGCCTTCAGATCTTTGGAGAATCTCAACTTCTCTGAGCCTCTTTGCCCCCAGCTTTTAAATACAGGGTTTGACGAGATGATCTTTACAATCTCTTGGATTCTGAAGTGCTGTTTTATGAATGCAAACTTACTCAAGATTTTAAAGGCTTGATACGATGGCAGGTCACTGGGATGATTCCTGTAATACTATCCTCATCCCCTGCACTGTTTTCCTCATAATCGCCCCAGTCCTTCACCTGGCTCACGGGACCGCCATGGGGCCTTGCTGTAGAGAGTGCCGTGGTGCACAGCCCAGAGCCCGCAGCGCCCAGCCCTGCCTGTGACATAAATGCCTCATGGGAAGGGAGCTCCTCACCCAACAGGCCACCCCTTCCCCGGGGACCACTCCCGTCCAAGCACTGGCCAAGGGGGTGTGTACCAGCCTGCTCGGGCTGCCAAAACAAAGTGCTGCAGACTGGGTGACTTACAAACATGAAGCAGGAGGGAAGGGGACAGGGCCCACACTCTCTAAATAAATCCGCTTCTTACCTATCACTTTGTCTCTCGCTGAATTCTTTCTGCGATGAGACATCAAGAACCTGAGTTTCATTAAGCGTGTGGGATCAGTTGGAAGACTGTGGGTTTTGGCCGAGTTTGAGTCCCAACCGCGTGGATTCAAGCCCCAATCTGGGTTTTGACTGGGTTCAAGTCCCGGCACGTGGGTTCAAGTCCCAATCTGAGGTGCACGGTTTCAGCATTGGCTTGTAGATGGATGTCTTCTTGCTGTGTCCTCACATGGGCTTTTCTCTAATCACCCACCCCTGGTGTCTCTTCCTCTTCTTATAAGGACACCAATCATTGGATTAGAGCCCCACCGTTATGCCCCCATTTAATCTTAATTACCTCTTTAGAGGTCCCATCTCCAAATACAGTCATATTCTAAGGTTCTAGGGGTTAGGGCTTCAACATGTGAGTTGCGGGGGACACGATTCAGTCCATAAGAGGGACTGAACAGCTCTAAACGGCCATCCAGGCTCCAGAGCTTCCTGGAGACTAGCTACGGCCTCTGTTGCTCTGCTTCTCCCTCTGCCCAGTCCCTCCGCCCAGCCCCCACTCCCCCTCAGGTGTCCACCCAGAGCCCTTCCAGTAAACGTCCTACTCCCAGATCTCCATCGCATTCCCGTCTGTTTCGTGGGGAGCCAGCCCCAGGACACGTGCCCTCCACCTTTCCTTTATTTCTCTTCTGGGGAAGACCACTTTGGTAGCATATCCAGAAGGCTATCCTTATAGGTAAAGCTTCCTTGAAATGCTTATCTTCTCATAGTAAAGAGTGACCACCACTGGAGAGGCTTCAGTGGAGGCAAATGGTCTGACCCGGTGGGCTCTAAGATCCCTCTTGTGGGACTTACCTGTTCATTGTCACCTGATAGTTCTTCCTTAAATAGTCAACGGGCACAGAGGCTCAAATAAATGTGAAAGCTACATTTCTTGTGCCTGATTCTGCGGTTCTTAGGCCAAACTTAGCTCCCTGCCCAAGCTCCGAGCGGCCCCCAAACAGTTTCACTTTCTCTCTGCCTACCCTTGTTGTACAAATTAAGGAACGATTTCAGGTCATCAGAACTACAGAAATGAAAATTACAGTGGAGTGAGTTTAATTGAGAATTGACTCTTTACTGAGCAACTGTCCTATGCGGGTCACTCCACCGTGGGGAATAGGAAAAAAGTAGAAGAAAGCCCTCGCTCTAAAGTTGTTACGGGGAGTTCCCTGGCAGTCCAGTGGTTAGGATTCGGTGCGTTCACTGCTGTGGGCCCGGGTTCGATCCCTGGTCGGGGAACTAAGATCCCTCAAGCTGCACACAACGCAGCCAAAAAATAAAATAAATAAAGTTGTTACAGAGCAGGTGGAGGGGTGAGTTATATTTGGACTGAAACTTGTCATTGTCATGGGCCACTTTGGGGAGGACTTGATGATGGAGGCCTTGGGAAATCTAGGTCTTATGACCAAAGGTAACTCCAGCCACGAGAATCTCTTTATCTCTCTTTGCCTCATCGTTAAATGCAACACGCCACGCCGTCCAAGAGGCACCAGTTAAAGATCTATGATAATTTTTCCGGATTTTGCAGGACAGTGACCTTGGGGGAAGATGTAGAGGAAGACTGGGTCTCCAGCTGCCTTGGACCAAGGTTTCCCACACTAATCTTGGTGCAGCTGGTGGGTTGGGAACCTCTTACAAACTATCTGAAAAGCTTTTTGAGCTCTTTGGAAACAGATATGGAGAAAACATAAAGATTATGTTTGCAGTATTTATACAAGAAGAGTAACACATTTCTCAGTTGTTCTGTTCATACTGGCAACTGCTATTGTTCACAGAACCTACAGCCTCAACAAAAAGTTAGTATATTTATGTCTGTCCTGTTTCCTCTAAGAGTCCTATATGTTTCCCTAAGAGAAAGATCCAAATACGCAACCTACACAGTGAGTACAGGAAACTCTCAAAGGTTTAGAAGAAAGCCTCCTCAGACTCCAGTGCCGGACAGCGGCAGCGTGTAGCTCTCGAATCCATCCCTTGCCTTCTGTCGCCTCACAGTGGAGCCTCGGCAGAGCGGTGCCTGTCTCCACTCTCCTCTGGGAGAGTTTATCTGCAGTAGACATCACAGGAGAATCAGCATCCTGCAGAGCTGGGTACCAAGTCTAATGAAAGCCCCCAGGGAGCCTTGGCCTGAATTCTGAGACGGCTTTGAAGCCCACACACCGGAGCTCTCGCCTGGCAAGACCAGGCTGCACTGTCATTTTCTCTGGGTTTGGTCAAGGTTCAAGGCTTCGGGGCATGAGGGGGTTCTGGAAGTCCACTGGGTGCTTCTTATGGGGGCCAGGGGAGATCTGGGCTGAGTTGGGCTCTGTGCTCTGAAATCGGTTTAAAACAAAGAGATTTGACAGAGACGAATTTACCCTCTCTCCAGGAGTCCCTGAACTACTCCAAACCTGCCCTGGGATTCAAGGTGTAAACTAGATTTGTCCCACAAACCCAAGGCTGGCTGATTGGGCAAATAGTAGCAGGTTCAGAACCCTCCTTGGGCAGCAGAACTGGCCTAGATCTTCTGATCCACGTGCACTACTTGAGGACATTTCCTAGATGGCTGCTTGCTAGGTAGAGTTCGGGTCTTTGCTTAGAATGTGTTTACCCCAGACTGTTAATGGTTTAATTCTCCGTTGAAGGTAAGGTCAAATTGCATTCATTTCTTTTTCATGACTTACATTTGTCTGTATGTTCTCTGTTGTTAGGAGTCATTTTCTTGTAATTTTTTTTTTTTTAGGAAAGCAGGCTCCTTTTAAGCTCTGTGGGAAGGTGAGCTCTTTTGCATTTTGCAGTAAGTTCTGTGAGGAGGAATGAGTCCAATCTGTTTTCCCAGTGATGCGTAATGAAAATACATTGCATTCACATGTCAGGGTTTTCTTCCAAAGACCACTCCCAAGCATCACCTCTTTGATGTTATAGACATGAATAGACATATATATAGATACACATATGAAACCAGATTAATATGTATATATAAAGATGTAGTTATTAAATACGTGTGTTTATATATATATGTGGTATTAATACTGTGTATGTGAATGTATATGTACATTGGTGGATATGTATAAGGGTGTGTCTGTGTGTGTTATGTAATTGTAAAACTTAAGTGAACTATGGTATAGGGACATTTTTGTCAATTTTGTCCAAGACCAAAAAAAGAAAAAAGAAAAATGTGTTTGTGACATAACATGGAAATCTTTTAAAGATGAATTTAAAATATCAACTTGCATTTGAAGTTTGTGTGAGCTCCCTGGGGCAAACACACTCTGACCATCCCTGAATATGGATCTCTAGCCTGTTTGAGAGGAGAAGCTGTTTTGCATTTTCCAAAGCCTTGTGCACTCCTCTCTCGGGGTAAAAGGGTTGAGGTGATAGAGAATATCCCAACAAGCCAGGCCCAGATCCTGGGAGCCTGACAGCTCTACTGCTTCCTCGCTGGGAATCTCTGGGAACTGAGTAGAGGAACAGAAGGGAAGGGGTGAACCTGTGACCGTGGCCCTGCCTTTCACTCTGTGAGACCCTGCTTTCAACTCTTTGGGCATCTACCCAGAAGTGGGATTGCTGGGTCATATGGTAATTTTTTTTTTGGCCACACCTCGCAGCATGTGGAACTTCCCCAACCAGGGATCGAACCCGTGCCCCCTGCAGTGGAAGCGCAGAGTCTTAACCACTGGATGCCAGGAAAGTCTGATCATATGGTAATTTTATGTCTAATTTTTTGAGGAGCCTTCATACTGTTTTCCACAGCAGCTGCACCCTTCAACATTCCCACCAGCAGTGCACAAGGCTTCTAATTTCTCCACATTCTCACCAACACTTGTTATTTTCTGTTTTTTTAATATGGATTTTTTTCTTAAAGATGAGGAATTAACTGGGTTGTAGTCAGCCTTTCTCTAAACTTATTCTGAAGCTCACCTCCTCAGAACCATATTATAAAAATGCAGACTCCTAAGCCCACCTCAGACCAGGTGGGACCTCAGAGTGGGAGCTTTTAAGCAAACTCCTGTGAGCGCCGCCTCCTGCGCTCCCAGGAATGCCTCCTACAAGTGGGACTGCAGAGATTTCAGGGAGACACGACCTTCGGCCCCCTAAAAACCACAGCGAGAAGGAGAACTCAAGCCACACCCATCAAGATAATCTCATCACATGGATTCACGTGGCAGCACAGATTAAAAAATCACAGTCATTCATATTGTTTTTTCAAGTCCTCAGTCTTTTCAGCCGTGATCTACTAAAACATCAAATCAAGGTCTGGAAACATGACATTTTTAGCTAAGGAAATGCTCTTGATCAAAACCAGATTTTTACTGGTGATCCTCGAATGAAATAGCCCATTATCAGCTTCCTACAGAAATCTCCCCAGAGCTATTCTCAGGCAGCAGGGAAGCAATCTTCCCCAGGACCACTTCCCCAGCCATCACGCCTACTGTGATCTGAGTCATGCCTTTTGTCTTGTGCCTGGAATTTGGGGATGTTTATGAAAAGCTGTTGTAAATACTAGTCATAATTCCTCCTTTCACAAGATTCTTTATTTCAGAAAAATGAGTAGCCCATCACGTACAAACGTCATATCACTTCCAGCCCCATTGTCACCTGGAAATATTCCCTCTTCTGTTTTACTAGAGATTATTTAAAGGTTTTTGAGAACAGTGTGTCATAGAAATCCTCCAGAGAACATAGTGTCTGGGTTGCCACCAATCATGTTAAAATACGCTTTTGCATCAGCTGTACCTACATCTTTTGAGGGCAGAAAATGGAGTTTTGTGTTAAGAAGTAAATGCTAATGAAAAGCAAAATATCCTTTTAAATGCAGACTCCTTGAGTTTAACATCTGTTTACTTGCTTCACTTAAGTTCCCAAAGCAGGTGGAGACATAATTAAGACATACATCATGATGATATTTTCTTTAGCACAATAAAACCTTATTTTCAAATTAAACTGCTCTGATATTAAGCGTTAACATTTTAAGGTAAAAACGTTGTGCTGGTTCAAAACTTTCAGAAAATAGAGAATAGGTCACTGGAGATTTCTTGCTGGGTGGTGTCTCTCAGCTTTCTACTGATGCCTTCAGATATGGATGTTCAACTAGACCAGATGAATGTAGCAAAGCAGGACATAGTCCAGACTGCCCAGCTAGTCTCAAGCAAAACAAACAAAGCAAATGAAAAACACAACATTCCACTGAATCCCTGTAAATAGAAATACCTGCGCATGTGGTGTAAACTGTCACTTATCCCTGTTTGTACTTGGCAGATGTTGGCGGAGGGAGAAGAGATAGTTAGAAATAAAACGGTCAGCTGTGTGTGTCTAATTAATAGTCTGGGAGAAATAAGTGTAGAGCTTATAGAAGCAAGTATTTAAAACCGATTTTTTAAAGAAAAAAATTATACTTTTAGTTTTTATAGGGACATACTGAAATGGAATTGTCCAAAGTAAGGGCAGTTCCATTCATGCAAATACCAGCTCTTTTGAAAGGCTCTGAGGCAGGTGAATTATTACCTGGGCATTTGGTGTCAATTTGACTGTTTGACAACAAGATGGGAAAGAAGGCAGGCTGGGAAAAGTTGGCCTTGATTTTTAATTCTGTTCAATAGAAGATGGTAGCAAAGGCATCTTTCATGGGTAGTTTAAAACTCTGGAGAACAGAGCTTCTGAAACTAGGGTGCATACATATCACCCAGGGACTGTGTTAAAATGCAGATTCTGGTTTAGCAGGTCTGGGGCAGGGCCTGAGAGTCTGCATTTTGAGGAAGTTCCAGGTGAACCCATATTGCTTGTGGGAGGAACACACCGAGTAGTCAGAGACTATAGCTCTCTGTCGTGCTGTCTTTTGGCCGTTCTGGAGCATGCTGGATCTGTACCCACAGTAACCGAGAGAAGCTTTGCATCTCTCACAGCTGCAGAGCAGAAAGCCCTGAACAACAGGAAGACGGGTCCAGCTAATAACCTTAGCCCTCTCAGCTGTCAACCTGCTTGGCTCTGTTATCAAACCAAGTCCTTGGTTTGAGATTTAAAAGTGTGCTTTATACTTTCTAGAGGGCTTATAGAGTGCAAATGAGATTGGTATGGATGGCAGATGACTCGCCAGCTTCAACAATGTTCCCATTTTACAGAGAAATCCGGGCCCTCCAGGCAATATCCTCCTTTTGGGAGAAGCCCTTGGGGATGGACAGTGCCATGAACATTTCCCTCTCAAGATGAGCTCCCATTTTTCTTCCCATATTCCTGGTCCTGCCTGTTGTTTTATTTCACAAAAAGTGTTAGTTAAATTTTATCAGGAATGAGAGGTTATTTTGTCCCAGTGTTCTGTCGTAGAGAAACACCAGGGATTTTGGAAATTTAGTGAGTCAAAGATCAAGGCCAAAGTCTTAAAGTCCTGTGTGGAGAGGTTGCCGCCTAATCCCAAAGTCTGCCAGGACTGAGTTTTTGCCTATTACACGATTGCTTTCATTAAGAAACATGTTTCATTGAGTCACAGGGTTGTGGGCAAAATAGTTTCCAATTTCTCCTCTTCCTAACATCCACACATGCCACTCCTCTGAGGCCGCAGGGCCTACGTGCATCTGGCGACTTCAGGCTTCAGCTGTTAAGTTCTTAAACTGGTAGCTGCACAGTAGATTTTCAGTCCTTGTCTCTGTGTTCACTGGCCACACCAGCTCCAGCTGGCTGTACCTCTTGTACACACCTACCTACCGAAACATTACCTGTCATCAGTCTTGAGTCATTCATCAAGCAGGCCTTTAGTTTGAGATCCACACAGTTAAAGGGGGCCTTTTTTTTTTTTTTTTTAATGATTACGAGCTCCTGTTTCTGACATTAAATTTCCTTTACTCAATGTCTTAGCCATTAGGGCTGCACCTAAATAAAGAGTCCAATTTTCCTCCTCTCTGGGCGCATGCTAAGTTTGTATTTTATTTTCTCTTTAAAAGTTAGGCTTATCGTGTGACTTGTGTTGGCCAATGAAATGTGGATGGAAGTTATATGTTACTTCCAGGAGGCAATATTAAATGCTTATGCACAATTCTGTTCCCATTCTTCTGGTATCACAGAAGCATTTCCCTAGAGGGATCTTCTAGCAACCCTGCAGCCGGGCCCCTGGATGGTTACAATGAGAGGCACACCCCCATCACCAAATCCTGCAATCCACACTACACATGTAGTATGAGCTGCAAATAAACCTTTATTGTGTTAAGCCCCAGATGTGTGTGTGTGTGTGTGTGTGTGTGTTGGGGGGTGTTTGTTACAGCAGCCTAACCTAGTCTATCCTGACTGCTCAGCTGGTGGTGTAATCCATCATTTGTAAGTACAGAACTGCTAGGAAACGGCCTTTTGATATCATCTTCATTTTCTTTCTTTCTTTTTTTAAAAAATATTTATTTATTTATTTGGCTGCATCGGGTCTTAGTAGCAGCACGTGAGATCTTCATTGCCTTGTGTGGGATCTTTTAGTTGCGGCATCTGAACTCTTAGCTGCAGCATGTGGGATCTAGTTCCCTGACCAGGGATCGAACACGGGCCCCCTGCATTGGGATCATGGAGTCTTAGCCACTGGACCACCAGGGAAGTCCCTTGTCTTCATTTTCTATTGTAGGATGGGGGTTGGGAAGGAGGGGACTAGTTCTTTCAAGCTTAAGGAGACAGTTATCGTAACCACCATGAGGAATCACTTCCTCATCTCAAACAGCTGGCTGATAGGAACAATAAGAGCTGAAGTTAGTTCTTGTACGCTGTGAGGACTTCACAGATATTTATTTATTTAAAAAACACTTTAATGTGTGTACAGCATGTTCCTGACCATTCTTCCAGCACCCCCTCAAGGGCACATCTATCCCGGATCTAGATATATCCAGTCTTCAATGAAAGCTGTGAAAAGAAAGACACACGTAGTAAACCAGCATCACATTACACTCTCAAGTGCACGGGGGTAATCCTTTTTGGTGGGGAGGGGAGGAATCAGGTACTAGGGCCACTTGGTTACTATACAGTCTCTGCTCCATTTGGTAGGTAGTTCTGGAGCCCTGGCCGGCAGGTCCTGCTTGCTTCTTCCTGGCATGACCCGCCACTTCTTTGACTTGGCGACCGAAACCTCCCCCAAATCTTCCACTCACCGTATCTCACCTCTGCTGACATGGCCAGTAGCTGATAATGAAACACTGAGTCATCCGTGGGCATTCCTTGTCATGATTTTCTCCAGTCCTTCCGGGGTTTGAAATTAATGCCAGTAAAGAAAATATTAGTTCTCCCTGATATTTTGAATGGCGGGCTTAATTGTTTAGGCTGCAACTCAGAAACCAAATATGTCAGATGGAAAAAAATTTTTTTTTAATTCTACATGAGAGGTAGTATTAGAAAGTGATGAAGATTTCGGCTTCTGAGCTCAGATTGCCTGAGTCTGAGTTCCACTGTGGCACTTACTAGCTGGGTGGTCTTGGGCAGCTTCCTCAGCCTCTCTGCGCCCTAGTTTCCTCACCTGTAAAATGGGGTTATTGTTAGCGTATCTTTCGTTGGCTGTTGTTGTGAGCATTACATGAGTCAACACCTGCAAGAAGAGTGCTTGGGAAACAGCAAGTGCTTAGGAAGTGTTAGCCCAGAAAGGAGGAAAATAGCCCGGCTGAGGGTACAGGCCCTGGCCTCCACTCCTCTGTGGCCTTAGGCAAGTTAATGACCTCTTTAAGCTTCAGTGTCATTGGCTGTCTAAGGAGTATAATGATAGTACCTACCTCATTGGAGTTTGGTGGGGTTGAAATGAAATAGTATGTGTAAAGGTCTCAGCAAATAGCACTGGGTCACCTAAAATGCTCAATAAATACCTGTTATTTTACTACTACTACTATTATTTAAAAAAAAATTTTAAATTCTCAGCATTAAAGAAAACTCTGCTATACCTCCTTTCCAAACATCCTATGCTTTCCTCTTCTTTCGGTGGCATTTATCCAACAGTTTGAAAGATCGAATTCCTGGCGTTGTCCAGTTTTTCTTTGATGGGGTAGTTTCTTTGATCCCGGAGAATACAATGTTTATGTTGGCTGTCAACTGGGCAACGCCTAGGAATTATTTTTTAAAATGATCTCATGTAGTTTCCCAGAAATTCTCCAAAAGACGAACGTTTTTAGGAGCAAAATAAATTTGAGGCTTCCATTAGTTCTTTAACACACCTTATAACCCGTCTCCCAGATGCTAACATTTGCCTACACACCCCGATACTTTGCCAGAAAGTGCATGGCTGTGACATCTAAGATGAGGATTGTTTGGGTTCATTCAGTACATTCTTTCTGGTTTGAAGGTTATTTTATACTGGAAGATGAAAAGAATTACCTGTGTCATATTTAGACTACAGTGATTTGTTTTCTTATCCTATGTATTTATCCAGGTCTATTTCCTACTTTATTTTACAATTACTCAAAGAGCATTGATTTCAAGGCTTCTGTGAAATCTCCAAATGTTTCAGAATTAGGTTATTTACTGTACCTTCACACTTCCAAGAAACACCACATTCATCTCCGTTCCTGAATCAAAAAAGTCTCTAAAAATATCTATAGGTATGGAAATAAATTTATGATGAGAAAAACAGCATCTCTTTTTATCTCTTAACTCTTAGAAACGTATAAGCAAATGTATTGGTTCAAGGCACGTCTACTTCTCTCAAAATACTACCACCAAGTTTATTCAGGAATCATGCTGTCTCACATACATTCAGAAACAAGCACTCCTGCATGGGAAGCCTTTGCTCCCCATTCTCCTGGGGATGTTCCCCTTTTAGGAAAGTGCTGACCCATCGCCTGGCTGCACTCACGCGCCTGCAGTTTCTAACAGAGCCACGTGCTGGCAAAGATCAGTGGGGACCGTTCTCAACGTCCCTTGTGACTGGACAGGGCTCTTTGCAAGACCAGCAATGTCTCTTTGGTTGAAAGAGCTTTTTGAAGCTTCAACAAATACCAAGTCACTAAAAAAGTTTGGTGGGATCCCCACACCACGTGGCGACCTGGCAGGATTCATCAGAAGGGGGCTGGCGAAGACAAAGTACCAGTGAAGTGGGGTTCATTCGGATCAGAACAGAAGAGGCAGCTGGGACTTCAAGGAGAACGATGAGCTGGGGAAGCGGCATCTAACGAAGGAGGATGTGAAAAAAGCAGGACATGCGAGTGCTGTGCATCCAGGGGAAGGAAGGGCGGAGCAGGCCGAATGCGACGGGAAGTCCGCTTTAGTTGAACATGAAGGGATGGGGGAAAGTGATCTTCAGAGGGAAGCATGGCGCATGGAGAGCCGCAGCCAGCGTATCGTAACTGAATAATTTGCTATTTGGGAAGACGGAGAAATTGTGTGTGTAAAGGAAGCCACAATCCTGCGACTCGTTCAAAGTGTACCCCCCTTTGCCCAGCCCCACGGCCCCAAGTGGGTGGCAGCTGGCGTGCACCTCCGCCAGGGGTCACTGTGGTCCACGCAAATCTGGCCATTCCAGCCACGGTCCTTCCGGTGGAGCTGCGGACAGAAGGGAATTATCTGAGAATGGCTTACTTGAAGGTCTCAGTTGCACAGGGCTCAGTGTGTTAACTGATGTCCTCCCCTCCGCCCCGAGGTACCATCCTCTGCATCATCTCTGCAGTGGGTGCGGTGCCCAGTTAGGCTCTTCCCGGGGGATGGAGCCCCGTCTCGCACATCCGTGAATAAACACCCTCAGCTACCTGCCCCTTACCTCTGCTTCTCCTTCCGGGCTCTGCTTACTTCTCCAGAAGGCTAGTCTGCACTGCAGCCTCTTCCTCAGACACCACTTTTCTCCCCTGCCCTTTCTTCAAAGTCTTCTTCCTTCGAGCTGATAACATCGAGTGGGGCAAACTCAGATTTCTGCAGCTTTTTACTGACTAGCTGATCCTCCACACTGTGACAGGGGGATGTTATCTATTTCTTCTCAGGAAACCTGAACACCTAGGTGGGAAAGGCCTGGTTTCCTGGAAGAGCACTTATGGAAAGACCACCCTCCCAGGAAATGAAATAAACTTTTCATCCAGGTACTTCCTGTTTCCTCAGTTTAAAGTACTCCCTCCCCTTGCCATACTCTTGTAAAAGAACTTCAAAGCAGGGCTTCCCAGGTTTAGGCTCCTATGCTTTTTCCTTTTAACCCTTTGTGGTTTACTCTAATTGGGCATTTAGTTATCCTACAGAATGGTCTGTGGCTGTTAAAAGAACACGATCATTAAATGCTATTCAACTA
This sequence comes from Eubalaena glacialis, assembly GCF_028564815.1. NCBI lineage: Eukaryota > Metazoa > Chordata > Mammalia > Artiodactyla > Balaenidae > Eubalaena > Eubalaena glacialis. The sequence goes on along the minus strand of NC_083731.1, from coordinate 84,443,101 downwards.
ATTTCTGCTAATACTCTTGTGTGTATCCAATCTGAACACATCTGTTATATTATTCTTGTGGTTTGTGGCTTCAGAGGAGGATGCATGCCTTGTTGAGATGTCCTGTGAGAGGAAAGGAACACAGTAGATGATACTATCACTTCCAAATGTAAATATTTATATTTATTTATTACAATTTGCAAAAATGTATACCCATTACACCCTCACTTGCAAAATTATGGTCATTTCTGTTTCTCCATGGCCCAGTTTCAGTTCTACATGTAGTCGTTCTCCTGGAGAGGCACAAACAATGATGACGTTTAAGAGTCTCAAGGTTAGGGAGTCGTTTCATAGATACAAGTGTTTTTTTTTTTTTTTTTTTTTAACTTCCTTTCATAAAGCTAATAGTTCTTGGAAGGAACATGTAAAGAAGCTATCCATCATGTAAACCTCCTTATAAATAAATCTATTAGAGGTTGGAAAGATCTTAAGAAACGGAGGCACAAGAAAGGTGAGCTATGTGAACTTGGGCAAATTCCCACCTCATAGAGCCTCATTTTCCTTGCAGAACGGGAGAATGAAAAACTATTTCACAAAGTAGTTTGAAGATCAAAATCCAAAGAAGATGATGCATGGGGAAATGCCTCATAAAACTCAAATGCACAGAACAAATGTCAGGTACTAATACTGTTTTGATGGAGGCAGAGGCAAAGAGGCTGCAGGAGAGGAGCATAAGGATGGGTGGGGACAGGGTAGACATCTGGATGGTTGAGCACCCACAGTGTCAAGAAAGGGGGACAAAGAAGTGAGGAGACCCTGAGACAGACTCGTTTACTTCATGGCTTGGTACCGGGTATGGCTCTGGGGGTCAAGTCAATGACAGGTGGTGGTGAGAGGTGGTGTTTCCTAGTGAAAACAGCATGGGATTTTATGTCAGAAGAGCTGGCACTGCCAGTTGACAACTTGAAGACTTTGGGGAAGTTTCTCAAGCTCTTATCCCTCAGTTTCTGGTCTGTAAATGGCAGATAATGATAAGTAGTATTGTCAGCATTAAATGGGAATAACAGAAACATTGACTTTGTAAACTGGAAAGGGCTGTGGTTATTCGATTGTAGATCAGCAGTGACTGACCAGCTCAGTCTCTGAAGTGCAGCAGTGGTACCAATCCACACCAGTAGCCATTGTGCTCCTCACCACCATGTGCTCCCTGTTTCACTTAAGAATGTCCTTAAGGACTTCCCTGGCGGTCCAGTGGTTAAGACTTCGCCTTCCAATGCAGGGGGTGCAGGTTCAATCCCTGGTGGGGGAGATAAGATCCCACATGCCTTGTGGCCAAAAAACCAAAACATAAAACAGAAGCAATATTGTAACAAATTCAATAAAGACTTTAAAAATGGTCCACATCAAAAAAAAAAAATCTTAAAAAATATAAGAATGTCCTTACGGAAGCAGAAAAATTAGGTTTATTAAATGTCAGCCCTTGAGTACCTGTCTTTTCAATATTCTCTGTTATGAAATGGAAGTACATTTAAAGTACTTCTGCTGTATGATGGTTACGTGCGTAAGGAAAAGTGCTCATTCAGTTGTTTGAGATGTGAGCTCAACTAGCCACTCCCCGCCCTCCCCACCACGGAACAACAATTTTACTTAAAGAATGATTAACTGTCAAATTATTGTTATTCAATCCTGGGTATTTGAATACCAGAATATTTCATATTGTTTCCCTTAACACAGAGGAGTTTTACACAGGGAACTATATTCAATATCTTGTAATAACCTAGAATGGAAAAGAATTTGAAAAAGAGTATATATCTATATAACTATATATTTATATATCTGAATCACTGTACTGTACACCTGAAACTAATACATTATAAGTCAACTGTACTTCAATTAATATTTTTAATTAAAAAAATACACAGAAGTTTTAAAGTTTGATGTAGTCCCATTTATCTATTTTTGCTCTTTGTTTTATATCCAAGAAATCCTTGCCAAGTCCAATGTTATGAAGCTTTTCCCCTACGTTTTTTTTTTTTTTTTTAAGAGATAATGTTTTTTATTTTATTTATTTTTGGCTGTGTTAGGTCTTCGTTTCTGTGCGAGGGCTTTCTCTAGTTGTGGCAAGCGGGGGCCACTCTTCATCGCGGTGTGTGGGCCTCTCACTATCGCGGCCTCTCTTGCTGCGGAGCACAGGCTCCAGACACGCAGGCTCAGTAGTTGTGGCCCACGGGCCTAGTTGCTCCGCGGCATGTGGGATCTTCCCAGACCAGGGCTCGAACCCGTGTCCCCTGCATTAGCAGGCAGATTCTCAACCACTGCGCCACCAGGGAAGCCCCTCCCCTATGTTTTACTCCAGGAGTGTTATAGTTTCAGGCCTTATATTTAGCTTTTTAATCAATTTTGAGTTAATTTTTGTTCATAGTGTAAGGATCCAACTTTGTGTGTGTGTGTGTGTGTGTGTGTGGTTGTCCAGCTTCCCCAACACCATTTGTTGAAGAGACTATCCTTTCCCTTTTGTCAAAGATTATATACCTGAGGATTTATTTCTGGGCTTTCTAGTCTATCCTGTTGGTCTATATGTCTGTCTTTATGTCAGTACCATACTATTTTGATTACTGTAGTTTTGTAATATGTTTTGAAATCAGGACATGTAAGGCCTGTAGCTTTGTTTTTCTTTCTCAAGATTGTTTTGGCTATTTGGGATTCTTTGAGATTCCATATGAATTTTAGGATGGTTTATCCTATTTCTGCAAAAAATGCCACTTCATAAGGATTTTGACTTTGATAGGGATTACATTGAATCTGTAGATTGCTTTGGGTAGTACAGACGTTTTAACAATAGTAAATCATCCAATCCATGAACATGAGATGTCTTTCCATTTATTTATGTCTTTTAAAATTTCTTCCAGTATTTTGTTTTCAGTGTACAAGTCTTTTGCCTCCTTGGTTAAATTTATTCCTAAATATTTCATTTTTTTTGGTGCTATTGTAAATAGGATTGTTTTCTTAATTTCATTTTCAAGTTGTTCATTAGTGCATAGAAGTGTTTAGAATTGTTAGTGTATAGAAATGCAACTGATTTTTGCATGTCAATTTTGTATCCTGCAACTTTGCTTAATGTGTTTATTAGTTTCAACAGGTGTATGTGTGTGTAATCTTTAAGGTTTCCTACAAATAAGATCATGTCATCTGCAAACAGAGATGATTTTACTTCTTCCTTTCTAGTTTAGATGAAGTGGAAAGAGTAGACATCCTTGTCTTCTTCCTGATCTTAGAGCGAAAGCTTTCAGTTTTCCACTATTGAGTATGACATTACCTGTGGGATTTTCACATGTGGCCTTTATTATGTTGAGGTAATTTTCTCTTTCTAGTGTGTTGAGTGTTTTTATCATGAGAGTGAATTGAATTTTGTCAAACGCTTTTTCTGTATCAATTGAGATGATTGTGTGGTTTTCGTCCTTCATCCTGTTAACGCGGTGCATTACAGTGACTGATTTTACTATCCTTGCATTCCAGGAATAAATCCCACCTGATCATGGTGTATAATCGTTTAAAAGTGTTGTTGAAGTTGCCTTGTTAGTATTTTGTTGAAGATTTTTGCATATTTTTCAGAGATATTAATCTGTAGTTTTCTTTTGCTATAGTATCTTTATCTGATTTTATTATCAAGGTATTGCTGGCCTTGTAAAATTAGTTAGGAAGTGTTCTCTCCTTTTCAACTTTTTGCAAGAGTCTGAGATGTTAGGTGTTAATTCTTCTTTAAATGTTTGGTAGAATTCTCCAGCGAAGCCGTTTGGTCCTGGGCCAGTGTGATTTTTGATTATACGATAAATGTGTCTACATTTGAAATATCCCTATTACTAGTGAACCAAAAATTTTCAACTGACCAATGCATGATGCTATAAAATCATGCCTGAGTAGAAGTGTCATTTGAAGTGCAAGATAGACCAGTGAATTTAATGTAACAGAGTATGAACATTTCAACTGATACAGTTTCAAATTCTATTTACATTGCAACTAGCCATTTGTTGTGTTTTGGTATTGTATCAAAGAAAATACCCGCACATTTTAAAAGATTATTGAAATACTCATTCTATTACAATTACATATTTGTGTGAGGCTGGATTTTCTTCTTATACTTCAACCACTACCTATCATGACAGATTGTGACAAAACAAATTGTGATGACGAGAGCATCTTTGCACTCTTTGGGGAGCTGGCCAAAATGACCTCTAAAGAGTCTTCCATTCCAATCCTTATATTCTAAGACCTCAACCTTTTTAAGGTAAGATTTTAAAAACTCTTGCCTAAAAAATTGTTGCCAAATTGAAACCAATGATTTATTGTCATCTTTCTGTAAAGCAACATGGCAATACATATGTGTGTGTGTATCCATTCATTCTTTTGCCCTGGTAATCTTATTACTAGGAGTATAGCCTGTGGAAATAGAGTCTAAGGAATATTAAAAGACACAAAAAAAGGCAATTTGCACAAATATGTTTATCATAGCACAATTCATGGTAGTGAAAAATTGGAGTGACCCAAGTAACCAATGCAGAGCAAATGTTAAGCAAACAATAGTACATCAGTATAAGAAAACTCTACATAACCATTAATGTGACAAGTATATAGATTATATTCAATAAAAGTGAGCACACTCAATAGTTTAGAGTATAACTCACTGATTATAACTCTAAAAATTCAAGTTTCAATATTGATCAGAATTAGAAACATTTTAGTTGATTTTTTTTTTTTTTTGGTAAAGTGGTTATGTACACATTAACATTTATAAGTGATAGACAATCACTGCAGGACTCTTCAGTTCTGGATACAAATAGGCCAGGATGAGCCATGTCAATGTTGGTGGAGGCCTCTCTGGGTACTCCCATCCACTCTCTGGCCTCCTATCTCCTCACGGTCTGGTCGGAGGGAGGAAGGTAGGGCAGGGCAGTTGTGGGGCTCCCATAGGCAAAGGCATTGACTGGGGGTCCATGAGGAGGGCCAGCAGAAGTTGGGGTGCCAGATGGGGTTGCTTGGTTGACTTGGCGATATGTCACACCTCATCAGGTCTCTCTGGTTATTCCTGGATTGGCAGGGCCAAGGGTTTTGCAGTCCAATCCAACTATATTTACTCCACATTTACTGAGTGCCTCTGTGTGCCAGGTACTTCACAAGGCCTTGTGGCGGCTGGTGGGGCTGCATTAGCTAGGGGCCCTGCCCATAAACAGCTCTTATCTGAAGAACGTAAGCAGACACCAGGGAGTCTCCACCAGCCATGAAATGGACGGGCAGTGATATTTTAGATTCTTGAAGATAAAATGTACTGATAACCCTACTGATTAATAAGTTGTCATGCTTTGGGGGCAATCGTTGACTAGGGCTGCTCTCTGGTGGCCTGACACCTGTGTTTCAGTGATTCATTCTGTCCCAGAGTAAGCTGGATTAAAAGACTGGGGAGGCTCAGAAGGGAGGAAAAGTGACCAAAGCAAAACAAAACAGCAACAACGCAAACAGGGTAACCTAGTCATAAATTGTATGACTTTTTGGAGGAAGACACGAATGAAAAGAATTCTTTTCCTGAAGGTAAATGTTTTGTTTTGTCTCCAAATTATTGTTTCTTCCTGTAGCAAAAATGTTAGGGCCAAATGCAACTGTCCTCAAGGTCAGCTTTAGACATTTTCCAATGCAAAAAAATATTGAGAAGAATGGTGTTGTTTTGTTTTACATTTTTGTAAATCACTTTAATATCTGGCTTGATAGAAGACAGCTGGATTCTCATATCTGCTTCCGCATCCAATCAGTTGTGATGTCACACATTAGGTACAACTCCAGGTACACCGGTGAGAGAATGAAAGGGAAAAAGGCAAATAAAATCATATTATTTTGAAAATAGTTTTGACCTCTTGTATCCACTGAAATGGCCTTGGGGATGCCAGGGGGCAGTGTTTTGAGACCCTCTCTTTAGAGGATCCAGCTCTTCCTGGGGCTGGAAGGGTCACGCCCCCTCTTCCGCAAACCTTAGGGCACTTAAAAGACCTGTTCTTTCTTCTCTGGGTCAAGAATAAATGCAAGTTTCCAAGACTCAAAGCCACGACTGCTTTCTGAGAGGAGGGTGAGAAAAACACGTCTCATTATTTTTTAGTGAGACACCAGTGGAAATCACTCCTGCAAATCTCTCCGTGGGATTAGTTGCTACAAAGGGACTGCAGATGGTGTTGGGTGAGGGTGGACGAGGAATGGTTTGGAAGGAACACTACAGAGAAGGAGGGGGATGGGCACTGAGCAGTGGCCCCCTGGGAGGGCTCAGGACACACTCAGGTCCCCATTAAAACTGGGCCGTCTGAATACCGTTACACTCCCCTCTGGTTTTCTCCTTGCCTAATCTTTTCCTGAAATTTCTCTTTCACACCCACAATGGGGGCAGATACAGGGATCTCCCTGGCCTCTCTCCTTTATCCTATTCTATTTCCCTCTCTCCAGACTAGCATCCCTTGCTATCCAGTTGAAATCTTAGTACCTGTGTGGCCTTGAGCAAGTTGTTAACTTCTCTAAACTTCACTTTCCTGATCTGTAAATGGGAGATTATAGCAGTATCTACCCCGGAATATTGTGCAATCACAAAAGAAAATGCATGCAAATCACTAAGCACAGTCAGCATCTGGTCTGGCATGCAACAGACACTCATTTCACATTAGCCATTATTAAGAAGCATCTCTGGTAAGGCCTCTGTGAGGTGTAAGAACCAATTGACACTTCTTCTGTAATACAGGGCTTTACTTCATATCCCCTCCATAGTTTATTAAAGGCCTCCAAAGCAATAATAATTCGAATTTTGTTTATATCCTATCTGGAGGTGGCAAGTCTGGGAGCATCCTCTTCTTGTGCTGAAGTCTTCAGTATTCAGCTAATTATCTTCAGCAGCAAACACTGGCCACAATAATCCTATTGGCACAACTCCTCCCTTTCTTGCTGCTTCTCCTCATTCTTTTTAAACCAAGACCAGTCTTAGGCCCACATGAAACTTATCATGGATCACACAGCAAGTGCAGAAATGCAGAGCCATTTCTCCACGGATCATTTCCACTCAGCTGCTTGCTTTTCTCCCTGGCTTGTTGGGCTGGGGGTCGGGGGAGGGGGTGATTGTGGCCGCAGCAGCTGCAGTCCTTCCCCGGGGCTCCGTTCCCCCGAGGCAGAAGGAGTTGAACCATCCACTCTGTCACAAGGTCCTCGCCACCCTTTGCCCAGCTGCTCAATTCTGAGGCTAATTTGGCAGAAAACAGGGCTTGCATTGAGTCAGTGAGGATCAGGTCTTACGTACTCTCTTATAGACATTTTTCCCCATTTCTTTTATGAGCTCAGGTTAATAAAGTAATAGATCTTTATTAAAAAAAAAACCAAAACCAAAAACCCTTGGGGATTCCCTAGTGGTTCAGCGGTTAAGACTCTGCCCTTCCACTGCGGCAGGTGCGGGTTCGATACCTGGTCGCAGAAATAAGATCCCACGTGCCACTCGGCCAAAATATTAAAAACAAAAACGAAAACAACAACAACAAAACTTTTTTTCAGTTTATCATCCCAAGGTACTCAGATTTGACAACTGGATTATTTAGGGAATTGTCTATCAGTCACTTATCCAACATATATTTCTTGAGAGTTTCCCATGTTACGGACATAATTCTCGGTTCTGGAGATCCAGCAATGAACAGGGCAGACAAGCTTCCATCTCTGATAGAAGAGGATGAGGGGCAGAAAACACACAAGGAAAGAAACCGGAAAATAGCCTGGAGGCCAGGTGTACCAGGTAGAGATTTCGGTTAGTAGCAACAGAAACTGACTTTGTTTTAACAAAAGATGCAGGGGGTACTCATAGAATCGAAGGAAAGGCTGAAGAATCAAGATCTGGAAGCTCTCAAACCAGAATAACTTTGAGGATCTAGGAAACTAGAAGTGACTGACAGACGGACAGTATCATTTCAGCACACCCACTCAAACCAGTCAGGTCCTGCTTTCTCCTCCTCCTCCCTCTCCCCCTCCCCCTCCCCTTCCCCTCCTCCTCCTCCTTCTCCTCCTCCTCCCTCTCCCCCTCTTCTTCTTCCTCTTCCCCTTCCCCTCCCCCCCCCCCTTCTTCATAGCTCCTTCTGAGTCAAGATCTTTGCCTGGAGAGAGGGCAGCTGGTTGGTCTAGCTTGACTCACATACCCACCTCTTGGGCAGGGGAGGGCAGGCCATCTGTATTGACAGTCCCTCCAAGATTCTCTCAGATGGTTAGAGTGGTAACTCCCCAAAGCAAACGTGGGGTGCTGTTGCAGAAGCAGGAGAGATGGCTCCCGAACAGACAAAAAGAACAGCTGTGCCCCAGTTTATAGCAGTTTCATAGGAGAAGCCTAGGTAGCGGTTTTAGCTTAGGCGGGTGTTCCAAAAATGGACGTGATTTTGGTTTGCATTAATTAGATCCATCTGGGTTTCAAGGTGGTACCAACCCCACAGTTCCCTATAATGGTGAGAATAGGATTGAGGATCTAAGTATAGTCATTTTGAGAAGGACACTGACAATTTAAAATTTATCAGGATCGTGAAGGATCCGGGAAGCCTGATCTATGAAGAATAAAGAAGCGGCTGTAAATAGAGCCCCAGAGCCCCTCAAAGAGATGCTAGTGTCTCACTATTGTGCTGTACTCTAGAGTTAAATAGGAAGTTTCATTCCCTCTCTAAACATAACTTATTATATAATCTTAGTCTATCAAAGGAAAACTTTAAAACAGAGTGTCTCAAATTTGCTATTTCTGCATTTTTGTTTATTCCTCTGTAAAATGAATTTGAGCCAGGTCACCTTTGGAATCTCTTCCAGTTTTAAAATTCTGTGCTCTACAAATCTCATCATCTTTATCAAACTGTTATGAGATAGCTATGTTGTAAAAAAATTTATTATTAACTTGGTAACTTTGCTTGCCAAAATTTATTCTATAATATTTTTGTTTTTTTCCAAGAGTGTTCAATTAATCTTCATAATCTTCCTTTAAGTAGAGCAGAGTCAAATGGAACTTTTTCCATTTTAAAGATCAGGAAAGGAGAAATATAGTGGTTCATAGATATGGGTACAATACATGTCATTTTGTCTATTTACACTGACGTATTATTCTTGTCCCTTTTGTAATAATTATACATCAGACACTGTTAGAGAGTCATGTTGTGAGAAGATTATTGTCAAAGAGGAAATTTTATATTTATCCAAAAGTTATCTATGGGGCAAGGTCTATTTGGTTATTTAGTCATGCCAATGTCTTAAAAATAGTTAAGATGATATGTGAGCATAGGAACTCAATGATGAAGTCTAAGATCTTTCAAGAGGAAGAAACAATTACAATTTGCAATTTAATTAGAAAAACACAGTTAAAGGAATAAGAGTGTCTCTTCAGCTGAATATTAAAGTTCACCACAAAGGAAAGCCTCGTGTGCAACATAGTTGTGGCTAGTTAGCTACAGTATATGGGCTGGAATAAGTGCCAGCTCAGGGCCAGATAATGAACTCCACAGGGGCCAGAGATCAAGGATCATTTATGAAGCAACGCTTAGAATCACATAACTTGTAATATGCCTGTCTATTGCAATATTTCACAACACACAATGCACTCCCCTATCTTTTCCCTTGACATTCAATATGCAATTGCTCAGAAATGTCATATGCTTGGGCTTATTAATAAAGAACTATTGGGCTTCCCTGGTGGCGCAGTGGTTCAGAATCCACCTGCCAATGCAGGGGACACAGGTTGGAGCCCTGGTCTGGGAAGATCCCACATGCCGCGGAGCAACTAAGCCCGTAAGCCACAACTACTGAGCCTGCACTCTAGAGCCCACGGGCCACAACTACTGAGCCCACCCGCTGCATCTACTGAAGCCCACGCGCTCTGGAGCCTGTGCTCCACAACAAGAGAAGCCACCACAATGAGAAGCCTGCGCACCGCGACGAAGAGTAGACCCTGCTCGCCGCAACTAGAGGAAGCCCGCGCACAGCAACGAAGACCCAATGCAGCCAAAAATAATAAATAAATAAAAATAAATAAATTTATTTAAAAAAAAAAAGAATTATTGATACGTTGACCATGAACAGAATCCAAGGCAAAGCTGACTGGTCTCTGCAAACAAGCTGAATCAATTCCCAAGGCGCTGGGCCACTAAGTTTATCTTCCTGACCCTGGGATAGAATGAAAAGGTCAGACTGCAGACCCCATGTTTGGAACAGCGCGATCTCGGAAAGAGCAGGAGGATAAACGTCAGTCTTGCTTGAGTTCTGGTCTGCTTGATTTGGCTCTGCCACGGGAGTTGTGTGACTTTGGAATCTTGTGTAAGATTCTGTACTCTCTGGGCTTTATTTATTTCACCTGTAAAAGGAGTGAAGCAGTCACTCTCCAAGGATGTTGTAAAAGAATCACAGATTAGGTGATGGGAAAATATGATGGTTCTATGCACAGTCGGCGTTCTGCTTTCAGAGCAAATCTGCATACGGGTAAAGGGACAGTCTTTCCCATCCCATCTGCTGATCTGACAGGTATGCCCTGCAGGCCTTGCCCTGGTTATTCTTTGGTTTTGTTTTGTTTTATTTTGCTCTTTTTTTTTTTTGGCCCTGATCCATAATTTAATAGGTGTGCAGGTCCGGGTCCCTTATTTCTGCTGCTTACGGGCCCACTGCTCTGGGGTCAGGGTTTTCTGCTCAAAGGCATGGATGTGCAGGAGCTCTTCTGCTGGGCAAGTGCTCACAAGCCGGTGTCTCTGAAGCAGCGGCTTCCCCTTGAACTTGGCCGACACCACGAGGACGCGGAGGCTGGACGCGCAACAGCTGGGAGTCGTGTCCCCCACTTCCACGTGCTCCATCTCCAGGTCCCCCTGCAGCTTCTCCCTGGAGGTACTGGGCGCTGAGTTCCACTGTGGCCCCCAAGCGGGGACGAACTGCAACTGGGACCCCTGCCGCACTGATATTCTTTGGTTTTTACTTTTGTCTCATTGGTGGTTGTCAAGACATATCCTCATTTCAACAGTCCAGTGTTTACACATTCTGGGCACCGTTCCAGAAGCTGGGGATACAGTCATGGACCGAAAACTCTAGAAAATTCCTGCTCCCATGGACATTCTAGTAAGTGCAGACTAATATAATACATCAGGTGTTGGCGGTAAGTGCTTGGAGGAAAAATAAAGCTGGTTCCAGGGTCAGGTCCCACTTAGAGGGGGAAGGAGATGCTGTTTTAGCTGGGGAGGGCCTCCTTGAGAAGGTGACATCTAAAGAGCTGTGCGTGAATGGAGGGGGGCGTCCCCACAGTCTCTGGGCAAGAGCAGTCCAGGGGAGTGGACTTGAGGTGCTTTTGGACAAGGCACCCATCTTTCCATTCCGCACTGGCCCTGGTGCTCCTCGTGGCCGTGGCCGGGAAGAGTGTCATCCTCCTTGGCCCTGGCCTTGGGTGGCCCCTCCTGGGGAGCCTGAGTTTAAAACCTGGCTGATACTCTTGCTGCTTTTCCTCGGGTCCTGTTGCCCTCTGCTGGGCAGACCAGGTGTTAGCGCTCCCTCAAAGTCAGTGAAGAGAGCGCTCCCAAATCACGAATTTCAAAACCCAATTTGAGGGGATAGTTGAATCATCAATGTTCTCCCTCTGGGCTTTGCAGCCTGCTGCAACTTTGAGTAACCGATTCCAAAGTGAATTGCCTTGTAGGTAGATGGGTTTTGTTTCAAAACAAGCAATCACAAACCTTAGTATCCAGACCTAAGATGTAAAGTACAGCAGAAACATAACATTTGGAACTGCTGGTAATGCTGTTCTATTGTGCCATCTTGTAATACTGCTTACTGTGTATGAAATATTCTTTATAATTAAAAAGTTATTGGAAGGGACCCACACTTTAATGGCATCTTTGTCCAGGATTTAAAGAACCTAATAACTCCAGTTTCCAAGTTCCATATATCTGGTGATTTTTCATTTTATTGGACATAGGGGGAATTACCTAGGGAATATTTATTTAATGATTGTAAGACATCAAGAATTTAACATTTAACCATTACATCACTGCCTGTAAGGTAGCCTCTCTTTTTGGCAATGATGGTACCAGAACCATGGGAAAAAAGTCATTAAAATTGGACTTCTGCTGTCTTTAACTATTCCACTGTGTGTGTGTGTGTGTGCGTGTGTGTGCAGTGTATGTGAGCATCAGTGAAAGGTGAAAGATGAGCCTCCTCTGTGTGCAAGGACAGGGGTGTGACGAACACAACTGAGGTTCCTGTCTAGACTCTACTGCAGTGTAAGCGCGGTGCCACAGGCTTCATCTGCCTTATCTCATTTAAATTTCACAGCAGCTTTGCAAGAGAGGTATTATACGTCCCACAGAAAACTGAGCATCAGTAAAGCTAAATAACTTGCCCAAGGTTGTTAATCTAGTAACTGACAGTTTGGATACAATGCCCCAACCACCTGACTCCAAAGCCCCATGTCCTTCCACTATGCAGTGTGGCTGCCTGATGAATGATTCTCATCCTGAGTAGTTCTGTACAGAACTAAAGTCCTAAGGACCTAACAGATTGTGCAATGCAGTGGCACATTTCAATTTGCAGATGGCAAAATTGCAGCCCCGGGGAATGAAGTGACTTGTTCTAAGCTGGGTATTAAGGGGAAGAGCTGGACTTGGACCCTAAGTCTCCCTACCCCTAGTTCAGTACTCCTTCCAGTATATCATGGTGCTAGAATAACTTAGTTATAGAAACTGGGGAGAATTTTTTAATCCCCACTTTCCTATCTCCTCTGTGGTGTTTGGGCACTCCAATAACTACCTAGAGTGGGAGATATAAAAGAATGACCTGGTATAAGAGTTTAAATGAATTATGTATTGGTCGTGGTCTCACAGAAATGAAAGAGAAAGGAAGCTACCCAAATAGGCTGCCCACCATCACTTTACTATCACCCAGTGCAACTTTCCAATCAGTTGATCAATCAACCAGTAGGTACTGAGCATCTTCTATGAGCCAAGTACCAAGATGGGTGCTAGACAACTAGAAATGAGTAACTGCCAATGGGGGACTCACAGTCAAATGGGGTGAACAAACATGTAAACAAAAGTACATTGCAATGCAAGTCCCATACCCACTGTGCTACGGGACCACAGGGAGAACAGCAGCAAATTCCCCTTAGAGAATCCGGGAAGGCTCCACCGAGGGACACATCTTCACTCACAGCAGGATACCTTCAAAACAGTGATGCTATTCACACAGCGTTTTTCTAGTCCTTCTAACCGTGCAATATGCCTCCTTCAATTTCAACTTGTATAGATAAGAGGATTGTAAGATAATCTAGGAATAGTAAAAAATTTTGTGAGCAATTGAATTATTTTGGTTAATAAGGTACAGAGCTGTGGGTTACTAGAAGATTGTGGTGAATTTGAATTCTCTAGAGGAATTGGACAGCAAATGAAAGTGTAATTTCAGCTTGGTTAAACACAAAGTAATTGGGATAGTTAAATTGGTATGCCAATTTAATTAAAAATTTAAAGCAAAAACAAAGCTGTTAGCTAAAAGGGTGACTATTATATAATCTTAATGAGTTTTCAATTTAAACATTTTTCCAATTAGAATTGGGATTAATTTTTAGGGGTCCCAGATATATCACACTGAACTCAGGAAAAAAAATAAGAGGATCTAGGAATGATTAATACACCTCTCTTATTCCAGATAGATTAGAGAATTACACACTTTTAAAGTTTTGTAAAACAGAAAATGGAATTGATTATTTATTAAATCTCAGAATTGGGAAAGACTGTTTAGGTTCAAAAGGAGTAGAAGAGCAACAGGGGAAAAAAAATGTACAAACTTAACTAAAAATGAGTAAAATTTCCCTATGTGTAAAATTAAGAAACACCATCAAAATACAAGACAAACTCTAGCAGGGGGGGGATAGTTACAGCAATAAACTAATAATTATATAAATTATGTGAATATTAATTTAAGTTATATATTAAAATTATATAAGCTAATAAGTACAAAAAATGATAAGAAATTCTCTAACACCCTGATAGATAAATAGATGTGTTAGTCAGCTATTATTACAATATTACTGCATAACAAGTCCCCTTAAAACTCACTGGCTTTTAACAACAGCATTTATTCTCACACAAGCCTGCTATTTGGCTGACTTAGATTGTACTGAGCTGGGTGACTCTGCTTCTTCAGGCTCCAAGTTTGCTGGGCTTGGCTCCAGGATGCAGTTTGGGTACAGGTCTGTTCCAAGTGTGCTCATCACTCTAAGGCCAGTGATTACCCAGGGCTGGTTGTCATGGTGACAGCACTAGTGCAAGAGATACACCAGTCTGAGCAAGCACAATTAAAGCCTTTTGCTTGTGTCATGTCTGCTATTGTTCTATTGGCCAAAGCAAGTCATATGGCCAAGCCCAACATCATTGGGGTGGAGAATGGTACTCTGTCCACACTGGGAGGGGAAGCTGAATTAATCTAAATGATCACAATGGGAAAAAGAAATAAACTGGCAACCCACAATATAGGAAACCCACAATTAATAGACATATGGAAAGATGAGCAACTCTATTAGTAATATAAAATGGAAATTAAAACTGCATTGAGGTAGCACTCATTACTTATTTATAAAGAAAGTGTTAAAATGAAATCACTCACAGTAAAAATTCTTCCCAACAAGAACTACATGAAATCCAGATGGTTTTACGGATGAGTTCAACTAAATTTTCTAGAAACAAATTATTTTATCTTATGTAAATTCCTCCAGAGGACAGAAAGAGTGGAAATATTCTTAATGCACTTTAGGGCATCAAAACAAGGAAAGAACACAAGAATAAAGGAAAACTGCAGTTCAATCTCACTCTTAAGCGTAGATATAAAAATTCCAGATAAAACATTACTAAACAGAATCTAACAGTGTGTAAAAAAGATAGCACAACCTAATGAATACCCCTGAATAGCATGGCTTAAATAAAAGAAAAGTTTCTAGTGTGGTTGGTCTAGGCTGGCAGACAGCTCTGCTTCAACAGGTCATCCAGAGACCTAGGTTCCTTTCACTTTGTTGCTAGGTCATTCCCGAGAGTACTGTACTCACCTGAATCATCAGAACTGGGCCACTTGCACATCAGTGTTGTGGTCAGCAGAAGGTGAGGAAAAGCTGAGTCCAGGGAAAGCAGTGATTCTTTCAGTAGGCGCTACCTGGAGGCTGTACCATCACTCCTGGGGTGAGTAGAATCTCTTTGGGTGGCTGTGTGCCCAGGAAGAGAGGGATGGATTTTTGGAGACAATTGGCAACCTGCTACACTAGGAATACTTTTAACAAAAGATGTGCAAGATCTATATGCAGAATATCATAAGGTCTTACTGGAGGACATTAAAGAACACCCAAGCAAATGGAATAATATTCATGTCTTTGGAAGGGAATACTCAATATCATGAAGTTGTTTATTCTCTCCAAATTCCAAAGAAAACCTGAATGGAACCTTCATTAAAATTGACAGGTTCGTTCTAAAGAGTCAAGAAGCATAAGGTAGGTGAACTTGCTCTAGCTGATATAAAGACTTACAACTTTGTAGCCCTGTGCCACCAGGGAAGTCCCTTGACTATTTTAAAATTAAGACTTCTTCAAAAAATACCATAATGTAAATGTAAATTAAGTCATTCACTGGGAGAACATATTTGTAATATATACAATCAACAAAGATTTAGAATCCAGAATATGCTATGAACTTCTATAAATCTATAAGATAAATCACTAAATAGAAATGAAAAAGTGTGCAGAAGAGGTGGACTGGTGTTTCACAGAAGAGGAGATACGTATGGCACATGACCATGAGAAGACATGTTCTATTTCATTAGTAATCAGGGCAATATCAAGTCAGACCACAGTAAGATGTTATTTTATACCCACAACAATTGCTTGCCACCAGCGAAGAAGTCTGACCATGTCAAGTGTTGGAGAGAATGAGGATAAATGGTGTATATTGCTGGTGGAAATGTACATTGGTACAGCTGATGTTTCCGTGGGTACACTGCAAAACTATTTAGCATTATCTTGAATGCTTTTTGATACACAAGATGATTCTTATGAGATGTTCATATGGATTTATAATTTTAAAAAAACCTGAAAACAACCCAACAGGAAAATGATGGATATTATATAGCAGTGAAAAACAAATGAACTTAAATTATGTGCCATAACATAGATGAATCTTAGAAACATAATGTTGAGTGAACAAGCAAGTTGCAGAACCCCATTAGGTATGACGTCATTTTTATAAGGCTAAAAAACCAAGTTCACTAATACATTATTCAGTTATATATACATATATGATAAAATTATTTTAAAAGAAAGATAAGAGAATAATGGGCATAAAATACAGGATACAGGTTCTTCTGGGGATGGAGTGAGGAAGAGGCAAGAGGATAGAGGAGTTATTCAGGACGGATGCAAGTTATTGGCTGAGTTATGGGTTCACCTGTGTTATTTTGTTCTGTAACATATGCACATGTCACATATATTCTTCTGTATTTTCCAATATTATATTTAAAAATATGATAAAGAAAAAGGAAAGAACTTGGATACTATTTATCAAATTTGCAAGCATTTTAAAGGAGATTAAAAGAAATGTGAAATAGCTTTTCTTGTACATTCATGATAGGAGTATAAATTGGTGCAGCCTTTTTATTTGGATCTCTCTCTGTTTATTTATGTGTATATATATATGTTGTGTGGCATATATGATATATATATGCCACACAAATATTTGATATAAGTATATACAAACACCTGTATACAATATATACACATACACATATATATAATTTGTTATATATATATGTAGTCATAAGTTAATATTCTCTAACCCAGTAATTCAATTTTGGGAAAATAAAAGCTAAAAAAAACCCTGAAATAAAAAAAAAAACACCTCAAAATTAGTTGTTAAAATTAGAAAAAAGGTTATGAACACAAAGATGTAGTTAGAAGTTCTTTTCTACCTGGGCACTTTGTCACTTTCCTTCCCTCTGAGCCCTGCAACCAGAGGCACAGCCAGGCGTACACAGTACCAGTGGAGGACACTCTCATGTCCAAAGTGGAGACCCACCCCCTCCAAGTTTCCATCACGTCGTCCCATTTATTTCTTCCGCAGTCCTCGCTCCAGCTGTCATTACGCAGAAGGTAAATTCCCTGAGAGGAGGGACCGTGTCAGCCGGGTCCTCACAATGCGCTGGGGTGAAGCAGGTGCCCAGTAAGCACCTGTGGAGGAATGAACACCTGGTGAAAGAGGAAAAGACCTTTCTTGGAGCAAACTGGTCAAGATATGGGCGGCCTGGAGGAATGTAAGTACTTTGTGTACCAGTATTGTGCAAATTTTGTAACCATGTCTGATCTTTTGGGTCAGTATTCACTGCTCTCCAGAGAAATGACTTTCTGAGATCCTAGGTAAAATGCTAGGCGATTTCCATTCTCCTAAAAAAAGCCTCTTGCAACGTCTTCTGTGATTTGGTTTTTAGACACTATAGCATAAAATAACAATTAGGGAATCTGGGATGTTAGGAAAACTGGTTTGACTGTATCAGATTTCCTGAAAAAGATTCTTTGTAGGCTATAGATTGTGTTAAAATCTATGTATACATTTTTCAATAGGCTTTGCCATAATAACTGAAGCTTATTTCACTGTAAGTACACAAAATAAGCAAAGGGAAGCAAAGAACATGTCTTTCAATATGCAGTATTTTAGTTATAGCCCTAAATTAACGTCACATTGCCAAGAGAGTCAAAATGCATTAAAATTCAAGTAGCACCAAGAGGACTGCAGCCATTTTTATTCTACCGATGTTTCAGCCACGTCAAATATAATTGCCTGGGGGAATTTATCTTAGGTCTAGGGACAGAAATTATGATTTTTGTACCACTTGTATCATTTGAGCAGCCTCAAATTGGAGGAAAGACTGACCTTCAGGGCAAACAGGGAAAGACAGTGTGCATATTTGAGGCAAAACCCAGTCAACCCAGTTTGTGCCAGGGTCTTTTAGGCTATTAACTACAGTACTCTAAACCGTAATCAAACTTCAGCAGAAAAAAAGATCTTTAAACTCTTGGACATTAGAGCCAGGTTTCAAGAACAGGAACCAACCGTGTAATCTACATTGGAGGTGGTGCTGACAGTATTTAATAGCTGAAGCCGGTGTTCAATGAACATGTTGAGGAAAGAAAGACGGACAGTGAAGTCCAGCTCCCAGCGACACCGTCAGAAGCCTGAGAAGTCTGCCTTTGGTCCTCTCGTCTTCTAGCTCTGCTTTCCCTGCTCTGGGTGAAAGGCTTTCCGCTCTCCCCGAAGCCAGGTTGGTGGGCCCAGAGCTGCAGTAGACGCATGAGGAGTAGCTGGGATTCCGGAGCCTCCCGTGCGGGGCCCAGGGCTTAGGAGAAACGTGCTTTCGGGCTTCGTGCGGTCCACTCGCCTGGAAGCCGGGCAGTGTTCAGACTGGGGAGGTGTGGCTCCCTGTCACTGGATGGGGTCGTCCACACGTGCCACCCGAGCCTTACACAGGACAGGCCCCGGAGCCTGGCAGTCTTGGGCCACCTGGCCCGGGAAGGAGGCAGGGAGGATCCCACTGATCCTTGAGGCAGAGGCTGTAGTTGTTATGAAAACCATCCTTTGCTTCCTATAGTATTTTGATTGTTGGTTACATGTGCTAAAAATTGTGGTAAAATATACATAACATAAAATGTGCCATCTTAACCATTTTAAGTGTACAGTTCCGAGGCATATATTCCCATCGTTGTGCAGCCGTCACCACCATTCGTGTCCAGAGCTCTTTCCATCTTGCAGAACTGAAACTCTGTCCCCGTTAAACAATAACTTCTCAACCCCCCTCCTCCAGCCCCTGGCAACCACCATTCTACTTTCTTTTTTTTTTTTTTTTAATTAATTTATTTAATTTATTTATTTTGGCTGCATTGGGTCTTTGTTGCTGCGTGCGGGCTTTCTCTAGTTGCAGCGAGCGGGGGCTACTCTTCTTTGCAGTGCACGGGCTTCTCATTGCGGTGGCTTCTCTTGTTGCGGAGCAGGGGCTCTAGGCGCGTGGGCTTCAGCAGTTGTGGCACGTGGGCTCAGTAGTTGTGGCTCGCGGGCTCTAGAGTGCAGGCTCAGTAGTTGTGGCGCACGGGCTTAGTTGCTCCGCGGCATGTGGGACCTTCCCGGACCAGGGCTCAAACCCGTGTCCCCTGCACTGGCAGGCAGATTCTTAACCACTGCGCCACCAGGGAAATCCCAACCACCACTCTACTTTCTGTCTTGATGAATTTGACTGCTCTAGGTACCTCATATAAGTGGACTCTTATAATATTTGTCCTTTTGTGTCTGGCTTATTTCACTTAGCATATTGTCTTCAGGGTTCATCCATGTTGTTGCATTTTTTTAAATTTAATTTTTATTTTATTTTGGAGTATAGTTGATTTACAATGTTGTGTTAGTCTCAGGTGTTCAGCAAAGTGATTCAGTTATATATATATATTCTTTTTCAGATTCTTTTCCCATATAGGTTATTACAGAATATTGGGTAGAGTTCCCTGTGCTATACTGTAGGTCCTTGTTGATCACCTATTTTATATATAGTAGTGTGTATCCATGTTGTTACATTTATCAGAATTTCCTTTCTTTTTAAAGCTGAATAACATTCCATTATATGTACATACCACATTTTGTTTATCCATTTATCTGTCAGTGGATACTCGGGTTGTTGCCACCTTTTTGCTATTGTGAATACTGTTCCTATGAACAGGGGTGTACAAATATCTCTCTGCTTTCAATTCTTTGGGTATATATCTAGAAGTACAGTTGCTAAATCATATTGTAATTCTATTTTATTTTTGAGGAACTGCCATATGTTTTCTATAGCAGCTGCCCCATTTTACATCCCCACCAATAGTGCACAAGGGTCCAGTTTTTCCACATCCCTGCCCCTAGTTACATTTTAGTTGACAAAGCATACCACTGCAACATATCTGCTTCATTTTAAAAACTGCCATCATAGCTGCTTTATTGTTTTCTTTCCTTCTCTCAAGCATTTATCTCACATCGATTTTTTTCTTACCAAAAGCCCAGAACTTGGTATAGTTTTGGCTTGGGGCCTGGGGTGCAGAGAGTAGCCAGGACACCAAAATAAGCCTTAATGTTTACAATTATCATAAATTATATTGTTAGGGCATTTTGCAGCTTATAAAATGCTTTTATATTTGTTACTACTTTGATTCCTGTCCTGTAAGGTAAGTAATGCATTTGTTATTATCCCCCCTTATAGATGGAGAAACCAGGGCTCACAGAAGCTCAGTGAGCTGCTTAGATTACACGGCCAACGTCATACCTTCTGATTTCTGACACACTCAGTGCTTTTCTCTTCATATCGTGAGATTTCTCCAGTCCACTCCACAGGCACGTGCACAGAGACCAGTGTGATTGTTCTCTTTCCAGATATATGGGAGGACTGGTCATTCTAAGAAAACAGTAACTTCTGACTCAAACACTTAAAACTGCAGTAAAACATGCAGTCAGTATCTGTGCTGGCCGCTGCTTGTGGACCTCTGTGAATCCCCCTGGTCCCACCATTTGCTCCAGCCGCTGCTGCAGCAACCAATTTCAAGAGGCTTAGACCAGCTTCTCTTCGGTAGAACCAGACAGAACCTCACTCTGAGTCTGTCCTGGGGATCTCTTGTTCTCTTCCCTGAAGAAACATCTGATGTCATAGCATGGAGTACCTGTGGGAACTCCTCATCGCTCACACCTGCATGCTCTGGAAGGGTGGGTGAGTTACGACTTATGGCACCACCGTTGACCAATAGGAAATGGAAGTTAGTGGATAAAGAGATTCTCCCTTTCATCTCCGAAGGACATTTCTGAGATGCATTCCGTAAAAGGTCCTTCAAAAAGACCTGGCAGGAGAGAGAGAGACAGAGACAGAGAGAGAGAACCAAAGAGAATAAGAAATGGAAAATAAGCAAAACACACTGAGACACATAGGACAGAATAAGAAAGTATAATATGCATTTGGTTGGAATTCAGAAGGATAGAATGGGGGAAATCAATATTAGACGATAGTGTTGGAGAATTTTCTAAAACTGGTAAAAGACAAGAATTCTTAGATGCAGGAAGCACAATAAACCACAAAAAAGAGAAATAAAATGAAATCCACACCTAGACATAGAGAAGCAAACTGCAAAACAACAAAGACGGTGAGAAGATGGTAAAAGCAGACAGAGGAGATGGGTCGCTCCTGAAGGGGTAACAACTAAAACTGGCAGCTGATGTCACAGCAGCAGCAACAGAGGCCCGAAGAGAACGTAATTGTTAACCTAGAACTGTAGACCTGGGTAACTATCGTGCAAAGATGGAAATGAAATCAGGACATCTTTAGGAAACCAAACTGGAGAGTGTTTATCACCAAAAGGCATTCACAAAGGAATTTTTGATGATGTATTCCAGAAAGAAGGATATTGATTCCAGAAGGAAGATCTGAGATTCAAGAAGGAATGGTAAGCAAACACTGACTATAAAATAATAATAACACTGTCTAATTTGCAGAGGAAAAAAATCAAATAAAATTTTGCATGGTGTCATGTAAGATGGGCAGGGGACAATTGAAGTTTAAGTGCTCAAAAGTCCTTTATTGTTCAGGAGAAGCACAGAGATATAAAAAATTAGACTTTCCAGTTACCTATACATGTTAGAAGTTTAAGAATAATTACTGGAAGAAAATACAGAATGTATAATTTCTGTAACAGGAAATATACAACAATGGAAATTTTCCCTCAGTCATCTAAGGGAGGCAGAAAAGATCCAAAAAAAAGCAGGACCAGTAGAAAGCTCACAATTATATGGCAGAAGTAGGTTCAATTATACAAATAATGGATATAATTACATAATAATTATTAAGTAATTAAATGAGGTATATTTACAGATGAAAAGATGGATGTTGTCAGATTGAATAAAAATGACCAGATATTGCACATTTATAGACTGGGGCCAGTTCTGAGAAGCTCTTGTCAGGACAATGGGAAGTTTCAGAACAAAGGCTGCCCAGTAAATGGGTCCCGCGAAATGGCCCAGCCCCAGTGCTGCCACCGTGCTCAGCCATGGGCAGGGAACAGCTGGGGGGATGTGTGACCTGGGTGTGAGCACCGTGGTGGATCCAAAGATGTGACGGCTGGAGGCCATCAGTTATCCTCTCGAGATTTGAGAAGAACACGCCATGGCCACCACAGAGAGAGGAGTCTTCACATTTTAAATAGAGGCATTGGGCCATCTTTGTAGGATTTGATGAGTAAGGGTTTAGGCAGAGGAGAGAGTGATCAGGGAGGAGGCTGCTGGCAAGAATTACAGGGTGCTGTGAGGGAGAGGGGGCAGGACCAGAGCCCCTTCATCCAAAGAAAGGCTTCTGGAGAACTACTTGGAGAGCTTGGCATGGATCACCCAGAGTTTGGGGACATACATGAACCCAGAGACTCCTAACTCCTACGAGACAAGCTTTGAAGAGCGAGGCTGGTCAGAGCTACCTGTGACTGGGGAACGAGGAGGGCCTGCTGCTGTGGCCGTGACCTGGATGGACAGGACGGAAGGCGCCTGGGTCTGCCTGCCTGGGCACATGACCCCTGCAGAGATGCACCACCAGTGGAGAAGCTGACTCGGAAGCCAGGACCAGGGCCTGGTGCTGGGCAGGCTCCCCGCCCCGTGCCATTCTGGATGAGCCAGTCTGCACAGAGTTAGACCGGGATGTAGAACAAGGCAGGAAAAGGCCTTTCCCTTCCCCATGCAGGCCTCTGAGCTTGGGTCCTGCTGGGAGTTGCTGGGTGGCGAGAGGGGAGTGGGGTAGGCTTAGGTGGAATGAGATGGAAGTTTTGACTTGGATTGGACTGGACTTTTTAATACCAGAGGATCAGACTGTTTATTAACAGCTGAAAGTGACAGGAAAAGCTTGAAATCTGCCCTAGATTCTTCCAGAGGAGAAGGGAGAGCTGTTAGAATATTTTTAAAAGACAGTGGTGTGATTTCCCTTCACTAAGTAGTCCAGCAATGTTTCAAAAATTAACTGCTGTAAAATATTGCTTAACATGGTACTTTGGAAAAAGACCTCCCCACCGCCCTTAAAAAAACCCCACCTAAATAGTGCGAGGACCAGCACCCACATTTCATTTTTATAACGGCAAAAGCTTATTCCATTGACATTTGAATCGGAGGCAGCGGAAGTTTTTTGATCTCGCTTACCTTCCACGTGCACTGCTTAGGGAAGCCGGGAGCACTTCTTTGAGACATAAATTAATATACTTATTCCTAAGAGGTCCTCTAGAACCCCTCGACCGGTGTTAGGCACATTTGGTGCTTATTAAACACAGAAATAAACCTGGTTCTAGAAAGAAACGCCTGCCTTTTCCGCAAACCTTTCCACAGGTCATCTTTGGGCTCCTCGTGCACCAGGAATCCCACCGCCGGAGCCGGAGCGGGACGGCGTGCGCACGGCGGCCCCGCGGCCGGCAGAGGGCGCTGCGGCTCACCGGCACGGCTGCGGGGCGCGGGGCTCGGGTCCCGGCGTGTGCGTCTCGGGGAGGCCGGGAGGGAGTGCGCGCCTCTCCGCCCCGCGCCGCCCTCCCGCGCGGGCCCGCTCGCCGCCCGGCCGCTGTCAGCGCCGCCCGCACCTCGCCGGCGAGGCGCGCGGGCTGCGCGGCGCTCTCGGAGGCCCGGGCTTCGCCGCCGCCCGCGCCGCCGCTTCTCTTTGTCCGGGCGAGGCGGCCGGAGGGGCGGCCGCTGCGGCCGGGGGGCGCCTCGGCGTCCGGTCGGCGGGTTCCCGGCCGTCGCCACCGCGGCCGCCGCGCGCTCGGAGCGGGGGCGGCGGGCTGGGCGGTGCCGGCGCGAGGTGAGCGCGGGGCGCGAGCGGGCGTGGGCGGGCGGCGGGGACCCGGCTGGGAGCCGGCTCCGCGCGCGGGGGCGTCCCTGCCCCCTCCGCCTGCGCCACCTCTGCCGGCTTCTCCCGGCAAGTTTGTCGCCCCCGCTTTGCGGACCTCCTCGGAGGATCCAGACCTGTGGCCAAATAGAAAACTCGAGCTGGAGGCGGAGGAGGCGGAGGAGGCGTGTGGGAAGCCGGTCCGGGATGAGAGTCTGTTGAAGGGCAGTGCTGGCTTCTTGGACATCTTCCTTGGCTCTTTCCCACCCAGGTGAGCGAATCCTCTTCTCAGTTCTGCACAGGGGCGGGCTGGGCTCCGCTGCCGGCGTTCTGGGAACCCGCGCGGAGTCGGGGAGTGATTGCCGCGGGGGCTCCGGGCAGCGCAGTGTTTATTTTGGCTTCTCGGTCATCACAGCCCTCGTTCTCTCCTGCCTGCATCACCTGCTCGGGCTGTGAGGTATTGCAGCTCATCCGGCACCTTCGTGTGCTGCCAGGTTAAACATCCTCTGTTTTAGAAGGGCTGGTAGGTGAGTTCAACCGAATCCCTCCCCGCCCCACACCCCCAGCTTTGGATAATTTGTTCTGTCTTCGTCTTAATTTAGTACGAATGTGTTATTTCCTTTGCGCTTTATAATGGTAAAGCAGTAAAGCGGTTTGCTACATCCATTTTTTCATTCTGAGCCTGTGCACAGAGGGAATTTCAGGCACATAAGTGATGTTACTACCATTCTATTTTAAATACAAACACGGAAAGAAGTACTCTTGGCAGGATACCAAAGGCGCCTGTACTCTCTGTTATATAAGTGCTTTTAAAAAATATTTGTTCATTGTTAAAGTTATAAAAGGGATTACCAGAGCACCTAAGAAGAGAGGGTGAAGATAAGTCAGAGCCATAATTTCTGCTTTAAACCAAAACTTTACTGGAAGATAAGCACGGTCTTAGCTGGAGACACCCTTTAAAATGATACAGGGCCGTTTCTTTGACCTCATTAGGTACAATTGTAAAACATTAAAAAAACAGAGTAAGTTTTGTAAGGGCTGTTAAGAAACTTGGTGAAAATTCTTTGACTACTTATTGATAGTAATAAAAAAGATCCCACAGATATCCTTTATGGGTTTTAAACTAGTGAATGATTTTATTCCTTATAGCTGATGGAAACTTTGTAATTATGAACTGCCAGTTATTAAAGATTTAAATAACCTTTAATATCTCTACTTGTATTTATGGGTTTTTTTCAGAGAAGAAGACAGAAGTAGAAATATCAGATATACTGAGGTCTGGGCACCTCCTCTTGTGACCCACATCTCAGGAATCTGTTCCAATTGGTTTTTGGTGATGCTGTGACATTTGTAATGTTAAAAAACTCCCTTGTGATTCTAATGTGTAGCCAGGGGTGAGACCCATAGGATAGCATTGTTTTTTTCAATTTGTCACTTTGTAGCCTAAGGTGTGGCTCCAGTGGTTTAAGGAAAGTAAAAAATAAGTGGTTAGAAATATGGAGAGAGAATGGTATTGAAAAGAAGATGTGTTGAAGAATTATAGCATGTACACTTTTGTATTTTGTATATCTTTCTCGATTTTTTTTAAACCTGCAGGGAATAGTTGATGTTTATTGGGAACCCATGATTCCATGTAGACTATGTCACAGAGTCCTGAGTGGGACATTTCTTTGTGCACAGGTAACAGTGAAGTTGAGTAGCGGTGTCAGGATATTCCTTTTTGTTTACATGAAAAGACAATCACGTCTTATTAAAGATTGTTTGCTCCATCAAATTCAAAACTCATTATGTTAATATAGACTAGCAAATTAAGTGCAAAAAAGCTTTTATTGTCTTTAAGGTCGGAAATAAACGTGGCTGCTGAATCAGTGTTTTCTGTCTACTTCATGTAATTCCAAATACCCAAATCTGGGGGCAGATTTTAGGGATGGTTTGTGAAGGCTTACGTAAGTGCTACGACTATTGCGTTAAACTCTCTGTTTTGGCTATTACATAATTGACACAGTAGTGGATTGTTAAAGCCAAAACAGGGGAAGGATGCACAGCCCCAGCCCAGCACATGCGCTTTTATAATGAATTGCTGTGGCCAAATTAGAGGGAACAGCAGGGACGGAGGTTTGTGAAAGAGAGATAAGAATAGCGTCTAGAGGATTGATGTAAGAGAAGACTGTTATGCTTAGCGGTTTTCTAGAGATTTTAATGCTGCGGTATAAACCTCTCTAGTCTTTTGTATCTCCCAGCAGAGGCGCATTGACTGGGAAGCTAATGAATCTTAAGCTTCAGGGCCCCTCACTCCGGCTTCGTCCAAGCCCCTCGGAGGGCCACTAGCAATGTGCTCACATGGTCACAGAAGTTTGTATTTGTAATTTTGGATTTTTTTAAAATAAGGAGGACACTCTCTCCTCCCTCCCGCGTCCCATCATAAAAATGTAAGGCTCCATAAACCCTGAATCTGCTGTCTCCTGATTATGTTCAAATGTTAACTTTGAAAAATGCTTTTTCTTATTTTAACGTCTGTAGTCTCATGAAAAGACAAAAAAAGAAATCTGGCCAATATTGTAGTTGAGCTGCTGAGAAAATGCAAACTGCTATTACCCAGGGCTCAGGTGGTTACCTGGTGAATCAGCTCTGCCTTATGATCTCACACAAACTGGGACTTTTTTGGATCCAAGCTGAGCCGGAGGCAGAGAGAAGCTGAGACGGGGGCGGGGAAGGGAGGAAAGTGGGTTAAAGCCCTTCCACATCTCAGAGACGGCTGCCGAGGGGAAAGGGAGAAAGAAATGAACTACCAAAAGATGCTTCATTAATAAAAAGTTAATAGGAACAGATAGCATCAGCTCCATAGGAGACCTTCCTGTAAACTCCTTAGGATCTGTCTTCAATATGAATTCTAAACAGGGAGCAAACTCAGGCCTGGAAAATATCTTGCAGGAAACAAGTGCAGGCTGGGAAGGGCTAGGATAAACTATTGACTTGTTCCCGTTAGCAGTTTTATGGGTAAATGGGAGCCGTATTATGTCTGCCGCAGGAATGTTGGAGAGGGGGTTATTGAAAAGAGTGGAGGATTTTCCCTTTTTCTCTGAAGCAATTTCTACTTCGTATCTGAATTTGGATGCTTCAGATCTTACCATCTTGACCCCTTTCCCACCGGTCCTTATACCCCCTCCATCCACCCATCTACCCACCCATCCACCCACCCCTCCAGACATCCACCCACCCACCCACCCACCCACCCACCCACTCATCCACTCACCCACCCATCCACCCACCCATTCACAAAGACACTCCCCTTGACCAAACTTTAGTCAGACTCCTCTGAGCCCTCTTCTTGACTAGGCCTCAACCTTGGCCTACAGGAACTGCAACTTTCAACACAATCTTGTCCGTGTAGTGTTGTCCCCCGCCCCCCCAGGAGACTTGAGAAAACTCTAACTTGGCTTCCAGCCCCCTGAGGTCACGCCCCTGGGATGACCCATCCCCCCTTGAGTTTCTGTTTGGAAAAGCTCAAGTCTGCCAAAAGGATTTACCCTTTGTTCCAGCCAACACCTGAGGATGGGCCCTATTTCCCTTTTATTCAGCATTTAGTAGAAAAACAGTACAATTACAATGCATTCTCTGTTGCTTTGAGATGTATACGTATCTCCTACAACCCAGGAGTATCCTTCTCAAGCACCTGAAAGCCGTTCCTTTGACATGTAATCAGGAAGGATAGGGCCTCTGTCTCCCGTCTCTAGGAGACTAGGACAAACTGACACATAACATCGTTGACGATGACCAACCACTACCCGCTTTTTGTAATTGCCCACTTCTGTGACTCTGCTTTAGCCCTGTCTGTGCTCTTTTGTTCTTCCTTTAAAACGCCTGGCCGCCTCCTCATGGATTGAAGTTGAGCTGAGTTTTATACTGGTCTCTTTTCCCTCTTGCAGTATATACTGAATAAATTCTGTCTTTACTGCCTTTAACTAGCGTCTAGCTTTGTTTTTCTTTAATAGCATCCAACGGATACTTTTGAGTGTCTCTTTGTGCCAAGCGCTGTTCTAGACATTAGGTGTTTTAGAGCAGTGAACACAACAGACAAAAACTGTGCCCTAGAGGAGCTTACAGTGTCATGGACAAACTTATGTAAAATGTGTATCGTATCAGGTCGGGATAGTGCTATGGAGAAAAGTAAATCAGAGAAGGAGGAGAAGGAGCGTAGGGTGGGGAGTGAGCGTTGCTGGGACATGTAGGTCAGGGAAGGCCTCCCTGAGAGTGGATGCTGAGTAGAGCCCTGAAGGAGAGGAAGAGGGAGCCGTGTGGATGTCCGGGCAGAGTGTTCCCCTCGCTGGGGCACAGCCGGTGCAGAGCCCTCGGAGGACGGAGCTGGGCTGGCGCTTGTGAGGAGCAGCGGGTGGAGGGGGGCTGGTGCAGCAGGCAGGCTCGCGGCCAGTGCTTCCCTGCAGCAGCAGCCCACCCCTCCCAATTCTCCTGCGGTGGTTTCTTGGACCTGCCCTGGGACCCTCCTCTCCAGCAACGTGAGGTTGTGTCAGCGAGTGATGGTGTTACTCTTGGGCTTTAGGTGGTGTGTTGGTTTGGGATCAGGTGCAGCTGAGGGCCTCTCAGGGCTACTGGAATCCAGTCCAGACCATTACATAAACCAGGAGTATGGGGGAAGGTTGGGTGTCTTCGTTGATGGTTCCCACTGGCTTGCTGTAGGAAAGGGGCCAACAGGAAAGCCTTATTTCAGCCAGGATTCCCTGCCGTCCCCTAGGAACAGATAGAACTGTGGTGAATAAAGGATGCCAACAGTGGGAACCACACTACTCTTTCTTGGGGAATATCAAGATGTCAAGAACCTAGAGCAACTCCTGGCGTGAGACTGAGCCAGCGAGAACCCCGTGGCCTAAAGGTGTTTGGGTTGGTTGGGGTTTGGGGAGAGGAGTTTGCTCATTGGTTGACGAGGCTCCTCTGTGCTTGGATGGCTGCCCTACGTGTACTAACCAGAAAACACACGTGCGGACCTGGTAGCAGGTGGTCACGGATCCCTCAGTGGAAAAGGTGAGAAGCCAGTGGGGAGGAGCAGACAGGAGCTGTCTGCTGGAGAAAGGCATAGCCTTCCGGGGTGCATGGGGGATGGGCTGGGGGACAGGATACATAGCTGTTTACTTTGTCAGGCTATTGGCCTATAACCATTTCTATCCCTGACACAGACAAAGGAATCTTTCTTATAGATTACGATTCTCTGGGTTGTTTGCTAGCAGGTTGGCGCATAACAGCAGCCTGAATGAGCACAAAAGCAGGTGGCATTAGGAGGGTGGCACATATAGGAGATTGCAGGTGGCATTAGGAGGGTGGCACATATAGGAGATTGCAGGTGGCATTAGGAATGTGGCATGTGTAGGAGATTGGCAGGTGGCATTAGGAAGGTGGCATACTTCGGAGATTGGCAGGTGGCATAGGAAGGTGGCATACGTAGGAGATTGGCAGGTGGCATTAGGAAGGTGGCATACAAAGGAGATTGGTGTCCTTGCCTCTTCTCTGTGCCTGTCATTGCTTTGTGTGGTTTCTCTCTTTGCAGGCTTCTTTCACGTGCCCTACCATGTTTGGAAAATGGGGGATTTAAGGTTATTCCTGGGTATGTTATACTCTTCTTTAACTTTTGTGAATGAGCCCTCTTCTAATTGGCTATTGTTATATAATCAGTCGGTTATATATATTATGCATAGTGGTCATATTACATTGTCTTAGCCCTTTTGGGCTGCTATAACAATGTACATCAAAAACAAAACAAAAAACAAAACAGAAAAACAATATACATCAGACTGGTGGCTTATAAACAACAGATATTTATTCTCACTGTTCTGGAGGCTGGGAAGTCCAGGATCATGTTGCCAGCAGATTTGGTAAGGGCCTGCTTTTTGGTTCACAGATGGCACCTTTTTGCTCTGTCCTCACTTGGTGGAAGGGGCAAGCAAGAAGCTCTCTGGGGCTCCGTTTATTAAGGTACTAATCTCATTCATGAGGGTTCTGCCCTCATGACCCAGTGACCTCCCAAAGGCCCCACATCCTAATACCATCACCTTGGGCATTAGGTTTTCAACATATGAATTTTGGGGGGACTCAAACATTCAGATTGTAGCATATATATAACCAGTAATTTATATTTAGAAAGCTGTTGATTTTAAGATATAATTGTGTAACTGGGCACTTTTCAAGCTCTTATCAATTCTAACCTCTTTTTGGTTATTTTTCTTGAATTTTCTAGGTAGACAGTCATATCATCTGTAGGTGATGATTATTTTTGTTTCTTTTCTTATTTCTATTTCTATTTCATGTTTTATTACCAGAGTTTAGACTAGATAGAAGGAGAAGAGACTGTTAACTCAATCTGTTGAGTGATTTTTTTTTTAACATAAGATTGAGTATTGTCCTTCAGGTAGATGTACTTTCCCTGTCCTGTAGGGCAGGGGTCCCCAGCAGTCCGCGGCCTGTTAGGAACCAGCTGCACGGCAGGAGGTGAGTGGCGGGCGAGCGAGTGAAGCTTCATCTCCCACTCCCCATCGCTCGCATTACCGCCTGAACCACCCCCTACCTGCCCCTCCCCATCCGTGGAAAACCTGTCCTCCACAAAACTGGTCCCTGGTGCCAAAAAGGTTGGGGACAGCTGCTGTAGGGGGTAGGTTGTATGACCCTTCAAGACTTCTCCGTATTAGTCTTGCCACTCTTTGTGCACCTACAGACCCATTGCACCAGTAGGTTCAGTTCCCTTAGAAAAACAAAGCAGTGTGTATGCATAGTCATTAAAGGTGAGCCAGCAGTGTATGTGATGGGGGCTAAGCCAGTATTAATGACAGGTTGATGCTGACTTTGGGAACTTTGACTCACCCGCAGAAATGGAAAGCCAACATAGTGTATTAGCTTCTATAAAGACTGTAATCAGACAAATAAATTTGTCCAGACACAGGCTAATATTGATATAGTGATTTTAAACGCTTTTCAAAAGTATTGTGGAATATAGAGCCGTGTATTACAAGAAATGGCAATAAAACAGCAGAAGCAAATAATGAACACTTAATAGGGAAGTTAAATTTTCACACTTGACTAGACTTACTGCAAAGGACTAACCTAAAAACTTAATATGAGCACTATCTCTGTTAAATGACAGTATAAGAGAAGTAATCTCAAATCATCCAGAATTAATTATCTTTGTACTAGGCTGTTTGAAATTACTCAAAATAGCTTCTGAAGACAGGCAGTCTTTCTTTACACACAAATAATTGTCTTCTCAGGTTAGAAATGTTGCCACATATTAAGCCAAACATATTTTTGTACCTAATTCTTTTTTTTTTTTTTTTTTTTGTGGCTGTGTTGGGTCTTCGTTTCTGTGCGTGGTCTTTCTCTAGTTGCGGCAAGTGGGGGCCACTCTTCATCGCGGTGCGCGGGCCTCTCACTGTCGCGGCCTCTCTTGTGGCGGAGCACAGGCTCCAGACGCGCAGGCTCAGTAGTTGTGGCGCACGGGCCTAGTTGCTCCGTGGCATGTGGGATCTTCCCAGACCAGGGCTCGAACCCGTGTCCCCTGCATTGGCAGGCAGATTCTCAACCACTGCACCACCAGGGAAGCCCTGTACCTAATTCTTATATTTCTATCAGTTTATTTTCAGGGGAAGCCAATTTGAGAACTGAAATCATGCAAGAGAATAATTTTGATTGAAATGAATATTTCTAAGCTTGATGCATTTTGTATTAGTGTTGCATAATATTTTAGGAAGTACGTATGGCAGGCATGCCAAAAATTACATTTAATTTCCTAAAGACTCTAGCAAGTAATAAAAAAATTTATATTAGTTTAACTGTAGCTAGTAATGAGTTTAATACTGAGAGACTAATTTACCTCTACTAGCAGTTTTAAGAAGTTAGTCTAATATAAGTAACTACTTTGTGCTCTACCGCCAAACTTCATACTGAATTTTTTCTGCTAGATTTTAGAATTATCATTTTGACAACAACCCAAGGTATTGTAATGGAATATAAATGTGAGCTAGAACTAATATCTCAGTTTGGAGCATGAAAAAAAGAAAGGAGATAATATGATCTGAAAATCACCCATCTCCAAGGTTGGGACTAGAAGGATACTTGTCAGGCAGTTGCCTCAAGCACAGAATTTAAGGGGGTACTAAAAAACTACGCAATAAAATAAATAATATTTTAATATGGTTAAAAAATTAAAATTAATGCAAAAATTCGTAAACAAAATATCAAAAATTTAAGAAAGACAAGATCAGTATCTGATTTTTCCTTTTGGGTAAGGCTCCAGTATGTCATAGCATGACTGATCATGTTACTGATTGTGTTTTAATTTAAAATTTTGATATTTTGTTCACCGTGGATTTTTTATTGCATTAATTTTTATGTTTTAAAAATATCATTTATCTTGGAACCACCTCTGGAATGTTGGAGTAAGGACATTGTGTAAATTCTCTTTTCCAAAACAGCAGTGAGAAGAAAATTTCACTGAGTGAGGCAAAAATTGTCAAAATAAACTATTATAGAACTCTGGAAATTGATCAAAGACTTGCAGCAATCCAGGGGGTGTTTATTCAAGAAAAAAGACTGAATTGTGGTAAGAATAGTGACCTTTGTGGCATTTAAATTTATTCCCATTACCTCTTCCCAGCACCACGGTAGCCTTGAAAGGTAAAAGCTACTGGAGGGGACAGAGTAGGTTCAGAGCTCTTCAAATGCCCCATTCTTAGAAAACTGTCACTGTATGACCTGTCTGGCAGCTCCCTGAAAAGCTCAGAACTTGTTTTTATTTCTCCTGACTCAGAACTCATTCTTTGTAAACACCCTTAGGGGATTTGTTAGAAACGATCAGTGGCAGTAGTTTAACAGCACAGCTTCCTAAGGCGGCTACACCGGTTGGGGTTAACAAGAGGTTGACCAAAAAGCTGAAAAGGAATAATTGGGAAAAGAGATATCTGTAGAGGGCTGTGAAAAACTTTGACATATTCCTTAGAATCTAGAAGGCCCATAGGTATATTCAAGTCTGTACATATGCCTAAGTAAGACTTGAGAAGGCCTTAATCTATCACCTCTGGCTGACATTGAGGCTGTACACAAGCAGGAAGAATAGACAGAGTTGTAAACTGTCATCAGGGCATAGAAAGCCCATGTCAGCATACACACAGAGCCCACAGCAAAGGCTGTGAGACATACTGGTTCAAAGCATTTAAGGAAATCTCTGTCCCATCATTAGCTGACTAATGAAGCAAATGGGGCAGAGACTTAAGTGGCTGCACATGGTAAAGAAAATAGACTTTATAGAATTAGTCCAGGAAATGGACAGATAGCATTAGGAACAACAAAAGCAAACAGCAACAACAATAAACCTTTGGTTGGAGTGGCGGAATCTGATTTCTGGAGTTGCCATATTATATTATTTAAAATCGAATTTCAACACACAATCGCAATACACAAAGAAACAGGAACGTATGACCAAGTCACAGGGAGAAAACAATTAAAAATGTCCCTGAAAAAGTTCAGATGTTGGATTTATTAGACAAATGTTTTAAGTCAGCAATCATAAATGTGTTCAAAGAATGAAAGGAAGTCATGTCTAAAGAATTAAAGGATGAGAATGATGTCTCACCAAATAGAGAATATAAATAAAGGGATAGAAATAATTTTAAAAGAACCAAATAGAAATTCTGGAGTTGAAAAGTACAATAATGGGGGCTGAAAAATGGTTTTGAATTGGCAGAAGAAAGAATCAGTGAACTTGAAAGTAGGTCAATTGAAATTATACAATTTGAGGAACAGAAAGCCAAATGAATGAAAAAAAATGAACAGCACTTCAGATTATTCATTGTGCGTACCAACATAGGCATAATGGAAGTCCCAGAAGGCGAAAAGAGAGAGAAAGAATACTTGAAGAGACAATGGCCCAAAACTTGCCAAATTTAATTTAAAAGATTAATCTGCACATCCAAGAAGGTCAGTACATTTCAGGATAAATGCAGAGCTCTACAGCCAGACACACAACAGTCAAGCTGTTAAAAGCCAAAACAAAGAAAGCAGCAAGAGAGAATGAATTATTATGTATGAGGAATCCTCAATAAGATTAACATCTGACTTCTCATCAGGAATCATGGAAGCCTGAAGCTAGTTCTTTCAAAGTGCTGAAAGAAGGCAACCATCCATATAGTTTTGCTATATCCAGCAAAACTATGCTTCAACAAAGGAGAAAAAAATAAGACATCTCAGAAAAACAAAAACAGAGAATTTGTCACTACCAGACTTGCCCTATAAGAAATATTAAAGGGGAGCTTTCAGGTTGTAATAAAAGAACACTAGACGGTAACTCAAATCCATGGAAGAAATAAAGAGTATCAGTAAAAGTAACTGATTATGTAAATATCAAGGCAGTATAAACTACTAAGAAAATAACTAAGACATATAAAGGAAACAACAAGGGAATTAAAATGCTATAGAAAAATATCTGTTTAACACAAAAGAAGGCAGTAATGGAGGAATAGAAGGACAAAAAGACATAAGACATTCAGAAAACAGAGTAAAATGGCAAATGTAAATACTATCAGTAATTACATTAAATGTAAATGAACTAAACATGCCAGTAAAAAGTCAGAGATGGGCAGAATGAATTAAATAAACATGATCTGACTATATTCTCAATACAGCAGACCCATTTTATATTCAAACACAAATAGTTTGAAAGTAAAAGAATAGAATAAGGTATACCATGCAAATAGTAACCAAAAGAGTGCTGGGAGTGGCTATACTAATATTAGACAAAATAGATTTTAAGTAAAAAATTATCACAAGAGACAAAGAAGGTCATTATATATTGATAAAAGGGTCAGTCCATCAGGAAGACATAACAATTACAAACATATGTGCATCTAACAACAGTTTCCCAAAATACATGAAGCAAAAACTGACAGAATTGATGGGAGAAATAGAAAATACAACAATAATAGTTGGAGATTTCAATATCCTGCTTTCAATAACAAGTCGAAACTAGGCAGAAGTTTAGCTAGGCAACTAGGCAGAAGATCAACAAGGAAATAGAAGACCTGAACAACATTATAAACCAGCTAGAACTAAGAGACATCCAAAGAACAGCCCACCCAGCCATAGTAGAATACACATTGTTTTCAGGTGCATGTAGAAAATTCTTCAGAATAGAATATATTAGGCCATAGAACATATATTAGGCCATAGATCATGTTTCAGTAACTTTAAAAGCATTGAAATCACACAAGAATTTTTTTTTTATCATACTGGAGTGATATTAGAAATCAGTAGCAGAAGGAAATTTCAGAAATTCATAAAATGTGGAAATTAAATAATATACTCTTTAATAACCAGTGGGTCAAAGAAGAGATCACAAGGGAAATTAGAAAATGCTTTGAGGTGAATGAAAACAAAACATACTAAAACTTATGGGATGCCGGTAAATCAGTGCTTAGAGGGATATTTATCGTTAAGAATACCTATATTAACACAAGAAGAAGGATCACAAATCAGTAACCTAATCTTTCACCTTAAGAAAGTAGAAAAAGAAGAGCAAACTGAACCCTAAGCAAGCAGAAGGAAGGAAATAATAAAGACCAGAGTAGAAGTAAGTGAACTAGAGAATAGAAAAACAATAGAGAAAATCGATAAAACCTAAAATTAATCCTTTTAAAAGATCAACAAAATTGACAAACCCTTAGCTGACTAACCAATAGAAAAAGAAGGAAGGCTCAATTACCAAAACCAGGAATGAAAGAGGGAGTTTTATATACTACCCACGGTAGAGAAATAAAAATGACCATAAGGGAATATTATGAATAACTTTATGTCAACAGATTAGATAACCTAGATGAAATGGATAAACTCCTAGGAAGACACAGACTACCCAACTGACCCAAGAAGAAATAGAAAATCTGAAGTGACCTGTTACAAGTAAAGAAACTGAATTAGTTAAAATTTCCTGCAAAGAAAATCCCAGACTAAGATGACTTCACTGGTAAATTATATCAGTGAAGAATTAATAACAATTTAGCACAATCTCTTCCAGAAAATGGAAAAGGAGGGAACATTTCCCAACTCATTTTTTGAGGCCATTAATATTTTGATACTAAAACCAGAAGAAAAAAAAAATAAGAAAGCACAGGCCAGTATTCCTTATGAATATAGATACAAAAATTTGCAACAAAATACTAGCAAACCAAACCCAGCAACATATAGAAAGGTTTATACGTCATGACCAAGTGGGATTTCTCTAAGGAATGCAGGGGTGGCTTAATATATGAAAATCAGTGTAATACACCATAGTAATAGAATAAAGTACATGCAAGACTTCTACACTGAAAACTACAAAACATCATTGAAAGAAAGTAAAGATAAGCTAAATAAATGGAACGACATCCCCTATTCATGGACTGAAAGACAATATTGTTAAGATGGCAATGCTTCCCAAATTGACCTACAGACTCAATGTAATCCCAGCTGCTCTTTTAGCAGACTGATCCTAAAACTCATGTGGAAATGCAAGGGACACAGAATAGCCAAAGCAATCCTGAAAAAGGAGAACAAAGTTGAAGGACTCACACTTCCTGATTTTAAAACTTATTACAAAACTACAGTGATTAGATGGTGCGGTACTGGCGCTAAGTATAGCCTTTTATAGATCAGTGGTATAAAATTGAGAGTCCAGAAATAAATGCTTACATTTATGATTTTTCAACAAGGGTGATAAGACAATTCAAAGAGAAAGAATAGTCTTTTTAACAAATGGTGCTGGAGTAACTACGTCCACATGCAGAAGAATGAAGTTGCACCTTTGCACTATATACAAAAATTAACTCAAAATGGATCACTGATTTGAATGTCAAAGCTAAAATAAACAGACCTTTAGAAGAAAACATAGAAGTAAATTTTCATGCTCTTGGAGTAGGCAGTGGTTTGTTAAATATGATACCAAAAGCATAAGTAACAAAAGAAAGCATATATAAGTTGGGCTTCATAAAAATTAAAAACTTTTGTGTTTTAGAGAGTATCATCAAGAAAAAGATAGCCCATAGAAGGGGAGCAAATTTTTACAAATTATGTATCTAATAAGAACTTGTATCCAAAATGTATTAAGAATGGTTGCAACTCAATAATATAAATAACCCGATTAAAAATTGAAGGCTTCAAGTTGGTATTTCTCCAAAGAAGATACACTAATGACAAATAAACCTATTAAAAGATGGTCAGCATTAGTTATTAGGGAGATACAAATCAAAAGTACAATGAGAAATCACTACACACCGACTAAGATGGCTAACATAAATAAAATACCAAGTGTTGGTGAAGATTGGAACCCTGATACATTGCTGGTGGGACTGTGAAATGTTACACTTTGGAAAATTGTTGCTAGTTACTCAAATTATAAACATAGGGTTATAATATAACCCAGCAATTCCATTCCTAAGCATATAGCTAAGAGAGTTGAAAATATATCCATATAAAAACTGTACACCAATTTGTACATAATATCCAAAAACTGGAAACAGTTCAGCTGTCCATCAACTGATGAATGGATAAAACGTGGCATATTCGTACAATAAAATATTATTCATTCATAAAAAGGAATGAAGTACTGACATGTGTGAACTTTGGAAACATTTTAAGTGGAAGAAGCCAGACAAAGGCCACACATTGTGTGGTTCCATTTATATCAAATATCCGGAATAGGCAGATTTATAGAGACAAAATAGATTAGTGGTTGTCAGAGGCTGGGCGTAGGGAGAATGATGGGGTATCTGCTAATCGGGATAGAGTTTCTTTGTGGGGTAATGAAAATGTTTTCAAATTTGATAGTGACAATGGTTGTACAATTTTGTGAGTATATTAAAACCACTGGATTGCACCCTGTAAAATGGTGCATTTTATGGTATGTGAGTTACATATCAGTAAAGCTGTTATTTAAAAATTTATTCGTCTTGATTACGGAGTGTTTTGGTTCCTCTTAAATATTGTGCCTGAGGCAGATGCTTTGTCTCATCCTAGTCCTGACCGAGTCTTAGCCCACAGGGCTGCTGCCTCAGAATTCAGTAAAATATCTAGACTGGAAGATCAGAAACCTCAGGAAGGTTGGTGGTTACGTGTGAAGCAACAACTGATATTAGAGAAGGAAACTCTAGTGAGTTGGTCGAACTTCGAAAGCAACATTCTGTGAGCTTTTAACATGTGAGCAGAGTCTGTACGTCCAGCAGGGCCATGCTGTATATCACCGCGGTGCAGGCTTTGGTGTCCATGGCTCTCTTAGCATTGGGAAAAGTTAACAGCATCTTCACAGATTTCTTAATAAGGAAGAGACAGGCTATACTTTAGAGTAGTGCTGTCTAATGGAAATACAATGTGAGCCACGATGTAGTTTTAACTTTTCTAGTAACCACATTAACAAGGAAAAAAGAAACAGATGGAATTAATTTTAATATATTTTATTTAACCTAATATATTCAAAATATTATCTTCAGATAATTAATTTTAAAAATGGGGAATGAGAAATAGATGAATGGTGTAAAAAGAGATCAAAAAGTTTATTTTGCAACTGGCTGCATGTTTGTACAAAAAAAGCAGAACGGTTTAGGGTAGGCGGCGGCTCATTTAACTGGTCTCCTGGCAGGAGGGACAATTATTTAAGCCCTTCCTGTTCCACCTCAGAAGAAAACGCATTTTGTGGCCATGCAGACTTTTGTATCCAGGGCACGCACGTGGCCTCTGCGCTGTTGGTGTTAGTCCCAGTAGCGTTGGGCGCGCCCCATGTTGCATCGGTAGCGGTGGGTCTGGTTGTGGTGGTGTTGGCTGTGCTGCTGGTGGTGCTCGTAGCGGTGGGGGGATGGGTGGGAGTGGTGGTTAGGGAAGGTCCTCAGCTAGATGGGTTCCTAAGTACGTTAGACAGAAGTAAACCGCTCCTTCATCCCATCTGGACTTGGAGCTGTTTGATTTTCTCAGTGTGGTGTGATCTCTGCCCACCCGCCACCCCCCACCCCGCCCGGCTCCACCCACCATATAAGGACGGGCAGCCCTTCCGCTTTCTTCCCCTGCATCTGACTCCTCATCCGTCTGCCCCCTGCACCTTGCTCCTCACTCACTTTGTTGTTGTTGTTGTTTTTGCATTGTTTACAACATTTTATTAAAGTACAAAATTGTTGGAATTAAGCTAAATAGAAAAACATAGTAAATATTTACAAAAACCTTGAT
This sequence comes from Eubalaena glacialis, assembly GCF_028564815.1. Lineage (NCBI taxonomy): Eukaryota > Metazoa > Chordata > Mammalia > Artiodactyla > Balaenidae > Eubalaena > Eubalaena glacialis. Next base: position 84,403,954 of record NC_083731.1, on the reverse strand, counting down.
AACACCACTCACCTCACACACATGTAACGAATGCAGGAAGGGCTTAAAAAGTTTACAAGTTGAAAAGTATGGCGATTTCCTCAAATTGGATGTAACAGCTCGCTGCTGAGTATGGCATCAATATAACAAATAAGATCTTTGAGAGAATGCTGTCCCCGACTCTTCTGCAATCGAGTGCCTCCTAGAAATTTGTTCCTTGGGAGATTCAGACTCGCAGGCAGCCGGAGGGGACAAGCCAAGAGTTGAGATAATCACAACTTAGGGTCTAATTTTCTTCATCCGATTGACTGTGTTGAGGTTATAGAGACACAGCCACGGTCCTCACTCACTTTGACATGCTGTCCCTTGCGCCTGCCCTTCTTAGAGATCTGCGTTCTTCCTCTCACCTCTTTGCCTTCCAGCCTTCAGCTTTTCTCTCTGCCACATTTATGCTCTTGAAAAAGACTCTTTATTGTTTCAAGGAGGAAGCCTAGAGGGAGTTGGCAGTAAATAGGGACCGGGCGGGAAGAAAGAGTGGAAGAGGTATTCTCAAGCCCTTCCAGATGCTGGAGGCAATTCATTCATTGTCTTTCAGGTGCCCTGAAGATGTGTTGGGTTGGAATGGAAACATTAATACCCAAACCCCTGATGCTGCTCAGAAAATGACGTGCGCACAGTGATAGGTAGTTTTGGAGATTTAATTGTTTCATAATCTCTGGGTTTTCCAATTCTGTCTGTTTCCTCGCTTGGAAAAATGATAAAATTGTTATTTTTGCAGGTAAAAAATGGTTGGCTATAGTAATTTTATATGACTCAGCCTAATACTAGCAGGCCTTCTGTGGTATCTATTGCAGTAGCATTTGGGAGGAAAATTTGTCTCTTTTCTACCACTGAGCAACTAATCTCCTTGCTGGACAATTTAGAGGAGAAAGTGATTTTTGCTGATTTATTTTGAAATACAGTTTTATTAAGGATTTAATATTAATATTGTTAATATTGTAGGATTTACAGTTGCTCTGGCTTTTTATTTCTTCTGAATTATAGGAAAGTAAGAAGCATAACAAGTATAAATTTGGTACAATTTAAGAAAATTAAGATCTACAAAATGGACATGATTATTCATGTATCAGCGGTATTCTTCCCCTGATAAAAGCCAAGTCTTAAGTTCTTAAGATACTTCATTTATATGGTGTATTTAAGAATCAGTTTTCAGATCATTAACTACTTGAGGGATTAAAATAGAAAATTGAAGTCATGTAATCCATTGAGGATTAATCTGAATATAAGATTAAGTATCTCTAAAATCCTAGACACAGCCAATGGAAAAATAGTGAGTTTATTGAAACAACTCCCATTATGAAGAACTTATTTGTGGCATAATTACTGCCTAGATTCAAGAACTCCTGCGCTAACTTTATTTTTCATTGAGAAGTAGTAGTGTAATGAAGTACCTGTTTATGTTTCCCTGAATCTTGCTCCGTTCTTCTGAATTTTCCTGTGCCTTCTCTTTTTAAGGTTTCTACACCTGGATTGTCAACTAGGGCAAATTGTCACCAATGGCAGTAAAACTTGTTTTCTGGGGGTCAAGGTGAGTCTATGTGGATTTCTGTTCAATTTATGATTCCATTTGACTGGGGCTCATAGTTGCCTCTTAAATGTTGTATGATACTTCTTGGTAGTCAAAGTAAATAGCTGGTGGTAATTTTGGGTAAATATTATTAATGATGCAAGCAAATAAAAATGAATTCTCATACGAAAGCTTAATTCAATTTTGCTTTTTTTAAGATGTGAGGATTATATTCAGACGTTGACTGGAACTCAAGTTCAAGCAATGTGTTTTGTTAATGATTTTAAATTTGAGAAGTGTGTATTTAAGGACATTTCTTTCCTGGTGGTGATTAATCTTCTCCTGCAACAAAAGGTTATGGTGTGATTGTTAACATGTGTTTAATGATATCAGTTGACGGAAATAGAACAAGAGGATGCAGTCGTATTTAGGGGCTTGCCTTGATTAGAGGATGTGCTTCTTGAGAGAAAAAGACCAGGTTGGGAGGGAAAAAGTTACTGCAGTGCAGAGTTTATTAAATGATGCGTAGAAGCTTTAGTGAACAGCCAAGACCATGGAAAGTTTAAAACATTTGAGACATTTGAGAGAAGCTTTTCTGGGGGCTTCTGCTTGTCCATATGGCATTCTGTGCAAATTAGACAAAGGCATCCCTTCCACAGACCTTTTACGTCCATCTGATGGAGAATGGTTGGACTGTACAGATTTTTAGAACAAGACACTTTATTGCCATATGCTGGAAACTTGTAAGATAAATAAATTACCCATCTTTAAGTCATCAAAGTGGTAATAAAAATACAATTTTTAAAATGATGTGGTTGGCGCCCCCTTGAATGTGGTGGCCTTGCACAGTTTACAACCTGAACAACTGCCAGGCTGGCTTTGCTTTCAGGACAGATTCTAAGGAAGGGAGTTTTTTTTTTTTTAATTTTTTTTCCTTTATTTCTTTTTATATTTTTTATTTTTGGCTGTGTTGAGTCTTCGTTTCTGTGCAAGGGCTTTCTCTAGTTGTGGCAAGCGGGGGCCACTCTTCATTGCGGCGCGCGGACCTCTTCACTATTGCGGCCTCTCTTGTTGCGGAGCACGGGCTCCAGACGCGCAGGCTCAGTAGTTGTGGCTCACGGGCCTAGTTGCTCCGCGGCATGTGGGATCTTCCCAGACCAGGGCTCGAACCCGTGTCCCCTGCATTGGCAGGCAGATTCTCAACCACTGCGCCACCAGGGAAGCCCTTTTTTTTAAAATTAAGTTCTGGTCCTTGAGGACGAGAGAGAAATAGTAGTTTGGGGTATGGCTTTGATTGAACACTTGGATTGATTGAAAGACACTTATCAGAGGGACAGTAGCTTCTGTAGGTTTGGAGGCCAGAGGGCTGGCCTGCGTTTTCTAGGGGTAAAACTAGGGAGGGAAAACCTAAACCATGTTTTAAACCAAATTAATGACGCAGTTCCTGCAATTGAGTGATAGTGTGTACTTTCAGATTCCCAGCACTTCTAAAGTGGTTTTATTCTGTAGATCACCACCTCTGTAACGTTCTTGTTCTTAAGGACTATTTATTTATTTATTTATTTAAAAGCATGTTTTTTTTTGTTGTTGTTTATTTATTTATTTATGGTTGCGTTGGGTCTTCGTTGCTGCACACGGGCTTTCTCTAGTTGTGGTGAGCGGGGGCTACTCTTCGTTGCGGTGCGCGGGCTTCCATTGCAGTGGCTTCTCATTGCAGAGCACGGGCTCTAGGTGCGCAGGCTTCAGTCGTTGTGGCATGTGGGCTCAGTAGTTGTGGCTCGCGGGCTCTAGAGCGCAGGCTCAGTAGTTGTGGCGCACGGGCTTAGTTGCTCTGCGGCATGTGGGATCTTCCCAGACCAGGGCTCGAACCCGTGTTCCCTGCATTGGCAGGCGGATTCTTAACCACTGCGCCACCAGGGAAGTCCCTTAAGGACTATTTAAACTTGAGTTTTTCGCCGGTAAAAAGGAGTTGCTTTCAAAATGTTGAGTGTGTCTGTAATGGCTGGCTCTTCCCTACTGATGAATTTTTGTAATTAATCTTCTGATGAGGCAAAAAGCTGTTATGTTGTTGTTAATGGGTGGATATTGATTGATAAATACAGGGTAAGAGAGATGCACCAGTATGTTGGGTCCAGAGATAGGGCTGCAGGTGGAGAATGTGACTGATGACTGATGTATTATTGAGATTAAAAAAAATAACAGATATGGGAGAGAACAGTGTAGTGCGGGTAGGTGATGGTGGTGGTGGTCTCGGTAGCTCGGGTCATGGGTGGAGGTCGTGGTGACTGTAGGGGTGGTCAGGATAGTGGCGGCACCGGGGGTACTGTGGGGGCGGTGGGCGGCAGTAGCCACGGGGACATCGATGACTCATGAGAGGGAAGGGAATGGGAGATGGAAAAGATGCCAGGCCATAGAAACCAAATATACGGCCTGGGAAAGAGCTCTTGCTTTCTTGGGTGCTGATGACAGAATTGATTAGAGGGAAATCCAAGGGGCTTCTCTTTGGGGAATGATAAACACGTTTTGTTATTGTGTCATTTATCCATCTCTTCCTCCCCTGGAGGATACCCCTTTCCCTTAAGAATAACGACAAAGAGATCTCAGAGAATAGTTATAACTCCAGTGAACGTTGGTGTTTATTTCCCTTACCCCTGCCACGGCCTGCATTTCTCTCCTGTGTATGTGTGTGTGTGTGTGTGTGTGTGTGTGTGTGTGTGTACTGGGGGGGGGTTTGATCCTCTGAATACAGAAGTAGAGGAATACATGATCAGTTATTTAATTATTTATGGTTTGGCCGTGCCACGCGGCATGCGGGATCTTAATTTCCCGACCAGGGATCGAACCCGTGCCCCCTGCAGTGGAAGCGTGGAGTCTTAACCACTGGACCGCCAGGGAAGTCCCTACATGATCAATTAAGAGAACCATTTATGTGATTTATGGGAAGAGGCCCTGGTATTATTTACCTCTGAAACCTCTCTCACCCACCCCCGCTGCACCTACATGATTTGTGTTTTGAAGAGAGAAATTATGTGGATTTAAAAAAGATGAGCTAAGGGGCAGAAGGAAAAGGGGAAAGAGGATTAGGGAGGTTTACATGTATTAATTCCCTCATGGATAATTGCTTAGCTGTCTGTTTCACTTTGTTTGTATCTTTATGTCTGATTTTTTTTCTTTGCCTTTGGAATACCAAGGAAAGACTGAGAATATGGAGATGTTTTGGGTCTAATATTTGGTATCTGTGGTATTGAGCTAGTAATTTCGTGTTCCATTTTTCCTTACCTTTCATAGGGAGAATGATATTTGCTACTAGAAAAGGTTTGTGAAAACACTAGCTTCATAAATGTTAAAATGAAACAATGGTATTTAAGAACAAGCCAGCTCTCTCATTGTCATTAATCTTCATAAATTTGGGGTTGACATATTTTATCACTCTGTGATCCCAATAATTGTTTTCATTACTTTTAATAAGAGATCCTTTCTGCTGATTATGTAAAGATGTAGGTACGCTGCAGCAGGAGTGATGTAGTCATAAAGAGTAGCTTTTTAAAAGGCGGTGGTTAGTGGGTTCTCATATGGTGGAGGGTGTTAGGTTAGGTGCATAGTGCCATGTACATCACGCATTGCTGAATGGCATGGCTTTGCAGTGTTTCAGTGCCAGCTCTGTCTACCATCTAGTGAGTGCTCTCTTGCTTCAGTGCCGTGTGAGCCCGTAACACTCATTGTCTCGTTTGCTCCTTGAACGCTCTGAGGTGGGTGCTGACATTACCCTCCAGCTCGGAAGTGGTGAGGGTTGGAGCCGGACCTTGCAGCCAGCTGCACCCTTAACCATTGGGCTCTACTGCCTCGCTGGACACCCACCTGGATCCACTCCTGAAAGTCTTTCTCGTCTCTCAAATTCTGTATGTTCCAGACTAGCCTTCCTCATCCCGCATCGTATGAAGCATGATAGCATCGTAGACAGAACTGCTTTAAAATGGAGCAGATAATTCTATTATTAGAGAGCACCAGCTGAACAAGGCCAGAGGAATCCTAGATAGAAATTTGCACCCTGTAATGAGACGTGAGGGAATTGTTGGTTATAATTTGTTTTCTAGAGACCTTAGGGGTTTTTAAAGACTATATATTTTTTTCCCACCAAAGAAGGTCCTGTGATTCTGAAATATCTAAATGTCAAATAGGACTGAAACATACTCAGATTCTGAGTATGTGAAGAAACTCAGCAGTGCGTGGGCTTTATTTTCTGCTTTAAAATGATCCTCAGGAGTAGATTAGAAGCACCAGGGTCTCAGAATCCATTATTTCAGGGATAGTGAGGTTAATCTTTTTCCTAATCCATCTTTTCCTTAGGCAGAAAACGTAGAAGTAGAGACAGGCCACATTTCAATATTTAAATCCATAGACCCAGAGCCCCGAATTTTAGGAAATTGGTTGTTGGGGGTGAGGGAGGAAGAGTGAATAAAAGTCCATGGACGATCCCATTGAGATGATGAGAAATCACTTAGACTTTTTTATTGTTTGTTTTTAAACGGTGCATAATACAGCTCAGTTTTCCCTGCACCACTCTCTCAAACTGTTAGACATACTGTCATCCAGCCCCTCGAGCTAGGAATTAAACCTGTGTTCTGTTGGATGCGAAGCCAGATTTTATTCAACTAGGTCATCGGGGCACGCACACAGGCCTGGATCCCACTGGCACTGTGTCATCTTTGGTAATTAATGGGTAAGCCCGCCAGTAGGCAAATGAAATGGCTTCACGCCGGCTATTAGAGGCAGATAGCAGGGAACTGTGTAAATTTGAACAGGCGTCCAGTTAGTGATGAATTACAACAGGAGTCTTGGAAAAGTTCCTGTGATACTCACATTATGTCAGATGAGTTCATCGTATTTAAAATGATCGCAGAAATTGCAGAAGAATTAAAAATGAATGGGTTATTCAAATGTTTTATGACATGGCTTTAACTTGCACATTTTTCATACAATGTATATTTCCACCCCCTTCTTTCCCCCTTTTAGAAACACTGAGAACCTGCACTGACCTCAGCCAGTTGGCAGTGATTTCCTGGGGCAGAAGCTTGGGACTTTGTGTAGAGAGGTCATTTGGAGATCCATTTCTAGTTCTTCTTTTGAAGGTTTAGTTTGGTTCTATTTAACAATAGGAGAATGAACTAAATGGCTTTTTAAGATCTGCTTTTGCCTGAAAAGGGTTTTGTATTTAATTTGTCCTCATATTTTTATGGTTGTTATTTATTGTATTTAGCATCCTGATTGTTAAAAATGCTATGTGTGTTTAATGTCCAGGTGCTAAGATGGGGACATTCCTCTAGATGCCAGGATAGGCTGACCGGCCTTTTCAAAAGTTGTTGTCACCCCGTGTGGATTGGGGAGCGGCCTTGGCACATGGGGGAGGGAAGTGGGGGTCTGTGCATTTTCTAATCTTGCTCCTGTAGGTCCAGCTCGTCACCAGAATGTGCGCTCCATGAGGGCTGGCATCCTGTTTATTCACTGCTTTTTTCCTGGCACCTGGACCACTGAACACCTGACACATGCTGGGCACTCAGTGAATGTTTGTGGAATGAATGAGGCAACTTGGAAGCATGTGGCTTTGGGGGGGTGTCCTTTCTCTTTTATCTCCTTTGGAGGACAGGAAGACTCACACAGTCCTTCTTTCCACAGCAGAGACATATCGAGAGACCATGGCAAGACTTATACTTCTTTTAAAAAACGGGAAAGAGAAAAAAATCCTTTATTCATGGCATATAACTTACTCCGTGGAAGCACTGGCTTTGCACTGGAGTCCCTCCTAAGTTAGGGTCCTCTTTATGCTTTTTTTTTTTTTTTTTTAAATTGAAGTATAGTTGATTTACAATGTTGTGTTAGTTTCTTGTGTATAGCAAAGTGATTCAGTTATTCATACATATATATCTTTTTCAGATTCCTTTTCCTTATAGGTTATTACAAAATACTGAGTAGAGTTCCCTGTGCTATAAAGTAGGTCTTTGTTGTTTATTTATTTTACATAGAGTAGTGTGTATATGTTACTCCCAAATTCCTAATTTATCCCTCCTCCCTCATCTTTCCCTTTTGGCAACCGTAAGTTTGATTTCTATGTCTGTGAGTCTGTTTCTGTTTTGTAAATAAGTTCATTTGTATCATCTTTTTAGATTCCACATATAGGTAAATTTGTCTTTCTCTGTCTGACTTACTTCACTTAGTATGTTAATCTCTAGGTCCATCCATGCTGCTGCAAATGGCATTATTTTATTCTGTTTTTATGGCTGAGTAGTATTCTATTGTATAAATATACCACATCTTCTTTATATAGACCACTTGTCATGGTCACTCAGGACCAGACAGGTCATCAGCAAGTGAGCATGCAGGATGATGTGGAATTTGGTGACGCTCTGGCTCGTGTCCAGGCTCTGGCATTCTGGAGTGTGTGACCTGACTTGGGTCACAGTGTCCTTACCTTGAGATGGGGTGGCGCCTGTCCTGTGGTTCTGTTAGGACCCGGTGAGGTTACGAGGGAGAGCACCCAATAATGTTACAGGGCCGGTGCTTTTCCTTTCCAGAGCAGGCCTTGTTTAAAAGTCTCCTTGAAGAAGTTGACATTTCTAGACTGGCTAAACTTATTTTTTTAAAAAAAACATATATGCAGTTTTTTTTTTAAACTCCTCTCTCGGAATAGGGCATACAGGCACACCTCGGAGATACTGGGGGTTTGGTTCCAGACCCCTGCAATCAACGGAATATCACAGTAAAGCAAGCCACAGGATGTGTTTAGTTTCCCGGTGCATATAAAAGTTATGTTTACACTATACAGTAGTCTGTGAAGTGTGCAATAGCATTATGTCTAAAAAAAAAATTACAATGTACATACCTTAATTAAAAAATACTTTATTACTAAAATAATGCTAACCATCATGAGTCTTCGTGGAGTGGTAATCTTTTTGCAGTAGTAACATCAAAAGTCACTGATCACAGATCACCATAACAAATATGATAATAAAGTAAACCTTTGAAGTATTGCGAGATTGACCAGGATGTGACCCAGAGACATGCAGTGAGCAATGCTGTTGGAAAAATGGTGCTGGTAGGTTTGCTCGATGCAGGGTTGCTGCAAACCTTCAATTTCTAAAAAATACAGTTGTTTGCAAAGCACAGTAAAGCGAAATGCGATAAAATGGGGCCTGCCTGTCTTAAAGAAAGTCTGCATGGGAGTGGGCTGCTCAAGTTATGCTTTGGCACCAAGGAGCACGGTTAGGCGTTTACGTAACCGCACAGATCTGAACTGGTTTGTTAATGAACCGACATTCTTAAGCCTGTGTGGGAGCCACTTAAAGGAAGACCACGGGGAAATCTCAACTGAGTTTTCGAGGTCTGCCAATCCAGGGCAGCTTTCTCTTCCGAGTTTAATTTAAAGGAATAGTAATGCTGTGTGATAACCAAAATGCATGAAAGAATTAGATTGGAAACACCTGGCTAATTATAAATTCTAAGATGCATTTTGGCTCACTCAAGCGTCCTAACGTCACCCAGAACATACAGATGCACTCTTTGAGTCCATCAAGGCAGAAGCTGTACGTGTCCTTTAAATATTTTAGGTCTGTTTTCCGTTTTTCTCTTCAGAAGACATTAAATTATCCAGGCGGGTTAATCTCCACAGACTCTTATTATAAATGTGCAAATAATATGCCACCGATGAGGGATTTTTAATAGACCACTTCTCAGAAGAACTCATGTTTTCTTCTGCTTCATGTAGAAGCGGTTCTTGTTCTGCATTCAGACAACAAAGCAGTCTTTCAGTTATTAGGAAAATGCACACTTCACAAAATGGATGAGTTTTAATAGGAGAAGGGTATTAGGACTCATCGTCTTCCTGAAAGGCAGACATCAGGAAAATGATAGTCTGTGAGGCCCCTCGCTCTGTAGCATCAGTACCCTGTGGGTGATGCCGCCCCTTGCCTTCCTTTACAGGTGTTCACGAGCACGTGCTCTTTCCTTACTGGACACTGTGCTGCTTCAGGGGCGTGAACCATGTCTCATTCACTCCCAGCATTACTAGACAAAAGGCCTCACACGTAAGGGGGCTCAGGAAATACTTGGTGAATGGAAATTTTGTCCCAGCAAAGCACAGAGGGCCCGATTTGTTGTTTGTGGTTCCCGTTGTCTGAGGTGGGAATGGTGTGGACGAGTTCGTGCCCCTCTTAGGTCCTGGTTGAGCCGTGGCACTGCCCTGTATTTAGGATGTGAGAGAAGCCTGCCCAGACGGTCACCTAAGGTGACTTTCTTTGTAAAGTGGGAATATACTGAAATAAGCATGAACGGTTTGGAGTTTCTGCTGATAAGGTTAGCATCACTTGAATTTGCTGGTGGCACTTTGGTCCTCCTTGTCGGATTTAGTGCAGAGGAGAAGGTGGGGATGAGGGTGGAATTGCCCATCTTGGGGAAGGGACGGGGGCGTAGGAGCTCCGGGCGGGAGGAGGGACAGTGGACAGTGAGTGGTCTGGAAGGAAAGGACGCCCTGCCACGGGGGAGTCAGGAGAGGCGCTCTGTGGGCTGTCAGGCGTAGATTAGGTTCCAGAGGCCAGTAAGTAACTTTTGGGACTTTCAAGACATCTTTCTATCTTGTGGCTCTCCTCCTTTGTTATTTGCACTGCGTCTCCTGTCTTGTCATTGCTCTGGCACATGATAGGGAATTGATGAGGAACTGGTAGGTGGTTTTGCAAGGCAGGCCTCCTTTCCTCCCCGACATGGCCTAAGTCCTCCCTCCGTAACTCTTGTTAGCATCTCTGCGGACTTCCTTTTATCCTTTGCTGTTTCAGCACCTGCCAGGCCCATCTCCCCCAGGGCACCATCCGCGGAACCCAGGCTGCAGCCCTGAAGAAGGCTACCACCTTGGAGTTACGCTCTCCAAGGCCAGCTGGGCCTCGTGTGGCTCCAAGCAGCTGGGCGTTCATAGTTGGCAAAGCTTGGCCTCGGGCGGAGAGAGGGAGGGAAGAGCAGAGCTAGGCCTGCCCCGCTGGTGGGCAGGCATTTACTGGGGCCCCCTGCCTCTGCCAGGCTAAGCCCTCGTGTTATCTGACCACTCCATATATTTACCTACAGGCTAACACCTGGATTCCTTAGCAGAAATACGGGGCTCTTCACACACGCCATGGTTCCGTGTTTTATCAGTATTTCCTAGTACATACTTCTTTTTTAGTTTAGGTGTGTAAGTGTTTATGGAATGTCTGACTTGTAATATTTCCTGCACCAGATGCTGAGAACATAAAAAGGAATAAAATTAGGTTTTTGCCTTCCAAGAATTTACAATCTAACGAGATAGCCCAGTATGTAAACAATATCAAAAGATTGGTTTAAAGGAAGGTCACAGGGGGAGCATGGAGGTAGGACTCCCAGACACTGCTTTCTCCATCCTTTCTAAGCCACTTGCAGTTAGTATGTTTGGGGGTCCATCAGTATTGGTTTGATATTGGAGTTTTATATTTGCGGTACCATTTGACGACAGTTGTACTGAAAAATAATTTTAGGTACTATAAAAACTCTAATAGTCAAAAGAATTGAAGTGTACTCAGTTAATGGCGCCTAGTATGGCAGGAAAAGAGAGGAATATTTAGGAAATATTTTCGATAACGGGTTTATTGAAAACCACCTGCCAGTTCCTCATCAATTCCCCATCATTTCCAGAGCGATGACAAGACAGGAGACGCAGTGCGACTAACAAGTTTAAAAGAAAATTATATTAGTCGGAAGAGTCTTCTAGTGAGCATGCCTATGAATTACCATTTTACAATCTCCTAGCCCTTCCGTCTCCACCGATCTCCCCGCTATTGATGAAAGAATTATTTTGGCCTTAATGGGCTAGATCTCAATGGAGGTGATTTTGCCGTCTCTCCCAGGGGACGTTTGGCACTGTCTGGGCACATTTCTGGTTGTCACACCTGCTGTTGGGATCTAATGGGCCAGGGATGCTGCTTATCATTCTGTAATGCACGGGACAGTCCCCCAAAAAGAATTTTCTGACCCCGAAGGTCCGTTGTGCCAAAGTTGAGATTCTCTGGGCTTGATGAATAGCCTATATTTCCTGTCTTCACTAGAAAAATTTACAAGATCCCCACTCAAGTAAGTGCCCATAAGGATGTAAAAAAATGATGATTTTGAACAAGAGGGGGTTGGAGACTAAGTGGGAGGTGGGGAGGTGGCAGTGATTTTTCACTATTGGCCTCTTTTCTTTTTGGCTTTTGCTGCATGTCTTTTTTTTTTTTTGGTAACAAGTTTGTTTTTATTAATTAATCCATAAGATAAATTGTTTGATTATTGCTTAGCGCGTTTTTGAGAACATTGCTAATGTGTCTGGTGTCTAGCACAGACCCTGTAACAAAGTATACCATTAATACGCATTCGTTGGCTGACTGCACGGAAACGTGTTCCTGGAGAGAGGAGCATTTTATTTGTGTTCTCTAAACCCCTCTTGTATGTTCACGTCTAGCTAAATGGAAAATGTGCTTCCAGAGCTGGTGAAAGTCATTCCAAAGATCCAAAGAGAGTGTTAGGACAGTAAAAAGAGGACACCTGGCTCTCCAAAAGGGAGAAGCTTTGGACTCTAATAGCAGCTTGTTTGGAAAGCTGCACAGGCAAAAACACGGCAGAAGTTCAGAAAAGCCCACTTGGTCCAGAGCCACAGAGGAGTACGCTACAAGCAAACAGCTGTACCAAAAAGTAAACTCAGCACAGACCTAGAACAGGAAAGCGAGCAGGCATGATACGGAATCCTTAGAGGAAAGAGAAACTCAGCTTAGCGGTCGCACTGCCATCGGCCTCTGGCGCAGATGGAAGGAATGAGAGCGACACAGGACCTGCCTCATGGACCCAGCAGTGCGGGTTCTGTTGGGAAAAGCTCTTCCCGGTTTCCCTCTCACTGTTTCCCTCTATGAACCTTTTGCTCCAGCCCCGTTTCCCTGCCGATTCTCTAAACACGGCTCTTGTTGCCTCTCCCTGTGTGCTCACCGTGGTCTTCTGTCCCGACGCCATTTGCTCTCTCTCCTCTCTGCCTTTGAGTTTTCTTTTACAAGATCCAGCTCAAGTTCTCGGCCCTTTGTGAAACCCTCCCTGAGTTTTTCTGCATCAGAAATCTTTAACCATCTGAGTCCTCCCTCCCTCCACTCCTCCAAATTCAGGAGACAACTTGCAGGCCTGGTTTATCACCAGGGCTTCAAGGGGGCAGCCGTCAGTACGTTGCATCTGGAATGTGAGGCCCAGAGTCGGGCGGGGGGCAGGGGTAGAGATAAGGAGAAAACCAGGAGGACTCACTCTATAGAAACCTCAGGTGTTTAAAAAACCCATCTGGGGAGGAGTTCATCTTTTTATGGTCGTTGAAGCCGGCGGTAGGAACAGAACAGCATCCCCCTTCTGTCCAGCAGGAGCCGATTGGACGGACGCCCACCAGGCAAGAGGTTTTAGCCAGAGCCTGCACACGGTCCCCTGCCTGTTGGCTTAAGATCTGAGTGAAGGTTCTGACAGTTCCTTCAGACAAAGGGGGACAAAGAAGGGATGTGAAGGAGGCCTTATAACTTGTCCGCAAACCCCAGACCCAGAGGCAGACAAAAGTGTAACTGCCAGCCTAACATCAAGACAGGGTAAGTCCCCGCTGTACAGGACCCCATCCCAGTTTTTGGACCCAGGTAGAGTGCAGCCAGTGCTTGTTTTCTCGGGGTCCAGGTTCAGCATGGAAGATGCGTGGGTCTCTTGCTGTGCCCTGACCTTGGCTGCAAGCTCAGGAGAGAGGACATGCTTGCTCATTGGCTGGAGGCCACCCCATCGGGCCAGGCACTCCTGTCGGTCTCACCGGGGACCCTCTGTCCACATTCAGCCTGGAACTTTGCAATATTGTGCAGAGTTCCCAGCAGCAGTGGCTTGTGATCAGCTCTATTTAGAAGAACAGTGTTAAAAACATAAATTGCCCAGAGGGTGTGCTTAACATTAAAGTGTCAAGCAGTAGAAGGGAGAAGAGACTTGTGAAAATGAAGTTTAATTTTGTTACAGAGAACTTTCATTCTTTGTGCTGCATTTTTAAAGGATGTCTCTAAACCATCCCTGAGGTTGGTCTTTAGACAGTTGATTCATTTTACAGCAAAAACTCAGACAGATCCGTTAAAATTAAAGCCTCCTGCTGGGTGTTAAAATTTCATTATCATACCTGTCCTCATTACAAATATTTGTTTTCTATTCACATGAGACCACTGGGAAGAGAAGATTTACCTTGATTTTTGTATTCAGAATATTCAGTTACCTATTTACCATGGTTTCATTTATTTCTAGATGAAAATTTCCCTTTTTTGTGTGCAGCTGAGTATGTCTCTAAGTTGCCAGAGAGGAATCGCTATTAAACGCGGATGATCATTTATTTGCAAGTTAAAGTATATTCTGAAAAGGATGAAGGCTTATTCTTGCCTGAAGCTTGTTTGTTCTGTGAGAGCTGTGAGGTGTCTCTGAGGGCTGTTTCTATGCTGTGTTTTTTCCTGTGTCTTAGCCGTGAGGTATATTCCTGTTCCAGAGAAACCCTCTACATATGTTGGTAGAGGAAGTAGAGAAAGGTGAGGAAAGGTGTCTGGACTGGACCTACGAAGAATAAAAAACCCATAACGTTTGCATAATTTAAATGCAGGGCTAGTGATTCTGAGTCTAAATCGTATTTTTTAATGCCATCGTGTAAGCACACGCATTTGTACATTGACATTGATGGAATTCATCTTGAATGACCACGTGTACCTGAAGCTTTAGGGAATCTGATCTATAGAAAAAAGGAAATTACTCGTTTCAAAAACGTTGTCATAGGTATGTGTGTGTGTCTGTGTGTATGTATTTTGGGTTGGCCAAAAAGTTCATTTGGATTTTTCCGTAACATCTTTGGGAAAACCTGAACAAACGTTTTGGCCAACCCAGTATGTGTGTATGTGTGTACACACACATACACACACACACAAGTATATATATATACACACACACATATAGACACGTATATTATGTTAAGTAGTTCAGGAGGTATTTATTGGGTGATTATTATGTATTGGGTACTATGTAGACGTCGTGGATGCAAAGGTAAATATGACATAGTCCTTGCCTTTCAGAAACCTGGAGTCTAGGAGGAGACAGACAGGTGAGTAAGCAGTTCAGGTACAGGTGGAGGGGGCTCTCACCCGGGGCTTGAAGTGTATGCAGTTCTGGAGGCCCTTCTTTAAAAAATGTACAAAATTACAAAAAGAGCATCAGGTGGAGAAACGAATGTTTATTTAGTAAGTGTCAGCTCCCACACCTGGGCCGTGGGAGGCACCCAGAGCAGGTAGAGCACCTGAGGAGGACCCAGCGCCCACCTGTGGGCCTTGGGAGCCACTTCCCAGAGGAGGTGGTACTGGGGCGTGTCTTGTCTCCACTCTTGCCCCCCACGCCTGTTCTCCCGCCAGCAGCCAGAGGGAGCCTTTGACACCCGCTGCAGATGACATCGCTCCCTGCTCGCAGGTCTCCACTTGCTCTCCATCCTCACAGAACAAACCCCACGCCCTTCCTCCTTCGCCCCCTGGCTCCTAATGCGCCACCTGCCCGCCTTGCCGTTCATCTTCTTCCTGAGCCAGGTTCGCCTGGGCTACCCCTCCGCTCGCATGCTTCCTGCCCCGTGCGTGGCCTGTGGTCTGCTCCTACGCCACGTGCCGGCTGCCCCAGCGTGGCCCTCGGAAGGGCCTTCCTGGCCACGCCCTGCATTCTCTGCCCTCTTCCTTCCGAGTTCTCTTCCTTAGAGCACCATCACGGTGCCGCATACTCACTTGTTCGTCTGTCTCCCCAGCTGGAACGTAGGCTCTGGGAGGAGGTCTGGTTCTCCGCTTCTCTCTCACCCCCTGGAGTGGGGTCTGGCACACAGGAGATCCCGGTTAACTATCTGTTAGATGACCAGGTGAATGAGGGTAGCTGGGACGGTACTTGGGGGCTTTGTTCTCAGCGGCTTGCCAAAAGGGAAGTTAATGGTCTTCCAGGGCTCGAAATATTTTGAAAGGCTAAAATCGTGTTTGTTTCTGAGCAACATAAAATTTACAGAATTTCTAAATTCTTTGGAAAAAAATTTCCCTGCCAGATTTCCTCTGGACGGACAGCATCTGATTACCTGAAATAGGTCTGATTCTGTGTTATAAGTAACACCTCTAGTTTTGCTGTTTCTAATGCTTCCTTTGGATGCGGTTGGAAGAGATTTAAGGTAAAGAAGTGGGAGGGGGAAGGAAAAGTTAAAGTGTGTGTGTGGTGGGGATGCAAGTTTAAAGAGCTGCAAAAAATCCCATATAAAATGTTTCCTTCTAATTATGCATTTGTTAAACTATCTGAAAACGGGTTTGATCATGAAAACAGTGGCATGCTGACCGGGAAGGTGATCTCTGTTCTTTATGTTCCTTCAGGACACACAAGCCTCTTCGCTAGGATGGCAGTTTCCAAAGTGGGCTGTGTTCTGAGTGGGTGCCATGGGGAGGCTCCTGAAATTCCTTTGTGGGTGGAGGGTGAGGCAGAAACTAAGCCTTACTATGTTTTGCTCTAAGGACGGACACAGGCAGCTTCGCTTGGTCACCTGTAATGTTCTGAACTGAGGTGTCAGGAGGGCGTGATGGGAGGTCACGCCTGGAAGGAAAGAGTGACAACGTCACACCTCTGTCCCCTTTGCAGGGTGAAGTAGATTTACAAATCACATTATCTGGTTTTAACTAAATTAACCTAGAAACTAGCATAGTAGCCAGTGAAAGTGCAAATGAACATCTAGAAAATGGCAGCATTGATATGGTTTCTGCTGCTCCTTGTATGAGAATTTCCTTAGCCAAGTAAAAAATTAAATGATAGCCTAATCCTATTGGACAAGAAGTTGGCCAGAAATTCAAAATCACCAGGATTATCTGGAATGCGGATTTAGAGCTGTGATTGTAACACTGTATCTTCTCCTAACTGGGTAGTAAGTCTTGTTATATTAGTTACTGGTCAGAATACAGGTGTATACAATTTATAAATGAACAAGTTCACACATGTTGGGGGATGTATGCTCGAAGTGTCTTACCGTTCGGGGGCGTCCACTCAACAAAGCTCAGTGCTCACTGCTCAACGGTCCTGCTGTTCAAAAGTGTGGACCCCAGACGTGGGACCTTTTTAGAAATGAAGACTCTCGGGCTCCCACCTCAGACCTCCAGAATCAGCATCTGCATCTCATCAGGCTCCCAGGTGGTTTGTAGGCACATCACAGTTTGGGAAACGCTGCTCTAGGACGCATTTTATAACATATTGCTTCTGGGCTTTTGACGTCAGGGAGTGATTTCCCCACACAAGAAATCATAGAATTAAACAAGTTTGGTTTTGAATCTTCCTTCTGTCACTTACAAACTTGACCTCAGGCAGTTCAGTGAACATCCGAGACCCTGTTTCCACATCTGTAAAGTAGAGAGAACAGTACCTGCCTCCTGGATATGTGTAGGGACCGCCCGTGCGTGAAGCAGGAAGAGGAGGGGGTCAGTGAGGGTGGGTTCAGTCCCTCCTTCCTCCCCTCTGCCTCCTTAGTATGTGAACCTTCAGAAGTGGGGATGGCTTATCTTAAAATTTCAGAGCACAGAGGTCTTTAAACTTTTTGCTCAGGTACCTCCTAAAAGAGTTTTGAAAAATTGCGTACACCATCACGCTTTTTAAAGATAACATCGAAAAATTTCATCACAAGTTTAAAGAGTTGCAAAATAATCCCTAGGTTATTGGGAATATGGATAATTTAAAATAAAACTGGTGGTGTCACTCTTTCCAATCTAGCCAATGGAATAAAAAGCCAGGAGATTTGATAGACTCTCAGTGGGGGGCTGTGGAGTGGGAGGAGCCAGAGTTCACCGGCCCCTGACCTTGAACTTTGGTGGTGTCTCCAGAAGCAGCTGAGTCCCCTGGTGGCTTCAGCTCCTACTGGCCGGGCCGGGCCAGGTGCACAGGGGTCCCGGCTTCTTCCTGGGGCTGCTGCCCCCGGGGATCTGGTCACACTGGGGGGTGGCGCTGACTCCCGGCACTTGCTCCTCCATCTGGCTCCCTGGTTCCCAGCGGGTTTCTTAGCTCTTTGTGCATTTGCGTGACCAATTCCCTGCATTAATGCCCTCTGTGACAGATACTTAAAGTGGATTCTGTTTTCCCTGGTAAGAGTCTGACTGACACCCCAGTCTTTATCTCTATACCAGTATTTGGAATTGTCCCATTGTCACCTGAAGAGTTTAAAGCCTGAATCAGCGCCCTAGAGAAAGATTCAGGGGGTGTGAAGGGTGTGCTTTCCTTAAAAACTGCAAGACAGGCAGATGCGAGGAGGAAGGATACTCCCAGCAGCAGGATTTGGGGGAAAAGTACATACAGGGGATAAGGATCTATAAACTGATTCCCTTAAAACGCGCACCCCTGAAAAGGCTTTGTGTGCTCTAGAGTGAAGTTGGCTGCCTCGCAAAGGCACATGGGATGCTGCTTTGAGTAAACGGGTGACCGCGTGTGTCCCAAAGTCCCAGATATCCAGGGAGCCTTCTCTAGCACTCGTGGGGCCCAAACTCAGGCCAGCTCAGTGAAACGGGTGCCGAGTCTGCTGCATCCTGAGGCTGCACCTGATGGTTGCCTGGACCGGGCTTCTCCAAGGACCGGCCCTGGCCGAGCAGGGAGAGCCGCCAGGAGCCAGGGCTGGCGGCAGGTAGGAAGCCCATGGGAAGCCCCAGCAGTCACACTGTCAGCTGGGAGCCGGAAGCGGGCTGCTCCCCTCACTGTGCCGCCAAGCGTGCTGAGGTCTGCACTTGCATGCACCTGCCGCCTGGCTGTGGAGCTCTGCCGCTTATCTGGGGAGATCTCTTTGACAAATTTGGTTACAGAATGTCAGGTGCATTTATGGGCTAGCCAGCTAATCTGGAAATAGCCTAAGGAGGATTTATAAAACAACTGCTTTCACTGGCCATGGAGTCCTTCCCCCCAGAGTCCTTCCCCCCAGAAAAGTACTGTTTAGCACCTTTGTCGGCTTTTTGCTGTGGTTTTTGTGAAGTTGCAAATATATCCTGAACTGCAGTCCATATTAAAATGGAACGAGAGGGGTAGAGTGAAAAATACCAAACAACAGCAACAGCAATGAAAGAACACAAAACAAACCTCAAAACTGAAAGCGGCGCTTATGCAGAGAGAGACTGTGTCCTGTGTGGAGTGCTGGCTGGGCTGGGCTGGGCTGGGTGCTGTCCCCGGGGCTCATGTTCTCCAAAGTTCCTAGTTCTCACCGTGAGCTTATTGGGTGGATGTTGTCACTGAGCCCGTTTTATTGATGGGGAAGCTGAGAGTCGCTTGCCTAGAGCCACACAGATAACAGGAGGCGTAGCTGAAGTTGAACCAGGCATCCTGGCTCCAGAACCCAACTTCTCAGCCACTGAATCAACCTCTGAGCCCATTAGCCGCCCACTCTGTAAGGAGCTGTGGACATTTCCCGAGGAGGCTGGTTGCCCTTTGCCTGGCTCCCCTGGGAAGGGAGGACCTTGGTTGTTGAGGGTATTGAGACAAGGTTCAATTTACTTTTTAGCAATCAATGCTGTTTCAAAGAGCCATCCTGGGTACCGAATCCACAGTTTCTTCTAGGGAATGCTGTACCATCTGAGAAAATCTGGGAAGATAATAGTTCTGAGAGACAAAGGCAAGCCTTCTTAAACTTAGAAATTTGACCTTCCAATTAATGATTCTTCTTTTTAAAAATCCAGAAGATTAAAGTCATACGGTCTGTGGGTTTTCTGGAGGGATTAAAGATCAGAGATAGTTTTTTGGAAGCTGTCACATGGGAAATGGGAGAGAGATCCAGACCAGAACAAAGTTGGCTCTTGAAAGAGAAGGTAAAGCATTAAATATGTTGGGGGTGGGTGGGTGGGTGGTGGTCATCAGGAAGCGAGAGGGCTTTAGACCAGTACCAGGAGGCAGCAAGAACCAGGGAACAGGCTGCCTTTTGGGAAAGTGGGAAGCAGATAATAGTTTTGGAAGTCAAACTACAGAACGGCCCTTTTCAAGTTTTTACATAAATAAAGAAGGAATGAAAATACACTTGACGTGGTGATTTGGAAGTAACAGAGAAGGGCTTGTTGGTGGAGCTTTCATGACCAGTACCTAAGAAGGTGTTCAGGGAAAGAGAACATAAACACATGGGGCGGAGGAGATGCCTCCTTAAGTTCAAGTTTGCACAGTCTAACCGTATCATTTCACTTTGGTATTTCCAGTGTTAGTAGTCATCAGTCAATCCATCCGTCTGTCCATCCATCATTTCCATAAATACCTTCGAGCTTCTGCTACATGCCAGGCCCTGGGCTGGGTGCTAAGAACACTGTGGAGAACAAAGCCGCACGTGGCCCCTGCCGTGTTAATACCATTAAAAAGCCCCAGTATAGATGATTATAGCCGCTGCGCTTAGCACTGTGCAGGGCAGCTCCGTGCTCTGGATGTCAGATGATCCGACCTAATAAAAGAACAAGAAGAAGGAAGCCGTCACGTGAGGTTGAGCCACTTCCCTGGGAGGCAGGGCACGCACATCTTCCCCAAGATTGAAATTCTTTTACAGGAAGGATTCTCAAATGAAGTTACCCAGGGATCCAGGGCCTTTTCTACCTTGTGTTCTTTTTTACATTTATACCAGGTCAGTTACACTAGGGTTGTAGCTCAGGAATTAAACCGATGGCAACGGCAGCGACACTGAATTGCAGACCTGCCTTTTTCACTGACCTGCTGTATAAAATAAAATTAAGACTAACATTTGCATAGCAATTAGTAGCTGGCCAAGTGCTTTCATGTGCTCGCTTCAACTTGTATCTCTGCTTTATCCCAGCCCTCCTTCCTCTCTCCTCATCCGCCTACCTCCCTGGTCGGTAGGACAGGAGGGACCTTATTATCATCACAGCAACATCAAATGCATTTTGAAGATTTGCTGCATTGGAGATTAAAAACAAAATTATCATGTGTGCCCACGCTCTCCCCGTCTCAACCTCAGCAACTAGAGAGGGGGACAGATACTTTCAGATACAATGTGTGAGTTTCTGTGAGGCAGACAGAGGGTTCTGGGGGTGTGAGGCGGGAACCCCTACCTCGTGGGTGTGCGGGGGTGGAGGTTTCTGCAGAGTTTTAAAGAATGAGTAAGATTCAGTTGGAAAAGGACCGTGGGTGAGGGCAGGTTCAGACAGAGGGTGAGCTTTGCTGGAGGAGGAGGTGGGAAGGCTGCAGTTGGAGAGCGTGTGCTCTAGAGCGTGAGTTCAGTCCTCTGCGTTCTTTGATTAAAGAATAAAACTTCCCTTTGCTTCTGAACTGGAAAAAAAAAAAACAAACAACAAGCTGCCGTTGACGCCAGGTCCTCCCTTTCCATCTCCAGGGCTCATTCCCTGAACTAACCCGCATTCGGATGGGGGAGGGAGGGGAGAAGGTGGGAGAAGGTTAAGACACCGCATGTCGGGAGGGGTAGGGCACCAGGAGCAAGAGGGCTTTGAACGGGCATCAACGGGCAGCAAGTACAAGGGAACAGGCTACTTTTGGGGGAGGGGGAAGTAGATAATCGGAGGTGGTTTTTTAAGGTGTCATTTTGGGCGCCTTTATCAGGCTCAAGTGCAGAGCTAAGCCCTGTACAGTTGTCACATGTGCCCTTTACGCCGACCCTCTGAATTAGGTGTCGCTGTCTCCATTGTACCTTACAAGAATCTGAGGCCCAGTGGGGTTGGAACCAGGGTGGACCTCACCCTGCCCTGCCCTGCTTCCGTTGTCAGGCCTGCAAGGCTTGGGTGAGGTCTGTGAGCTGCCGGCGGCATTGTCCTGGGCTGGACATCTGCAGACAGTCCCCAAGCTTGTCTGGCGTGGCTGGATTCTTCGGAGACATAATGAACAAAAGGACTTGGGGGACTGCTTGAGGACCTCATCCCTGCAGTATAGTCCTTTCTGTGGAAAAACATGTTTATAGACCCATTCGTAAGCTGGGCCTGTCTGTGCGATGCTTTGCTTTCTAGGACTCGGAGTCCGTGAGCCATATGCTGGCTTCCTCAGGCCTGTGGCCGTCTGCCAGCTTCCAAACTATAGTAATTAAGGCGTTTATGAGTTAGCAGCACTCGCTGTAATACGGAGGACAAGTAGCTACTATTAAACTTAACTACTGAGGTAAAGCTTGATTTTCATAAAACATCTTGACTTTTTAAAGGCATGGGGTAAATCATCCTGTAACTGATTTAAGAAAGACTGTATATTTACGGAGCTTCGCAGAGAAACATCATGCAGAGAGAAGAGATCTAGTATGGGAAATGCGTGTGTTGCCCAAGAAAAACGTTTCTGTAGGAAAACAGCCTGCTGGTCAGATGGGGGAAGGAGTGCAAGCCTTCCTGATCACTTGCTTCCCCTGCAACTTGACAGGAGACAGACTGGGGGTTTTTATTTCAGAATGAACCTTGCTGATCAATAAACTTCATTCTGCCTACTTTTGTTGCAAAACCTTGAGCCTGGGGGGAGGTGGAATTAGGGGGAGGGATTTAAATTGTATGTAGTTGTGATCAGTTAGACAAAGAGGCAGACAAGATGGATTTAGAATTTGCTTAACTGCTATTTGCTACAATGTTCTGCCATCTGTAAGGAAAGCTCCCATTTGGAGATATAATCAAAATAATATTTCTAGATTTTACTGAGGGTCCTCCTCCCTTAAACAAATACTGTTGTTTCTTCTTTCCAGGTAACTGTCTTCATTTTCTGTGAAACAAGCAAACAACTGGTTTGTTAGAGGAGAAGTGAGTCAGCATTCCTAGCAGGCAGCCCTTTGTTGGCTTTTTGTGGGAATCCAGGAATTTGATTTTCTTCCTCCTGAAAGGATAGTGTCTGAAAAGACGTGAGCAGAGGACATCTGAGGACTCAGTGGGTACCATCACTTGAGCTGAGAGGTTGGAAGGAGAGATTTGGACTGGGAACTAGGTCTTGACATTTTCAGACACCGCATGTGAAGGCAGTGGAGAGACCCAGTGTAATTAGAAGAGCAGGGAAATTAGATCGGGGCTGGGCTGTCTTGCCTTCAGTCCTAAGGAGAAAGCAGGCAGCAGAGCGCATCCTAACACCGCGCTACCTGGCTCCCCATTTTAGCTTGAGATAGATGCGTACTGGGCTTAGCCCTTCAGCTGGAAGTGAAGGTTTGCGGTCTGTCTCCTCCCTCCTCTGTCCTCTCTTCTCACTGCTTCTCTCTGTGTGCTGGACACTGGAGAAATTGGGACAAGTTCTTTTGGTGCTGCTTTTAGAGAAACGCACTAAATCTATATGTGAAATCCCCCCCTACTCCCCACGCGCACTGTCTTTGCAGACGTTGTCGTTATGCATGGGGTGAAGTGTGACCGGCCTTCGCTCACGTTTTGTGTCTGCCTGTGTAGCTCCCTGCTGGACTGCTCTAGTGTAGCCTCACAACAGGAACCCTCCTGGCCAGTGGCAGGTGCCTTGCTAGTTCTGTCAGTTACAAAGGCTGTTCTTATCCAAGAATCAGTCTGTTAGGGAATCTTATCAGGCCCAGAGAGCCAGCGGACAGAGATGGTTGAGCCTCTGCCGCTCATGGATGGGGCCGATCAGGGGTGGTGCTCCTTGATGGAGTGACTCCGCTGGCCCTGACGGGTGGGGGAGGTTAGTTTCCCCAGTGCCCTGGCGTGAACAGAGAAAGTGTCCCCCGGCGTGGGGATGGAGTATAAAATGAGAAGTAGTAGGCGGGGGAGTGGAGTGCATTTGGACTGCTAAAGTGTGTGTGAGATTGTGAAGATTAATTGCCTGTTGGATAAATGATGGTCAGAATTGTGCGGGAGAATTAATCGCGGGCAGCCTGCACATCCACATAAAGCCCTACAAGACTATTGTTCTGCGTGTAGTTGGGAGACTAGGAGGCCAGACAGGCCTGTGTGGGTACAGTTCTGCCCCTTACTAGCTTTTCTGAGCCTCAGTTTCTCTTATTCTAAAATGAGAACAGCCAGCCCAAGGGCTGCTTTGAAGAGTAAATTAAATGGGTATGTTTGTGTTCATAAATTGAAAACTCCCCGGCACTTAATAGGCAGTTGGCAGGCAGTAGCTGCTATTATATCAAGGCCAAAATATGATCTTTGGGAATAGTCTTCAGAAGTCAGGAGTCTTGGAGCTTTGTCCATGTTGTTTTTGCTGAGCCCAGAACAGTGCCTGGCGCGTCATGGGCACTCAGTCCAGCAGGCCCTTGGTACCCACAGGTTCTGCATCCTCAGATTCAACTAACTGGGGATTCAACCAACTGTGGGTTGAAAATATTTGGGGAAAAAAATTCCAGAAAATTTCAAAAAGTGGAACTTGAATTTGCCACGCCTGCAGCTACATACATAGCATTTACATTGTATTTACAACTATGTACGTACATTACATTGTATAGGTATCATAAATAATCTAGAGATGATTTAAAGTATATGAGAACATGTGCCTAGGTTGTATGCAGATACCACATCACTTTATAGAAGGGACTTAAGCATCCACGGATTTGGATATCCAAGGGAGTCCTGGAACCAGTCCGCTGCAGATACTAAGGGACAACTGTACTTACTCGGGTGTGGAAGAATCTGGATAGGAGGCAGATTTCTGTATGTTCAGCGACTGAGGAGTGTATGTGTGAAAGGGAGATGTGACCACTTGGGAGACTTGTGTTGGGAAAGGCAGCCTGGGCCTGGTTTCCCTGACCCTGTTCCCAGAGATTCCCAGAGGACTCCCCATGGGTTCCCCCCTTAGATTTTTGGGGCAACCCTCCTCCCCCTACACACCCAGCTCCCAAAAGTATGTGGAAAAGAAAGTCTTTTTTATTTTCATCCTTAACATAGGAGGGAGAGGCTAACATTTACAAAAGGACTTAATCAGAAATAGACTCTGCCATACACACACACACACACACACACACACACACACACACACACACACACACACACACATATCCCCTTCCCCACCCCACACTTGACTTTAGTGTACATGTGTGACAAGAAAAGTAACACTAATCAATCTGAATGGGATTATTCAACAATATTGGTGGCATAGCTGGTTTGAAATTTGGAAATCATTCATTTGGGGTGACACCTGGTAAGATATATGCCCACTCCAGGTGATTAAATAGTAAGACCACCAACAACAATACAATCAAACATCAGAAAAACTAGAAGAAAATAGAATGTGATATTCATGAGGTCCCTGGAGGGTAGATGACTTTCAAGGATGAGAAGTGATCCAGGGATTTCACTACATAAAAGTGAAATCATCTGATGTGAAAACAAAACGTAGCCAGAGTGGAAAGTGTATTGGCTGCAAATATGATCAAGTATTAATGTTTGTTATATATACAAAGAGCTTATCTAGGTTGATAAATAGTAGATAGGTGGGAAAAAAGCAAACAATTTGGAAGAAGTGGAGCTGATAAACATGTGGAAATAGGTCAGTTTCAGTGGAATCAAATAAATGCCAATGGAAGAAGCTACCACTTTTATCTACTACACTTGAAAAACTCAATGAAAACAATACTTGGGCTGGCAAGGGTATGCTCTCGTACATTTTTGGTTGTGTTGTAAGTCAGTGTAAAATTTTCAGAAAGCAGTTTGACAGGCAATCCCCAAATCAATAAAGGCATGAATATCTAGTGATTTAGTGTTCTGGGAATTTATCCTAAGGAGATAGTACGAAAAAGAAAACCATCTACACACAGGATGTTTGCTGTAGTTTCATTTGTAATAGCAGAAAATTGGAAACATCTTAAAAGCTAATGGAGTGGGACACGTCTCGTGGATGAATTCTAAAGTCATTGAAAGTGATTTTGAAGCTGATCATAATATGGAAAAAATTTATAATGTTGACTGAACAATAGGAATACTATTTTACATCCAAAATGACTTCAGCTAAACATGTATGAAAAGAGAAGAAATATGTACTAATAGATATTTCCCATTGGACTGATGATGCTAACGTTTTGTTTTATAGTTTCAAACCGTATGTATTTAAATAATTATCGTTAGAGGGTGAGCAATAAGAAGAAGAAATTAAGATTTTCTACGAACGTATAAAAGTCATTTGCATGGTACTTGGCCTCCTGTTTCTGCACGTTCCAGTTCTTTGTAGGAGAGAGTTTTGATAATAAAGCCCCATCTTTATCCACAGATAGTTAAAGCAGAGCCCCAGGCTCATCAAATTCAAATCCTCTTCTGCTTTTCCCCCTTCCTCCAGCTTCCCTCCCTTCACATAAGCAATTGGTTTCCTTGACTCTCAGGAACTAGCCCAGAGGCTGTTTTGTCCCCCAGACAAATAGTTGATTCCGTATTAAAATTCACTCCCTTTTCTGATTAACAAGTTCAAGTCCTGTACAGCCCTCCCACTCAGTTACCATTCGTTGGTTTGAGAACACACCTCGCCCCCTGGAAAACTGCTGAGATGGACACAATCACCATCTAGCCCAGTGGTTCCGCCCTGGGTTATTATGCAGGAACCCGCAGTGCCATTAGAGGTGTGTGTGCCCCAAGGTTTGCAAGCCTTCTAACATAGCCCAGGGCTGAGGGACTTTGACCTTGGACAGGAGAGGTTAATACTAACCACCTCAGCACTTCTGCTCCTCAGCGGCGGGTGCAAAGTAAGCTTTGTGCACCTGTCTCTGTGTTCGCCTGGAGTAGGCTTTCCAGTGAGGAAAAGAGAACTCATTTTAGCAGAAGAATAATGTTTCACAGGTGCCGCAAGGGTTTTAGGTTCTGCTGAAAACAGATATGCTTTAATATAAAGTTGATTTTCAGGCTCCAGCCCCCATACAGTCCTTCTTTGGAGTTCAGAAATCATGGGTTAGGAGTCCCTAATTATATCCCTGAGACTCTGGCTTTCTTCTCCTGCCACTTTGCCCACTTCTGAGAATCTGTGGAGATTAATTTAGGCGACCTAACCAGCCTCGCCTCTCCCCCTATATATTCACAAATGCAGGAAGTTTTCTTACAAACATCTCCCTGTTGTGAGTTCCCAATGTAACAAATGTTAACTACATAGTAACCATAGCAGGTATTTTATTATAAGGGTCATTGTTTCCTACACTATTTTATGGAGAAGACAAGGTTAACCTGATTTCCAGTTATTGGGCCAACCCACATAAATCAAAATTTGAGCTGTGCTCATGTCCAGATGGGAGAACTCTGGGCTTTAAGAATGTGTCAGGGCAAGTGCTTGGCACCTGTAGCTACTGAAATTCCCAGGCTTCCTGGCTCATCAGGGGTTGTACTAATTGGTCAGGTGAGGAGTGTCTGCTGTAATTTACTAGGTTTCTGCTGCTGCCATTGTCACTGCTCACAGGGCCCAACTCGGTGTCTGGGTGGCTTAGTGGAACCGAAAGGCTGAAGGGGTGGATGTGGGTATAGGAGGTGCTTGAAGGATACTCTGGTTTCTGAGGCACTGACTTCATTCATTTATTCAGTATATACTTCTTGAGTCCTTAGTATTTGTCATCACTAATCTTTTTTTTTTGTAGAAGTTTTTTTTAACAGCTTTATTGGAGTATAATTGCTTTACAATGGTGTGTTAGTTTCTGCTTTATAACAAAGTGAATCAGCTATACATATACATATATCCCCATATCTCTTCCCTCTTGTGTCTCCCTCCCTCCCACCCTCCCTATCCCACTCCTCTAGGTGGTCCCAAAGCACCGAGCTGATCTCCCTGTGCTATGCGGCTGCTTCCCACTAGCTATCGGTTTTACATTTGGTAGTGTATATATGTCCATGTCATCACTAATCTTGTGTTTCTTTCCCACTCTCTTGAACCTAGCTATAAACAGGCCAACCAAATTGTTAGAGAAGGGGATGGATTAACCCTCCTGTGGATTGAACATAGTTCCACTATGTTCACAAGCATCACACATAAGACACTGTGTTAATGTTTCCTGGCAGTACCCTTGACTCCAGCGGGCTGTCTTGCCAGTGAATACTGTTGGTCACCAAGAGATTCAAGTTAGATGGTGGGTGGCTTGGTCAGTTCATCACCATCTCTGGAAAGCACATTTCAAGTTCCTGTAGCTTTTTTTTTTGGTCAAGGAAGGGCAGCAACTTGGTTTAGTATTCCATTTCACAATAGTAGAATGGAATAAGGGCTTTATGTTCTGTTGGGTTCATTTCTCTAAGACTTTATCCTGAGTGATTAAAAGCCAAAGTGTCTGATGGAGAGTGTTCCATGAAAGCATTGAAGGGAATAAGCAATCCTCTGTTGTGTCCTCAGAACTAAGCAAAACGACTGGAGAGTGCCAGCCATCAACACAGCAGGGGTCTTCAGTACAGAGAAGGATATGCAGAAAGGTGTTCATTTCTCCTTAAAATAGCTTTTAAAAATAGAACCGTGTTTCCTGCAATGCTGTGTGTAGGAGGACAGGAATTAGAGCCAATGGAATATTCTAGGGGTTCAGTAAAATATTTTGAGCCAGAATAAACCTGAGAGCTCTGGACTTTATATGAGCTTATTGTCTACTTGAGGTGGTAGCATTTATAATGACCTTATGTAAGCTACCTCCGTCCCTCTTTTGGAGTGAGATAAAAAATTGATAAGTAACGAAGGTGACAGTGCCAGGTTGTAAATGTGTCCGAATGAGTGCGTGGTGTCCCGTGCACTCCTAGGAGGAGTTTGGGGTATGAGGTGGTAGGAGGGAGGTGAGAAAGCTTTCTGGGGGAGGCTCACCTGGTGTGCCGGGAGCAGCAGCGTGGAGTCCTGATTCCAGTTTCTGAGAATAAAGCCTAAACTGTTTTGGTTTTTTTATAAATTTATTTATATTTATTTTTGGCTGCGTTGGGTCTTCTTTTGTGCGAGGGCTTTCTCTAGCTGCGGCGAGCGGGGGCCACTCTTCATCGCGGTGCGCGGGCCTCTCACCGTCGTGGCCTCTCTTGTTGCGGAGCACAGGCTCCAGACGCGCAGGCTCAGTCGTTGTGGCTCACGGGCCCAGTTGCTCCGCGGCCTGTGGGATCCTCCCGGACCAGGGCTCGAACCCGTGTGCCCTGCATTGGCAGGCAGATTCTCAACCACTGCGCCACCAGGGAAGCCCGCCTAAACAGTTTTATAACTTATAATCCAGTTGTTTTGGTTACCTGCAAAGAATTAGGGGACTTTGGCTCTCAGTCTTATGTGAAAAGCGTAATAACAAGCAGGTGAGCAAAACAGAAATCTTTTTTCACCATTTAATAAATTTTAAACAAGTCATGATTGGTAGAAGAGCAGTTAATGTTCATTGAATTAGTGGCTAAAGACCATGACTTTTAAAACCCGACAGTGGTAGCTTGATGGTGACCAAACTAAATCAAAAGATTTAAAAGGTGTGGGCCTAAAATTTCGCTTGGTCAAGAAGTTGTAGGCTTTTAAACTCACTGAACAAAAAAACCCCACTCAGATTCTTCACACCTAAGATGCCAGTTCCTTTAGGACCACTGGGCATTTTCAGCCTCTTCTGGGGAAAAAATTGGGTGATTCCCTAGAGAGAGAGAAGTTGACGGACAAATAAGAACCGTGGTTATAAGTCTGTGGTCAGCAGTTTATTTTCATTGTATTGTCCTTTTATTTTAAACATTTGTTTGTTTTTGCCCCCCTGTATGTAGTTGACGGCTACTAGTAACTGAATTTTTTGGTTAGCATAGACACAGCTGCTCTTGGAGAATATGAAATCATAGCTGCACTCTTCACTTAAAATTTGAAATAAAATATAAAGAACTTTCAAGTGAATACAGCAAAGGGGCATGAGTGTGCATGTGTATGTACGTATATGTATGTGTGTGCGTGTGAGTGTGTCTGTTCAGCCGCTCAGCCTGTCTGTGAAGCAGTTAGTAGCTTGGGAAGCAAATTGTAACAAGCGTAAGAGTCACAGGTATAGCTTCCAGGGTCCAGCCCCTGAGATTCTGGCCGAGTAGCTCTGGGTTGGAATTCAGGAATCTGCATTTCTGATAAGTATTGATAAAGACTGGGCTTCGGCTGTCACAAAGGCCCGTGATTTAGAGAAGCACTGCTTTAGAGGCGTGAACTTGGAGCTGATGGAGCCCCTTCCATTTTCACTCTGGTTCTAGCTCTTTCCCCAGTCCTCTTGGTCAGACCCTCACTCATGTGTCAGAGTCAAATTAAAGTAATGAAATACCCAGAAAATATGAAATGTTCATATTCAGTTGGCAGAGTGCCCAGCTGTTCTCAGCCGTTTGTGCTTCCCGGCGTGACTCTGGATTCCCCCGTAAGTGCTGGTAATGAGAGGCTGGGCGTGGTTATGCAAATTGTTTCAGCACCGAGTCTCCACCACTGGCTGCATGTCTTAAACTGGGAGAAAATATACCCTGTGGTGTGTGATAGTCAGGATTTTGGCTGTTGGGGGAACCTCAACCGTGTGATGGATTGTGGTATTTCTAGCGTGTTCCACCCCAAATTAGCCCATTGATTGGGCTGGCTCGGAAAGAGAAGTGTCATCGGGAACAGAGCCTGCGGTTTTCCCCGTGGGGACATCTTGGGGAAGACGGGGTACCCTAGAGTGACGGTCTCTGGGATGCTCAGCTGCTGTGCTCTTTGTAATTGCTTTTCTCTTGTGATTTCCTTGATGAATGAGCCAAACTGTTTTCTTGAACACAAAACTGGAAACAAACCATCTGAGGCTGTGGGCGAACTGCGCTTCGAACTCCTACTTTTCTTCATTTCAAAAGCTAATAAGTTGTTTCTGGGGGTTTCTTACAGGAGTAAACACTGGAGGAGCGGCGTCCGCGGATGGTATGTTTAAGTTTTCACGAGCAGTGCATTTGAGTGCTTCCCCAGCTAGGTGGTTCTGTTGCTGATTAGCGGGACGATGCTTGCGGTCCGCACGGGCGCACATGTGTGCGCTGCATTTTGCACCTGCATACGAGACGGTGACCACTGTTACTGGTGCTGTTTACTGCACCATCTCATTGTTTTGATCCTGTTTGAGCTTAAGTGTTAATTTATCCATAGCTCACCTGAAGCTGTGTGAATTTTTTTTTTTTCTTCCGGTGAAATTCAGGTGACTGGAGCATCATTTTCCTGAACTTGAAGTAGTTGGTAAGCATAGATGATGGTAGAAGTGTGCAGGTAAGGGTGTGGCAGGAACAAAGAAGCGCTGGGGCCACCTCCTGCTTCTCGGCCCATGGCCTTTGACGGTTCTGTTATTCATCCCGGCGGCATCTGTGCTTCTGCGCTGCCGAGAACTGTGGGTTAGGAATGTGCCGTGTGAAAATACTAACATGACTGATTCTTGCTTTTCAGCTAGGTTTTCACGTTTGTTTTCAGATGGTTTGAAGTAAATACTGAGATTTATTATAAACTCTCTGCACAGAATTCTTATCTTAAAAATAGTTTACATAAGATTTAAGCAGTGGTTTGCAAATAATGGTTTTAGGACAAACTATTGAATTTTCATTTTAACTTGTAGAATTTTGATTTAGCTTTTATTTTTGGTTGAGAATTAGGCAGCTAGGTTTCTCTGTCTTGTATAATTTGATAGGATTTGATAGGAGGAGGATTGGATATCCTCCTGTGTATGACTTCCAGGCCTGCATTTTAAAGTTGCTACATCCTGCTTTTAAAAATATATTTAATGATGGAGGGTTGATTGAAATTTTAAAATGAATTTTAAAACGCTAAGTTTTTGAGGACAGTAACAGATCATGAATGCATCAAAATGCAGCATTTTACACCTGCTTCCTGAAGCAAACGTTCAAGTTACAGAAATAATCCCTAAATCCCTGCAAGTCTGTGAAAATGTAAGCGAAAGTCTTAAATCGTAACTACCGTCCTGCAGTGGTAGGTGGGGGAGGGCAGAATGGTGGTGAAAGAATGTGCTGGTCTAGTCTTGTGTAAGACAGATGCCAAGAATGGCAAAATGTTTAGCTTCTAAAAGACCTTTGCCTCTTTGTATTAAGCAAACCTTCCTCTCTGTTACTACTCAGTAAACTTGCTTGTGACTGTCACCCATTGGGGTATGTAACCATAGCTCTTTCTCATCTTCCTACTTTCCCCCTCGTATTTGATTTAATATTGATTAAAAACTTAAAGAAAAAAATCATAAGAAAAAAATGGAGGCGGGGCACTGTATTGACCAATAATGCAGAGTGACAGTTCTAGACCTCCTGCCTGTGCCAGGGGCTTTCGGAGGAGGAGAAATGTTATCCAGAACTTGGCGAAAATCTCCTATGCGAAGTCAAAGGTTCGCTACTTTCCGGCCAAACATCACTTTAGATTGCTTAAAATATATCCAGTGGGAGGAAAGGTTAATCCGAGAAGACTCACGTTGTATCAGTATTTAAATTCTGTGGTAACGCTTCAACAGGGCATTGGGGTTTCCTTCAATACTCAGGTGAAGCATATTGGCAGTTCCTGCATCAGGTGGAGAGCGTGAGTCCAGCAGCTGTCCTGAGGGTGTCTCACCTAGACCCCGTCGTTGCTGTTTTGCGCCCGTGACTGACGGTGGCAGCTTCTTATCTTTCTCCTGAAATCCTGGTGCAGGGAGCCAGGGGAGCGATTGCCGGTGCTGAGCCTCTTCTGCCCCGCTGTCGTAACCAAGATGTGTGCTGTTGGCTCCGACTCCAGGGTCCTGGGGCAGTAACAGTCCTTTGAAGGGAATCCCGAAAAGACCCACGCAAATAATTCGGCGACCACATAATCTTCATACCTACTTCTAAGGAATTCAAAGCACTTTCTGTTCATATCGTTCATTTTTGTCTACCTGTAGCAGACATGAAGGGGTCACAGGGCTGCTTTAAGGAAAACGGGAGGAGGAAATGGATGTCGGAAGGATAGTCAGTTTTGGATGTGCGTTTTAGCCTACTCAGGTGAAAATTCACACTGCAGTATAGTAATGTGTGATTTGCTACCCTATGGTAGTGTTGTCCTGTATGACAAGTTCATCTGTTTCTTGCCTTGGAACCTGTATTTCTGTGGTGGTTTAACTCTCTCCCAGAGTCATCAGTAAGCAGTGACAATACTGGTGGTTTTCTGTTCGTTTATGCCGGAGATCTAGGAAGCTCTCTGTCATCCTTCTGGGTTGGGCTGTAGGGGGAGGAACAGGGTGACCCTTCTGGTGTTAGACTGTGGGTCCTGGGTTCCATCTGCCCAGGGTATCCCTTCCATGTGGTTTGCTACTGCTTGTATTTCTCCTCTTGCTAGAGTTTCATCCATTAGCAGGACTCAGGCCTTATAAAGGGAAGAATTGGATTTAGATTAGTGCATTCATAGCTTTTTGGATTTCAGGGACTAGAGAGCTCTGGGAAAAATCTTCCAAATTTTTATTTTGCCAACGAAGTAGTTAAAAAAATCTTCAGTCACCTACCACCATCACTGTCATTCTTTCCTTGCTTTTGTTGCCTATAGAGAGTTCATGAAGGAAAGGATATTTTAACTCCAGAAAGGTAGGAAAGCTATAATCTCAGACTATCGGTCCTTTAGAGACAGAGAAAATTGAGCTTTATAAAGAGTTCACTATATGTCATCCTTTTTTTTTTTTTTTTTAATTTCACTGTAGGCTGACTGGTTAGAACTTTATAGACCAGAGTCTGGGAAGCACTGGGCTGTTTGATCTCTAGGACTCCTCTCAGCATCCCCCTTCTGTAACTTGAGTGGGTGTAGGATCCTCTTGGTTTCTCTTTAGCTCTTGGGTGCAAGCAGAAAGGAGGAGGTTGGTAAACGTAAGTGCAATACAGGACAATTGCCAGCAACTTCTCTTTCAAAACCACCCAGCTGTAATGTTTACACAGCGTTGATTTGCTCGTCTGCAAATCAGCTGCAGATCCTTTTCAAAGGGAAGAAATATTTAGAGCTATTGAAGAGCTCTTTAGAATCTTGACTGTGGCTTCAACTGCTACCCTAGTTGGACCTAACTCTCTTAACTTGCTCTGGGTTTCTAGGTCCTCAAAGCTATGTAATTAAAGCTTCCAGTGAGTTTAACTGGGTAGCTCATTGTTCAGATGACTTCACATTGGCATTGATCATAGAGCCCTTTCAAAGCTATTAAATTCCAGTTCATTTTAACTGGAAAGTGATTTTAAAGTAATTTTACAATGGCTGTAATTTAAAAGTAATTTTACAATGGCTGGAGTTTCATTGGTCCATCTGTAAATTGGTTATCATTGTGAAGAAGGGCTCTTTTTCCTTTTTGATAAAGGGTTTTGTTGAAAAGAACTAGTGTCAAAAAAATTAAGGGAGCAGATCCCTGTATGTTTTTTGTCTGTTTTCTGTGCAATACGGAGTCTGTTTTGATTATCATCAGGTTTTTGAACTACTTTAAAATGTTCACCCTTGGGCCAACACAGACTCTGATTTCTTCATACACATTGGAAAAAAGTATGTGGAATATGATTAGAGTCAAAGTTTTACTTAAAAAAAAACTTAGGTCTTAAGGAGGAGTCCAAATGAAATACCTCTTCTTGTTTGAGTTGTAAAACAAAAACAATCGTGATATTTAAATGAAAAAAATTGGTTTCTGTTCATAGATATTAAGAATGTATAAGTAAGTAAGAATTATTCTTATTAAAAAGATTTATAGCAATTTTAAAGTGATTACTTTGTAGGTTTGCTATTTGTAATGTTCTAGAATTTGTTTTATTCATCACTTGTTTTGCCTACTAAAACCCAAACTAAAAAACTAAAGTATTTTTAAATTTAAAAATTGATGAGACTTGCGTAGGTGGCAGAATGCCAGGAAGGACCAGATTCTCAGCTGCCTACACACTATTATTCTGAGATGCTGTTATTTATTTATTTTTAAAATTATTTTTAAAAAATTTATTTTATTGAAGTATAGTTGATTTACAATGTTGTGTTAATTTCTCCTATACAGCAGAGTGACTCAGTTATGCATATATACATATATATATATTCTTTTTCATATTCTTTTCTATTATGGTTTATCACAGGATATTGAATACAGTTCCCTGTGCTGTATACAGTAGGACCTTGTTGTTTATCCATTCTATATATAATAGTTTGTGTGAGATGCTGTTATTTAAATGGTTTAGCTAACAGCTGAAACATGACTTTCTCTGAGGGGGTTTTAGCCTTTCTAATCTCTTGGCCCTTCTCTGCCTTCCTTCAGAATTAAGGAGCCTGATCTTGGATATTGGATCAGTGTTTTGTTCCCCCATAGATAATAAATTCTGAAGCAGAGAGTCTCTGTCCTTGAAGAGTTGCCTTCATATGCTTGTGCAGAACACCTAGTTAAGATTAGTTAAATAATGACATTTATTAGCACACATAAATATGGAAGCCAGAAGGTGGGGTAGGATTCAATGTGACATCATCTAGAGGTGCCAGCTCCATTTCCATGTGAATGTCTTGGCTCTCCCCTCCTCCATATCCTCAAGGCATCGTAGAGAAGGCTGCAGCATCTCCAAGCCTCTCAACTCAACACACAGTCTAGAGGAAGAGAAAACGGCTTCCTGGAGGTCCCACAAGGTAGGGGAAAGTCTTTTCCAAAAGGTTCCAGGGAAGCAGTCTTTGTGGATCTTTGACTAAGGTTGAGTCACAGACCCATTCCTGAACCCGTCTTTGGTGATGGGAATGGAATTGCCCTTGGATCAATCAGGGTGAACCAGTAGAGCCAGGGGTGTGGCCAGCTTCTCCTGGGGGGGATGCCTTGGAGGAGAAGTGAATACCTGAACAAAGTCAGGTTTATCAGGAAGGATGGCGGATGACTGACACAGTATCCCCTACACTCCCTGTTGTGTCCCCGGTACCTAGAACAATGCCTGGCACATAATAGGTTGTCTGCAAATATTTATTAAATTAATTTGTTCTTTTATCTTCTGGCATCATTTCTCAGACTCTTTGTTTTCTTTTGTTTCCTGGGACATAAACATTTATACCTTGCTTATTATTATCTTACTTTTAAAAGCTATTTTAAAAACATTTATGTAAATAGCCTGTTGCTATCTCACAATTAACAGAATTATTAAAAATAACTTATAACTAAAACAACTTGAGAGGTATGTGTTTAGACAACTTTGCTAGCGTATCCCATTCTAAGGTCTCATCTTGAATGAAACTAAAAAAGCAAATTTGATCTATTATTTATAACTTGTAAGCCAGTGGAAGTATAACAGAGAATGTCATCTTATAATGATGGCATATGGTAGGAAGCATAAAATCTCACATTACTTGTCGACACTTGTTCAGTTAAACGAAGTGAATTTAGTGTGAGATTAGTATAAATCCTGTAACTAAGGCGGTGATGATGTTGCTTTAGTAAAGGAATCTGTTAAGAAGATACTCAGAAGCTTCCCCACTGATCTGTAGTAATATGGGTACATGTATATTTTACCTGTTGATGTCATAAACTGTAATTCAGTTCTGATATTTAATTAAGTATGTTTAGCATCCAGATAACGGATGCCCTGGCTGATCCTCTGCTCTGGTGCTTGTTGCCTCACAGGCAGCACAGACCTTAGAGGTACTGGCTCCTGTGTTTCACCACATCCCAACATGTTGTCCTTTGCACTTGGAAATGAAGCTACTGACCTGCTGAGTATAGAGCATGGTCTGTGTGTTTTCTCTAGTTATGGTGCAAGGTTTGTACTTAATCATTTGAGTCATGGCTGGTGTATTAGGGTGCATGCTTTGTGGCTCCGAAAGATTTTCATTGATGTATATGAGGATCAAACCTACTTTTTGATGGCCTTTAGTCTAATGGTTCGGAATACTTTCAAACATTGAGCTTTGTGGCTTACAAAATGATGTATTTTCTTCAAGTTCCTGGTGGTGGATAGGAAAACTCAGGTGAGAATGGGCTTTTCCCCAGGTCATCTCTGGAACCAGTGAGAAACAAAGTTTAATTATTATTTAAGACTTCCTTTTCTTACCGCCCCCCCCCCCCATTTTCATATTCCTCTGTGTTGTTAATTCCAAGTAGGAAGTTCACATTTTAGACCTGAATGCAGGGTCGTGGCGTTGAGGGTAGGGTTTACTTCCTGGAATGTTTGTTTCATTGGTTGCCTTGAGACTTCTCCAGGCCCATTGCTTTATGTACTAGTGGTATGAAACCTTGATGGGGGGCTCTCCTTGTTTGAGTTCACTCTTGAAACATCCTTGTTGCAAATTTGAGAGATGCATATCTCTTGGACAGGTATATTGCTATGTGTGTTTTAAGAGAGAGTTTTAAATGATTTTCATTGAACAGTTGAGTCCCTTGATGATCCAGCAGAGGTTGAAAATTGATGTGAGTGAGAAATTGTAAAGTGAGGAGAGAATTTCCCTTTAGCGTTGAGTGGCCAGTTGACATTGATACTCGGGATGTATCCAGGCACCATGAGCATGGTCAAGTGATTTTCAGGGTCAGTGCTCAACAACCTGTGAGGAGAACAGAGACGGTAAAGGTGGATGGATTGACTCGGGTCAGTGAGCCAAGGGGGGCAAGAAGTTGAAGTTGTTTGTACTAATAATTTCTGAAGTGGTAGCTCATGGGGTTGAGGCAAAGAAATGGTGTTAGAAAGGATCCGATATAGTGAAAAAAGACCGAGGTTCAGCTACTAGAAGACTCTATTCACCATTTCATTAAACATTTAGGCAACTTTTGCTGAAATTTTATTTCACCAACACTTTGTCTTACATTTCTGTTCAACACATTCTGGTTAATACTGTGATTTAAGGAAGAAGTCAGTATTCATTGTGCTTAGCTCACAGTCATTCTGAAAAATTATGAAAAAAGCATTTGCTCTTGGTGAAATTGGAATCTCATTTCCTTCCTGTCTGTCCCTTGCTGTTTCTTACTACAGATCACTCCAGGCTAATGAGAAAAAATTAAATGTATTTTATCAAGAACAGAATAAATATAGCAAGGTTGATCCCTGAATATTTATGAAACATAGCAGTAAATGAATAAAGGAAGGCATTAATAAAGTTTGTTGTTCTCTCTTGGATTTTGTGAAATGGAAAATCAGAGTCCAGGAATCATGGTAAATACTCTGACATATCCATGCTAATAATTTAGATCATAACACTGTATTTCTCCACCAAAAAGCAAAGGTTAGAAGAAAAGGAAAATTAAATATTGAAAAAAATCTATGGATTTTGTAATAGGAAAAATAAATTTTAATGTAACATGCATAATTTGGAAAATTTGGGAATATATATAAAAAGGAAAAGAAAAACTGAACGTTAGTCATACTAGTCAGCAATAATCCCAGATAATGTTTTGAGTATTTTATTCCAGATTTTGTTTTCCTGTGTATAGTTTTTTTTTTTTTATTACTGTGGTTGGGGTTATTTTTAGTAAGTTTCAAGCATTTATGTTACATGAAAAGATAAGGTGGACAGTTGGAGAGAAAGATGACTGTTTCACCCATGGTTAAGAGTACAGTATGGTCTATTGTTGAGAGAAATCTTATAAAATATGGAGTTCTAGAAAAGACTATAGTTATATATTTGGCTTTTTTATTTAATATATTTTTATAGAACTATGCCTGTAAAAATGAAAGACGAAAGACCTAGAATAGCCAAGAGAATTTTGTAAAAGATTATAGTTGGAGGACTTAATGTTACTGAATTTGGTATTGACCTAAGGACAGACAAAGATCAATGGAACAGAATAAAAGCCCAGAAATAAACCCGCACATTTAAGGTCAATTGATTTTTGACAGAGGCGCCAAAGTATTTCAGAGGGGGAAGGATAGTCTTTTCAATGCATGTTGCTGGAACAATTGAACATCTACGTGCAAAACAGTGAATTTAGACTCTTATCTCACATCAAATGCAAAAATTATCTCAAAGTGAATCGTGGACCTAAATTTAAGAATTAAAACTGTAAAACTGTAAAAAATTTAAAATTAAAACTGTAAAACTGTAAAACTCCTACTGCTCCTGTAAAACTCCTTTGTGTGTGACTTTGCACGGAAAAGATTTCTTAGGTATGACATCAAAAGCGTGACCCATGAAAACCTTAATAAATCAGACTTCACTAAAATTAAAAACTTCTGCTTTTCAAAAAACAACATGAGAAAATGTAAAGACAAGCCACAATTTAAAACTTTCGTTCTGCAAAAGGTCTTCTTAAGAGGATGAAAAGACAAGCTCCAGACTGGAGAAAATATTTCTAAACTACATATCAAAAAAATGGACACTATCTAGAATATATAAAGAGCTCTCAAAACTTCAGTAGTAATGAACAAAAAATCCAGTTGGAAAATGGGCAGAGAACATAAGCATGAACAGCCTTTATGGATATTTCACTGAAGAAGGATACGCAGATGGCAAATAAGCACATGAAAAGATGTTCAGATCATTAGCCATCAGGGAAATGCACATTAAAACCACAATAAAATATTGCTACACACCTATCAGAATGGCTAAAACAAAAAATAGTGACTTTGAAGATAAAAATGGTGAGCTTAATTTAAAAAAATTGTGACACTAGCAAATGCTGCTGAAGATGCAGAAAAACTGGATCACTGATATATTTTCTGGTCAGAATGTAAAATGCTACAGCCACTCTGGAATCCAGTTTGGTAGTTTCCTATAAATCTAAACATGTCTTTACCAGCAATTGCACTATTGGGTGTATATCCCAGAGAAATGAAAAGGTACGTTCACATGTAAACTTGTACACAAATGTTCATAGCAGCTTTATTCAGAATATTGAAAAAGTGAAAACTATCCAGATGTGCTTTAATGGGTGAATGTTTAAACAGCTGTGGTATAACCATACCATGGAATACGATGTAGTGGTAAAAAGGATCAGTACATGTGACAATTTAGATGCATCTCCAGGGAGTTATGTTGCATGAAAAAAGCCAATATCAAAAGGTTAAATAGTCTATTAATACAACGTTCTTAAAAGAACAGAAGTATGAAGATGGAGAACAGATTAGTGGTTGCCAGGGGTTTGAAATGGGGGACAGTGTAGCTGTCGGGGGGTAGCACAGAGGAGCCCCATGGTGCTCAAACGGTTCTGTATTGTAGTTGTAGTGATGAGATTTAGACTGTGGTTCCACGAATCTAAACATGTTATAAATTGCTTTGAAGAGATGCTCACCATTACTAATCATTAGGGAGAGTAAATCAAAACCACCCATGAGGACTTTATACCCATTAGGATGACTATTATTAAAATAACAGGAAATAATAAGTGTTGGCCAGCATATGGACGAATTGGAACCCTTGTGCATTGCTGATGAGAATGTAAATTGGTGCAGCCATTATGGAAAAAAGTATGAAGTTCCTCAACAAATTAAAAATAGAACTACCATATGATCCAGCAGTCCCACTTCTGGGTATATATCCAAAAGAATTGAAAGCAGAGACTCAAACACATATTTGTACACCCATGTTCACAGCAACATTATTCACAGTAAGCAAAAGGTGGAAACAATCCAAATGTCCATTGACAAATGGATGGATAAGCGGATGTCGTATATCCATCCAGTGGACTATTATTCATCCTTAAAAAGGCTGGAAATTCTGAGATGCTACAGTATGGATGAACCTTGAAGACATTATGCTAAGTGAAATAAGCCGGAAATAAGAGGACAAAGGTATGATGCCACGTATAGGAGGTACCTTCAGTAGTCAAATTCATAGAGACAAAAAGTAGAATGGTGGTTGCCAGGGACTAGGAGGAGGGAGGATTGGGGGGTTATTACCTAAAGGGTACAGAGTTTCAGTCTGGGAATATAAAAAAGTTTTGGTTGGTGGTGATGGGTGCACACAATATGTGTGTACTTAATGCCGCCTGAAAATGGTTGAGATGGTAAATTTTCCATTATGCATATTTTACCATAATAAAGAAAAATGCGTGGAACTGCAACGCTCACACACACACAGAGAAATGTGTGCATTTAAACTGGTTAAATCTGAATTAAGTTTGTAGGTTGTACCAATTTTCTGGTTTGATATTTTCCTGTGGTTTAGCAAGATGCTCCAATGAGGGAAACTGGGTGAAGAATACATGGGACCTCTGTATTTTTTTGGCTACTTCCTATGAATTTATAATTATTTCAAAATAAAAAGTTCTTTTATTTTTTAAATACAAGCCCCAGATTTCCCTGGTGTACAGGAATTGGACAAAACTGGCTGTAATTATTGGAAGAGTTTGCCATTTTGTTAGATTCTTCACCCATTTGTAATTTAAGAATTAAAATTCTAAGGTCTAATAGAATTTTCCATTTGCACTATTTTTTTTTTTTTAGGTAAGAGTCCGCTTGGAATGACTGTACTGAAATTTATCAGTGATTGATTTTGACTTCAGGTTATTATATTTTCCAGATGAAAGAACGAAACAAAGAACAAATGAATGGATGAATGAATGAATACATACATACATAAATACATAAATAAATAAATAAATTTCTGTATAGTTGACTTTCTCTTAATAGATTTGGTTTGGGTGTTTTAAGAAAAGCATCATTCATATTTTGCTTTTTAAAGATCTTGCTTTGCAGTGATTCTTTTTTTTTTTTTGATACATCATCTGGTAAACATTAGAGAAAATTTGGTGAAAATACAGACTTTTGTGTTCAACTAGGCTGAAGACTGTTCTTGGCCCCTGAGTGATGCCAGAAGGCTAACAAGGAGGAGACTGTTAGTAGTGTTTATTTACCTCTGTGGACAGAAAGGAGGAAAAGGAGCTGACATTGATGGTCAACATTTATGGAAGCCTGTGCTCCAACTACTGTGCAGATGCTTTTCTACGTGCCCTACTTAGGGTGGTTAAGTGTTCTCCAAAAGAGGATACTGAAGCCCAGAAAGAAACGTGCTGTTCCCAAGTTGGGCAGCTGATGAGTGCCTGAACTCGGATCCAGACTTGCTTGGGAGAGGCAGTAATGTGCGGACCATGAGCAGGCTTTGGGTCAAGGTTAGGAGTGTGTCCATCTTAACCATCTTTACTCACCTTTCGCTCTGGATGGCCCTGGTTTACAGGCAGGAGGTATTTACAGCACACATTTGCATGGATCAATCCTAAAGATGAATATTAAATATTATATTTCAAAAAAGTAGATAAATTATCTGTTGATTTGTTTTATATTCAGTAGATATTTATTGAGTCCTTCACTGGTTCCAGGCACTATTTCAGGCACTGGGGATATAGCAGTGGACAAACCAAACCAAAATCAAGGAAAATAAGTAAGAAATATATGTATGCTACGTGGTGGTGGGGGTTGTGAAAACATGTTTGGAAGGAAGGGTGATAGCTGTGCTGGGATAGCTGATGTTTTGAATAAGGTCATTAGGGAGAGCCTCACAGGGTCCCCTGAAGGTGAAGAGGAGTGAGGCTGCAGATCTCTTGGGGAAGGACACTCCAGACAGAGGGAATGACAAGTCTGACAGCCCCAAGATGCGAATGTCTCTGTGCACTTGGAGCAGCAAAGTGGCCGGTGCATCTGGAGCACGGTGGCTTCATGGGGGCTGGGATGGTCAGGTGTGAGGTCGAGGAATGTAGGGACCACACTGGGCAGGGCCTTGTAGGCCATCATTAGGAATTTTGCTTTACTGTGTGAGATTGGAGGAGGCTGGAGGGTTTTTTTTTTAATTTTAATTTTTTTTAATTGAACTATAGTTGATGGACAATGTTTCAGGTGTACAGCAAAGTGATTCAGTTATACATACATATATATCTATTTTTTTCAGATTGTGTTCCATTATAGTTTATTAAAAGATATTGAATATAGTTCCCTGTGCTATAAGTAGGTTCTTGTTTATTTTATATATAGTGGTGTGTATCTGCTAATCTCAAATCCCAAATTTATCCCCCCCCCCATTTCCCCTTTGGTAATCATAAGTTTATTCTCTCTGTCTGTGAGTCTGTTTCTGTTTTGTAAATAAGTTCATTTGTATCATTTTTTAAGATTTCACATGTAAGTGATATTGTATGATACAGTATTTGTCTTTCTCTGTCTTACTTCGCTTAGTGTGATAATCTCTAGGTCCATCCATGTTGCTGCAAATCGCATTATTTTATTCTTTTTTATGGCTGAGTGATATGAGGCTGGAGGGTTTTGAGCAGGGGAGTGTTATCTTCTGACTTAATTTTTTTTTTTTTAAACATCTTTATTGAAGTATAATTGCTTTACAATGGTGTGTTAGTTTCTGCTTTATAACAAAGTGAATCAGTTATACATATACATATGTTCCCATATCTCTTCCCTCTTGCATCTCCCTCCCTCCCACCCTCCCTTCTGACTTAATTTTGAAAGGATCACTTGGGGGCTTTGTGGAGAAGAGGCAGAAGAGAGACTGTTCTGGAAGCAGGTGGGTGGAAGGCAGTTGCTATAACACAGGTGGGACATTGCAGAGGCTTGGACCGGGGTGGTCGTGGTGGAGGTGCTAGGTGGCTGGATTCTGCTTATCTTTTTCAGATTGGGCCCACGGGACTTACTGATGGATTAGATGTGAGGTATGAGAGAAAGAGAGGCATCAAAAAGACTCCCAGTCCTTCGGCCCGAGTGGGAAAGAGATGGAGTTGTGAGTGCCATTGGCTGAGACGGGGTAGAGCCTGGAGGGGCAGGTCAGGAGCTCGGTTTTGGGTTAAGAATGAGCTTCATCTTTGGGTTCTGAAGATGAAATGAGCGTCGCCTGTGTGCAGATCGTCGCTGTAGCTCTTCTGAGTAGACACAAGTAAGTGTAAGGTGTGGTTCTTGCTCTCAAGGAACTTGCTGATAAATCAGGGGAGATAAAGTGCTCACAACTGTAAAAAGTATGTGAAGTTTGTAAGTGACTTTAGGACTTCAGCTGAAGGGTCACCATGGGCTAGAACGGTCTAGGATTATTAGGTTGACTTTTGTGAGGAGCTGGCATTTTACCTGGGCTTTCAAGTATTTGTTGGGCTTTGTTAGGTTAGCGAGCTGGGAAACCAGCCTGTCTGGAGTGGTCCAGGGCACAGAAGTCAGAGTATCCAGTAACAGGGAGTGAGTCACGTTGGCCAACAGGGCGGGTTGAGTTGGAGATCAGTGGGGGCTGAGGTTGAGGAAGGCCCTGGGGTGCTGGCTGGGGAGTTTGCCTTCATTTTGTAGGTAATAAGCCATGATTGAAGGGGTTTGATTCATGTAGTTGAGGTGATTGAATTGCAGCCTTAGGACGTTTCATCCCTCCCATTAGGTTGCCTAGAACTAGGCCTCTTCGGTGTCTTAATTGTGCTTGTTCTCTGGTAGCTTCTTCGTTGTCAACTACGTTCCTCCTGACGCACTTGCCCCTTTGGCCCCCGGACCCTCCTAATTCTTGAGTCACTTCCAGTCTCTGACCACAGTGCCTTCCTCATTTACTCAGGAAATATTTATTGAGAGCCTGCTCTGTGCCAGACTTCGTGTGGGATGTAGAGGACAAAGCAGGCGGGTCTACTGGGGAACAGATATTGAATGAATGATTGTAGGTACCACTGCATCATTCCAATCTTGCGATGCCCTCTGAAGGAAACTGCAGAGCACTGGGGAAGGGGTTCAGGGTGGGCCCCCTGAGGAAGAGGCTCTTAAGCTGAGGCCTGAGACCTGAATAATGTGGGGCAGAAGGAAGCGGGGAAGCATTTCAGACCACGGCGGCCTGTGCCGAGGCCCTGTGGTGGGATGAGCTTCCTGTGCTCTGGAAAGAAAGCAAAGGCTGGTGTGACTGCAGCGTCATGATGGGGTGTCCTCTGAGGTCTGTCCTTGGACCTCTTCTCTCACGCCGCCCCCTCTCAGGGAATCTCGTCTCTTCCTTTGGCCTCGGTCATCACCTGGGTGGTTATTTCCACTTCTTACCTCCCTCAGGACATTCAAACTTCCTTGCCAGGCATCTCCACCTGCGTGTCCTAAAGGCGTGATACACTTAACATGTTCTAAACCCTAGGAAGGATCTTCTCACTTCGCTGTTTCTCTCGTACAGTCTGTGTTCTTGGGGCTCTACTTTTCTTCATGCATTTCTCCTTGTTGCTTTTCTACCCTCTCTTTCCTATCAAAACACAGCTCAAATATTACTCTTCTGCGAAACCTTTCCTACCGATTTATCCCTACCCCTGTCTACTGCAGCAGAATGAATGAATCCTGTGACCCTATAAAATGCTGCCCATTTCTTTATTAACACGATTGGTTCATACTACTGACCATTGCATATTTCTCTGTGCTCTTAATGGATTGAGTCCTTCTAGACCTTATTTCCTTGGTGCCTTGCATGTTATTTGGGACTTAGAGTTTTACTAAATAACTGTTTTATGATCAGAATAAAAATAGATATTGAAACACGGATGGAAATGCTTTAAATAGGCCAATGAAAGTAGAGAGAGAGAGTCATGTCCCGTACAGAATAAGAATATATCAAATGAAGAAAACCCATCCCTCTGATTTTGCCCTTGGCAT
Organism: Eubalaena glacialis; assembly: GCF_028564815.1. Taxonomy (NCBI): domain Eukaryota; kingdom Metazoa; phylum Chordata; class Mammalia; order Artiodactyla; family Balaenidae; genus Eubalaena; species Eubalaena glacialis. The sequence continues at coordinate 84,359,086 of NC_083731.1, read as the reverse complement.
CTTAATAAGGGGGTACTGTGGGTTATTATTCTGGTTGAAGGCCCTGCACAGGCCTTGTGAAATCTGAAAAGCAAGAGATATATTTTTTTTAAACATCTTTATTGGAGTATAATTGCTTTACAATGGCGTGTTAGTTTCTGCTTTATAACAAAGTGAATCAGTTATACATATACATATGTCCCCATATCTCTTCCCTTGGCAGGAGATATTTTGAGAGAGAATGGTTCAACCTTTGGCTCTCATCCTTTACTTTTACAATTGCATTGTCAATGTCTAGGGCAGAGGGTAAGGGATCACCACATCCCTTGATTAAAGAAAAGATTTGGAAAGATTGATTAAAGAAAAAGAAATAATATTGAGTGGTAAATGGGCATCCCCTCCCCCAAGAAAAAATGTAATTGATAGTGAAGTCTGATAACCAAGAATCTACTTGGAAGTAATTAGTGTTTACCAACGGTGCTTCGTATAATCCATTTATTTTAATTTCTTTTTAATTCTTTGTGATGATGGAGGTGACAGGCTCATTGTTCACTTGTTTTCGGCTCTTCCCCGCGGGGGTAGCTCTTCACAGGCTCCCCGTTCTGTGTGACAGGCTTCAGCAAGAAAAGAAAGGATCGCATGTCGGTGGCTTTCTAGTCAAGGGGGAAAAGTCAGGGGCATTTAGGGGGTCACTTGGCTTGCAGAGATGATTGAATTAAGACACCACTGCCTACCCCGGAGTACTTAAGCTCATTTGTACCTTAACATTTTCTCTTCCGTGCCAGCATCAGCCTTGCAGGTAGATGCTCATTATTTCTGACTTTCTAATGGTAGCCAAGTCATCACAGGTTTGGGTGAGCTGCCTGGTTATTAGGTAATTGCTCTCTCTCTGTTGTAGGGCAGCCAATTTTGTCATAAAGCTGTCGTGAGCCCTGAACGCGGGCGTGTCTTGTCTGCAAGGCTTCCCTGTTTCCCTCAGTTTAGGTCTGTGCTGCAAGGGCCTGTGAAACACAGAACGGTGCCCTGTGCTTCGTGCTGGGCTTTGCATTTCAAAGGAAAGGATGCAGGAGGTTTTCTCTTGGAGAGAGGGATGCCTGGTGCCTGGGGAGACCTGGGGAAAACATTACACTCTAAGATGCTCTTCTGATTTGTGATTTTCAGCATTTCCATGATAAACAACCAGTAGTAAGGAGGAAAAGAGCCCCAAAGAGAAGCAAATAGAAACCTGGCAGGACGTCACTAAAGCCCCCCTTTAGTGTGTACATGTGTTTTCTGCTCTTAAGTGGAGTTTGAGTGTGAGAAGGCATATATATTCGACTGCGGTGGGTGGGAGAGGTTGGAGGAGGTTGGGTGAGGGGATGCAGGATGCTAGAGATGGTCTGATGGTACTTAACTAGGGTCTTGGCTACACTTGTCCACACCTGCATTCCAGTGTTTGTTTTGGAGGACTTAGCAACAAAGTGTCTATGCAACGTAGCAGCTTTTTATTAGACTATAAAGCATGGCATTGCCCCTGGAACATCCTTTATTTTTGCCATGCAGCTTCACTTCTAATTTGTTCTCTGTAAGCATAGCATGGCCTAAGTTATAGGAGCTCTTGATGGTTGTAATTCTAGGAGATGGGTTGGAAGGGACCGTATTGAAACATCTAGGCAAGTGTATTTCAAATGTCAGTGATTGGAGCGCTGGATTCATGATTTTTGCCATATTTGAGAGCTACCTGCACTATTACTTAATAAGTTTTCTCTGGATTATATCCTCTGTTTGGCTTAGCTTCATCTTAAGCATAATATCTGGATCTTGTAAAGTTGCAGTCTGGATTCTGGAGCCAGACTGTCTGGGTTCAATCCCAGCTCCAGCTTTCACAGGTTCAGTGACTGGAGCGGGGCTTGCCATCTCTCCGCATCTTTGTTTCCCAAGTACAAAAGGGGGATAATGATAGTATGTGTCTCATTGGGGTTTTGTGGGGATTAAATGAAAAAAAAAAGGAAAAAGGAAAAGACTTACAGTAGTACCTTACACGTAGTAAGTGCCCACAAAGTGCTTTATTAATAGTTATATGTTTTTCTAATAAACCTGAAAATATTTAACCGTTAAAAAAATCCCTTTTATGCCAGCTAAAATTAGATTACATTCTACCAGCAGGAATATGGATCTTGCTTTGAGTAGCATTGATTTTTTTTTTTTTAAATAATAAATCTTTTTTTTTTTTTAATTTTATTTATTTATTTATTTATTTATGGCTGTGTTGGGTCTTCGTTTCTGTGCGAGGGCTTTCTCTAGTTGCGGCAAGTGGGGGCCACTCTTCATCGCGGTGCGCGGGCCTCTCACTATCGCGGCCTCTCTTGTTGCGGAGCACAGGCTCCAGACGCACAGGCTCAGCATTTGTGGCTCACGGGCCTAGTCGCTCCGCGGCATGTGGGATCTTCCCAGACCAGGGCTCGAACCCGTGTCCCCTGCTTTGGCAGGCAGATTCTCAACCACTGCGCCACCAGGGAAGCCCGAGTAGCATTGATTTTGTCATCTGGTCTCATCCTTGTTTTTGTGCTTGATTCTTTCCTACATCACCTGGGACTAAGGCCCCGGGGATTTCAGTGCATCTTAGCCCCTGACACTCTTAGAACAGCCTGCCTTAATGGGGCCCAAAGCTTCCTCCCATCGGTCCTCGTTTGCCCTTTGACATCCCGGGAGCAAAGTCTAATCTGTCTTCTCCATCACAGTCCTTTACATCATTGAGGAAAGCTGTTGTGTCTCCCAGAATCTTCTCTTTTTTTCAGCCCTGAAAGTGTCAGCTTTTCTTCTGAAGCGGCCCCCTCCCCGCTGCCTTGCTTGTCTAATGTCATCTTTTCCATGGAAGGAAGCTGTGGGAGAAGAGACTTGTCATAGGACACCTGGGATACGTTTTGCTGGTACTAATGAGTGTTCGTAAACCCTGGGAGCACCTGAGCCTGGAAGCAGCCAATGTCTTTTCAGATGCAAAAGTTGCAGATGGGAAGCAGATAGGCCAGTATTTCCATTAAGAGCCAGGAACGTTCATCTCGAGAAGTCTTGGAAGACACATTGTTGCCTCCCTGGAAGGGAACCAGGTGGCAGGTGAACTTGCTTTTCACTGTGTACTCTTATCTTTCAAGCTTTGTACTGTGCTGTGTACGAAGCTTTCCTCAAGCTTCGTACCTGTTTAAAAAAACCTCACATGCACATTCGAGAAAAGCAGAATTATAGACTCCTGGAATTGGAAGGTATTTTAAAAAAATAATAGGGAGTTCATCAATAGTAAGTTCCTGACTAAGGGAACAAAAAGATAACAGGTGCAGTGCTCAAAGGAGAAGGCAAAATAAATAAAAATAACAACAAACCTTGTCTCTAGCCTCCCTCCCCTGTCTGCAGGTCCCATTTGGTCTGGCTGGTTCCTGATTCTCTTTTAAGATCCAGCTTGGGTGTTATTTCCCCCCCGGGAAGGCTTCCTTAACCCCTGAACCCTCTCCACTGGGCTGGAACCAGGATCTCCCGTCCCGTTTCCAGAGCATCCTGTGCAAACTTCTAGACACATATGATTCTGCTTACCATAGCCTAGTATCTATTTACCCCTCAAACTCCATACCCCAGACTCCTTGAGGAGGGGCTGTCTCGTTAATATTTATATTCCCAGCATCTGTGATGATGCCCGACTAGAGAATGCATGGGCTGTGCATTTACAGAGTGGTGTGGAGGCTGTGAAGGCTTCGTGGGGCAGCTGGTGCTTGAGCCGCCCTGCGGTCTCACGTAACACTTGCCAGGCTGAGAGGAAAGGGGCAGCCCTCCAGGCAGAAGGACCAGCAAGTTCAAGGGCACAGAGGCACTGCTGAACATCCTTTTAGAACAAGGGTGCACTCTAAAGAAATATTTTAATCCAAGACACATCTAATATTTTATAGCAAAGCATATCTAATGTTTACCCAAATTAGTTGAAAGCTTTGTGCTTTTTAATCTTTATTTCAGAATGAAGATGATTCTGAGTTCATTCGTTAGTTAATTTATTTGAGATTGTATTTTGAATCATCTGATGTGGATGGATGGGGGGTGTCCACGGGGTTGGGTATTCTCTCCTTCCTGACCCACCTCTTTCCCTCCCCTCTCGCCTTCTTTTCCTTTTCTCCTCATTTTTGTAGGAATCTACAATGTAAAAGGTGTTGTCCAGAGAGTCGGGGGATCTGAGTGAGGAGTTTATGGTCTTGAGATGAACAGGACTGTGTTACAAGGCAGAAAGGGATGAGCTGCCGGAGAATGCTCGCTGGGTTCTGTAGGAATCCACAGAAAGGAGAACTTCCATCTAGAGAAGAGCAGAGGAGGCTTCTTGGCAGGGACCACATGTATTCAGCATGTGGGATTTAGGTGGGCGGGTACTTGGAGTGGTGGATGTGAAGGAGGGGGTTGAACGTGGTGGGCATTCCCAGGGGAGAACACACAGCAGAAGCAAAAGTCTGCAGGCCACACAGCCTGGAGTGGACTCAGGAAATGACGGCGATCCATGTGGCTGGAGAGGACAGTAAGGAGGTTGGTTAGCAGGTGGTTGTGGAGGTCGCTAAATGCCAGGGGGGAAGTTGGGACTTTCTTCTTTAGGCAGTGAAGGAGGGGGCTCACTGAAGATGTTCAGCCTGCAATTGATGTATCAGAGTGGAGTCAGAGTCAAGTATCCTAAAAAACCAGATAAAAACCAGTTGGAAAAGCTACTTGCTAAGTCTAAGAACCTACAGAAGCAGGAAGAAAATGATTCTTGGTCACGTGGTACTTTGAGATCTTCCAGGATCCCTTCTGTGCACATTTTAATACAGGGAATGGCATAGGGCAGATACAGATTGGAAGTGACCAAAGGAAACAATCAGAATGGTCATCTCTTCCTGAGAGTCAAAGGGAAAGCCACTCGTCAACTAATTTGATCTGTGATTAGAAGAGTCGTGTTGCTGCCTGGTGTGAGCTGAGTTACAAGTTCATTATATCCATTTCTATTAGCGTTGGGGTGCCTGGTAATTTTTCTACGGTTTTGGTTTTGATCATGAGGAATTCTGAACCTCTTTCTGAAATATAGGAATAGAAGCGCCCCATGAAGCACAGGGCTTCCCGAGACTCTGTGTTTTGCTGGTTCCCTAGAGGAGCTTCGATTTCAGGAACATCGGAGAGAGACTGTATGCGTATGGAGATACCCTCCAAATGGCTTTTAAAGCTACAGTTGGCTAAATGAGAAGACAGGCTAAACAGACTTTCCATGTGAATAGAACATGATTATAATTATTTTTATCCTTGAGTTGTGAGGCATAGTTTCTGCCATGTGCAGATTTGCAAATTTTTATGACTCAAAGAAATTTAGTGTAAAGCGAGGATCCAGAGAGACATCATTTTGCCTTTGCTCAAGACTTGGGATTTTGCACTTATAGCAAGTAAGTCACACTTTGTTTTTCAGTGATGGGGAGAAAGCATGTAGAGTAAGAGGTTGTCGAGAGCTTTTAGGGTTGTATCATTTGCTTCTTTGGGGCCACTCTTCACTATTTAACTTCCCTCTTTATTACCGTCCCTTCTATGGACTGAATTGTGTCATTCCCCCCCTCCCCCCCAATTAATTTGTTGAAAGCTCAAACCCCCCAGTGTGATGGTATTTGAAAATGGGGCCTTTGGGAGGTAGTGAGGTTTAGATGAGATCATGAGGATGGGGTCCTCATGATGGGATTAGTGCCCTTATAAAAAGAGGCGCCAGAGAGCTTGTTCTCTCTATCTGGCTTGTGAGGACACAGTGAGAAGGAGGCCCATCTGCAAGTCAGGAGGAGAGCTCTTAACAGAAACCAAATTGTCTGGTGCATTGATCTTGAACTTCCCAGCCTCCAGAACTGTGAGAAAATACCTTTCCGGTGTTGAAGCTCCCCAGTCTGTGATATTTTGTTATGGTGACTTCAGCTGACTAATACAGCCCCACTAGAACAAAGACTTGTAAAAGTACAGCTGAGGGTTCAAGAACATGTGATTACTACATAGGAATGCTGTGCCAGTCCCTTTTGAGGCTGGTTCTGACATGCATTTTTGGCGTGTAAGTGTCTGATAGAGACAGGCTGAGGTGAAACTGGGGTCTGCTTGTATGACAGATTCTAGTAAAGGGGAGGACATACTTTACTTAAGAATAAAAAAAACTCTTGGAGCCTGGGACATTGTACGCCCTATGTATAGAAACTTGGAGCCATTTGGGTTTTTAACTAGCTTAACATTTAAATACAGAAATTCTTGGCTACGTGGAGAGATGAGCGAATTGGTTAGTTTATGATTAATATCAATTTTGGAGGCCAGAGTCCTGTAGCAATAAAGGAAGTTCCTAAGACAGAACAGTTTAAAACAGAGAAAAGGTCAAAAGCAGTATGGAAGCATTTCAAAGAGCTCGAAATCCATCTGTCAGTTTTGGCTCTCCTAGAAATCACCCATGCGCAGCGGCTGAAGGCCAGCCTCGCGTGGGCCAAGGTGTGTTTAGAAAAATAAAGGAGGAAGGAGAAAGAAGCTCATATCTGTATGTGGAGGTGGTCCCAGCGAGGTTCTCGTACCTCTCAGATCTGAAATACAGTGGGATCCCCCGAGTATGTGGTTCATGGGTCTCTGAGGCTGCAGCCCCATCAGAAGAGCATTTTACTGTGCTGAGCTAAGAGTCCTAGGCAATATTTCATGGGTTTTGTTTGGCTTGTTTCTTTTCTCATTTGTGCAATAATGAGCTGTGCTTCTGTTAAAGTTTTAGGACACAGAAAGATATTTTGAAGAGGTCTGTAATCCAAAAAAATTATACACAGATATCTTAAATTTGAAACCACATAACTCCCCAGTATTAATTCAAGCAGTTAGAGCATTACATTCATTCCTTTAGATTAAATAATATTAATAGACTGTGTATACCTACCAGGAATAGTTTAAGCAACAGGGAGATTTAGTATATAACTCACTGAAAACTTCTTTCCTTAAAAAAGTTGATTGACCTTCTATAGGTCCATGGAGGTGAGTGTTAAGTTCTTGAAAAATCAAATCAAAACAACGTCTGTGTACCGGGAAGCTACGTAGCAGCATTGGACTTGTACTGTCCAAGACACTAGCCACTAGCGCACGTGTAAATTCAAATTTAAATGAATTAAAGTTAAACACAATAAAACATTCAGTTCCTTAGTTGCACCAGACACATTTCAGGTGATCACGGCTACGATAGCTGTGGTTACCCGGTGAGACAGCAGGCATACAGAACATTTCTAACCACCGTAGTCATTTCCATCAGACAGGGCCGTGTGAGACCGTGTTCTTTGCCCCCACTGACTTTTACTCTGTTTTGGATCCAGGACAAAAACATGTGAAAAAGGAGATGACAAAAGAAAATGTAATCAACGTGTTATCAGCAGTGTCGCAGTGCAGCGTATGATTGATTACTGGAATAATTTTATAGGTAATAAGTGATACAAGACAGTAGGCTGAGATGGTCAGGGAAGAGCTGTGATTTTTATTTGATATTCAGGTAACTGGTAGGATTCTGAGAGGCAGTGATGAAGTGGGAGGCATTCTGTAAGAATGTCCTGAAAGTTTTGTGGGGAAGGGAGGTGAGGGGGTAGTATAAGATGTGTTTGAAGCAGGAACAGCTATATAGTTAGCAGGACCGAGGGCAAAATAAAAAGGTGGGGTCTCTCGTTAAAAAACTATTGACAATTTCCAGACCATGACAGCAGAGCATGGGGCCCCAGCGTAGGTTGCCTGCCCTGGTCTGGGGGATGATGAATAAGCCAAACTGACTAGGTTCTACTGAGTTCTACAGATGAGTAGTAAGAGATATGACCAGAAGCACTATCAAAACTTCAACACTTTTCTCTGTCTCACTTTTGCCATCCCAAGGCATCCCGGGTTGTTGTTTGGGGCCAGAGCCCTTCTCGTCACCCGGTGACTTGTCCTCCATCCTGAGCATGACACCGAAGACAGTGTGTTATTCTTCTGGACACAATGCAAAGCGTTGTGCAGGGCCAACTCCTTCATTTCTACTGATGGCAGGCATTGGCTCTCCAAGGAAAACAAATGATGCAGTTTAGAAAGTACCAGCTGATGCCGTGCCAGCTGGGGACGTGGCGCTCATTAGCATGTTAATCCACGGTTGTACCAGAACTTCCCTCTTTGGCTGAAATGCCTCGAAGGGATTTATCACTCCAAATAAAAACGCAAAACAGAAATCACTGTGGAGGTAAAGACAATGCGCATACCTTAAATAAAAAATAATGCTGTCGGGAAAATGGCGCCGATAGACTTGCTTGATGCAGGGTTGCCACAAACCTTCACTTTGTGAAAAATGTAATATCTCTGAAGCACAATAGAGCAAAGTGCAATAAAATGAGGTATATGCCTGTCTTTGCCTACTATGTGGGTGGTTACAGAGAATAGTAATAAAATAATACAGACTTGATGAAGATGTACACCTTTTCTTTGGCGAAGAGTTCAGATTCCCTTTATTCACACTTCTTTAATCCCTACCACACCCGCCCTGGTCCAGCGGGGTAATGTCTAGTTTTACTTCTCTGGGCAATAAACACATTTCCTCTTGGCATGATTTAGCTTTTTAGTTTGAGATGATTGTAGACTCACAGGCAGTTGTAAGAAATAATAGAGATCTTACGTACCCTTTATCCAGTTTTCCTCAATGATAACGTCTTGCAAAGCTGTAGTACAACATCCCAACCAAGGCGTTGGCATTGGTGCAGGCCCCTGATCTGGTTCAGATTTCTCCACTTTCACCTGTATTTATTTGTGTCTGTATGTCCAGTTCTGTGAAATTTTATCAAATGTGTAGATTCACGTATCACGACCACAGTCAAGATGCTGAAGTCCCGTCACCACAAGGATCCCTCATGTTGACCTTTTATAACCACTCACTGCCCCCCCCCGCCCCCATCATCCTTAACGCTTGGCAACCATTAATCTGTTCTCCATTTCTATAATTTTGTTATTTCAAGACACATAATGTAATCATACAGTATGTAACCTTTTAGGATTGGCTTTTTTTTCACTCAGCTTAATTCCCTGCTTATTAATCCAGACTGTTGTATCAGTAGGTTGTTCCTTTATACTGCTCAGTAGTGTTCCATGGTGTTGATGTACCACAGTTTGTTTAAAAGGTACCTAGGTAGTTTTCATTTTGGGACTATTACAAATAGAGCTGAATGTTCATCGTATTCATTTGCTAGGCTACCATAACAAAGTACCACAGACTGGATGGCTTAAACAACAGAAATTTATTTTATTGTAATTCTGGAAGTTAGAAGTCTGAGATCAAGGTGTTGGTGGGGTTGGTTTCTTCTTTCTCTCTCTTTGGCTTGTAGATTTCCATCTTCTCCCTGTGTCATCACATGGTCTTCCCTCTGTGTGTATCTGTGTCCAAATTTCTCTTCTTATAAGAGCAGCAGTCACATTGGATTAAGGCCCACCCCAATAACTTAATGTAACCTTAATTACCTCTTTAAGGACACCATCTCCAAATATAGTCATATATGGAGATGTTGGGGGTTAGAACTTCAACATATGAATTTAGAAATAGGTAGAATTCAAGTCAGCCCATAACATTCATGTACAGGTTTTTCTGTGAATGTCAGTTTTCATTTCACTGAGATAAATGCCCAAGAGTACAATTTCTGGGTTGTATGGTAATTGCATATTTAATTTTTTTTTTTTTTAACTACCCAGCTGTGTCACAGTGTGGCTGGTTTACATTCCCACCAGCAAGGTATGAATGATTCAGTTTCTCTGCATTCTCAGCAGCATTTGGTATTGTCACTATTTTCCATTTTAGCCATTCTGATAAATGTGTTGTGATATCTCATTGTGGTTTTAATTTGCGTTTCCCTTATTGTGAATGACGTTGAGCATCTTTTCATGTGCTTGTTTGCCATCTTTTATTTCCTCTTTGGAGAAAAGTCTGTTCATGTCTCTTGCCCATTTTAAAATTGTGGCTTGTTTGTTTTCTTACCATGGACTTTGGGGAGTTCTTTACATATTCTAGATACTAATTCATTTTCAAATATGTGGTTTGCAAATCACAGATATGTAGCTTATCTTGTTATCCTTTTAACAGAGTCTTTCACAGAACAAATGTTTTAATTTTGATAAAGTACAATTTATCAGTTTTTCCTCCTATGTGACTGTGCTTTTAGTTTAAGCCTAAGAACTCTGCCTAGCCCTAGACCCCAAAGATTTTATTCTATTTTAAAAAAAAGGAAACTCTTATAGTTTTATGTTTCACATTTAAACCTATGGTCCATCTTAACTTAATTTTGGTATAAGATGTGAGGTTTAGGTTGAAGTTTATTTTTCTGCCTATGGTTGTCCAATTATTCCAGCATCATTTGTTGAAAAGGCTACCCTTTCTCCGTCAAATTGCTTTTACAGACATACCTTGTCTTATTGCACTTTGCTTTATTGTGCTTTACAGATACTGTGTTTTTTACAGATTGAAGCTTTATATCAGTCCTGCATTGTCAGATGATTTTTTAGCAATAAAGTATTTTGAAATTAAGGTATATATACTGTGTTTTTAGAACTAATGCTATTGCACACTGTAGACTACAGTATAGTGTGAGCATAACTTTTACATGCACTGGGAAACCAAAAAATATGTGTGACTCGCTTTATTGTGATATTCGCTTTATTGCAGTGGTCTGGAACTGAATCTGCAATATCTCTGAGGTCTGCCTGTGCACTGTTGTCAGGTCCCTGCTGGACGTATTTTTGTGTCTATTTCTGGATGTATTTTTGTGTTTCTACTCTGTTCCTTTGATGGATGTTTGTGTTCCTCTGCTGATATCATACGATCTCGATTACTGTAGCAGTATAGTAAGTCTTGATAACCAGTAGAGTGATTCCTCCTATTATATTATTCTTTTTTTTTCTAAGATTGCTTTAGCTATGGTAGAGCTTATGCCTTTTAATGAAAATTTTAGAATAAGCTTATTTATGTCTACAAAAAAAAACTTGTTAGGGTTTTGATGGTAGTTGCATTAGATCAGTTTGGGGAGAATTGACATCTTTACTATGTTGAGTCTTCCAGCCCATGAAAATGATATATCTCTTTATTTACTTAGATCTTCTTTGATTTCTTTCACCAGCATTTTGTAATTTTCAGCATAAAAATCCCATACATGTTTTGTTAGGTACATACCTAAATATTTCATTTGCTCTGGAGAGATTATAAATGGTATTGTGTTTTTAATTTTGGTTACTACAAGCTCTTTGTTAGCATATAGAAATGCAACTGATATTTGTGTGTTGATCTTGCTTCTAGCTTTGTTGAATTTATTTCCAAGAGGTTTTTTTTTTTTTTTGTAGTTTCCTTGGGAATTTCTACATAGTAAATCATGTCATATGTAAATTGGGAGAGTTTTATTTTTTCCTTTCCAATCCAGATTTATTTCCTTTTCTTGCCATATTGAGCTGGCTAGAACTTCAACTACTATGTTGAGTAAAAGTGCCAAGAGCAGACCTCCTTGACTTCTTCCTGATCTTAGAGGGAAAGCATCTAGATTTTCACCGTTAAGTATGATGTTTGCTGTAGATTTTTTGTAGGTACTCATTATCAGTTTGAGGAAGTTTCTCTTTGCTTCTAACATGCTGAGAGTTTTTGTCATGAATGAGTGTTGGATTTTGTCAAATGCTTTTTTTTGCATCAATTTATATGATTTTTCTTCTTTTGTCTGTTTATATAGTGGATTACATTGATTGATTTTTCAAATGTCAGATCAGCTTTGTACACCTGGAATAAATCCTACTTGGTTATGGTGTATAATTCTTTCTATACACTGTTGGATTCAGTTTGCTAATTTTTTTGATGATTTTTGTGACTATATTGGTCTATATTATTTTTTCTTTTTTGTACTGTCATTGTCTGGTTTTGGTAACAGGATAATACTGGCCTCTTAAAATGAGCTGAGAGTTGTTCCCTCAATTTCTATTTTTTGGAAGAGATTGTATAAAATCAGTGTTAATTCTTTAAACATTTGGTAGAATTCTCCAGTGAAACCATCTGGGCCTGGTGATTCCTTTTTGGGGAGGTTTTTACCTTATGAATTAAATTCTTCAATAGTTCTAGAGCTATTCAGATTCTCTCTTTTGTATTGGTTGAGTTATGGTAGTTTGTGGTTTTTGAAGAACTGGTCCATTTCATCTCAGATTCCTTTTTTTTTTTTATGACTTCATGACTTCTCTGTATTTGAAGAACTTCCTTTAGCCATTCTTTAAGGGTAGGTCTTCTAGCAACACATTGTTTTAGTTTTCCTTCATGTGAGAATGTCTTTATTTATCCATCATTCCCGAAGGATAGTTTTGCTGGATAAAGAATTTGCAGTTGACTGTTCTTTTCTTTCAACAATTTTTTCTGGCCTCCATGGTTTCAGATGAGTATCCAAATTGGTGTTTCCTTATAGGTAATCTACTGTTTCTCTCTAGCTACTTTCAAGATTTTTCTTGGAATTCAGTTTTGAGAAGTTTATGATGTGTTTTGGTGTGGATTTCTTTGAGTTTATCTTCTTGGGAAATCATTGGTTTTTTGATTCTGTAAATTTATGTCTTTCACCAAATTTGGGATGTTTTCAGCCATTATTTCTTAAAATACTCTTTCAGTCCACTCTCTTTCTCCTGTTCTTCTAGGACTCCAAAAAATACGATTGTTGGACCTTTTCTTATTGTCCCACAGGTGCTTGAGGCTCTGTTAATTTTTTTTTCAGTTTATTTTTCTCTCTGTTGTTCAGACTGGGTAAATTTTATTGTTCTGTCCTTATGTTCGCTGATTCTTTCCTCTGTCATCCCCACTTTATCACTGAGCCCATCCACTGAGATTTTTATTTCTGTTATTATATTTTTCAGTTCATTTAAGAAAAATTTTAGTTGCTTGTTGAAGCATTTTTATCATGGCTGCTTTAAAATCCTTGTCAGATAATCCCAACATCTTATTTATCTCACTGTTGGTTGGTGCCAGTTGATAGTTTTTTATCACCCAAGTTGTGATTTTCTTGGTTCTTGGTCTGATGAGTGATTTTTTTCCATTGTATTCTGGACATTTTGGCTATTATGTTGGGAGTTTCTAAATTCTATTTAAATCTTTTATTCTGGAAGGCAGTCATACTGTTTAGGTTTAGAACACAGATCCTGACCTACTTTTGTGGGCTGTGGTTTCATTGGTAATTTAATTTTGAAGCCTGCTTAATGTATCTGGTGCCACTGGGGCTCACATTGGTCCCTGCTGGTGCTGCCTGAGGGGGCGGAAGTAGCTTCCTGGCCTCAGGCCAGGCCCCCTTGCATCTCTAGATGGGGGAAGAGTATCTCTGGCTCGTAGGGACAGTGTCTCTTCCTGTGCCTGGCTGTTTGTTGTGTTGAGATTGACATTACTGGTATTGCCCAGATGCCCAGTGTCTCTTGACAGGGGAGGGAGTCTCCAGTCCATGGAAACAGAGGCTCGATATTGTTGTGGGGAAGGTCCCTCTAACCTGTGCTGCCTGGCTCCCTGGTCCCTCTAGGTGGAGAGGGGAATCTTGGGGGTATTCCAGGTACTTTTGTGGTGGAATTGCCCTTGTTGGAGCCACCTCCCCCTTCCCTCTATGTTTCTCTGTGGAGGTTGGTATTCTCACTTGACTGGGAGGAAAAGGCTTCCACTGGCCACTTACTGTCAGCAGGGGTTCCCATCAGTCCCCCTTGCTTGGCTCACGTGGTGTTGTCAGCAGCACTCCCTTTCGATTTAGGGGAGGAATGCGCCTACCTGGGCTGCCTTCTGTTGCTAGGTGGAGAATCAGGAAATGCCAGGCCTGGGCTGCCTTCTGCTTTTGGGCAGGAGATCCTAAGGCACCCTGCTGCTCTGTTGTTCCTTCAGTCCTAGAGTCCCTAACCATCTACCTTCCTCTGCCTTCCACCTTTCAGAATTCTGCCTTGGTTGACTCTTGCTTTCTTTCCAGGGTTTATAGTTGTACTTAGGTAGAAGGGGCACAGAGAAAAGAGTCCATGCCATGTTGACCAGACTCATATATTTTTTGTTTAGCTTTCATTTGCTTTCTGTATTTGCTTTTCCCCCCTTTTGCTTGAAAAGCTTTGCGAGTTACCCTGCAAGCAAGCAGTATCCTTTAGCTCTTGGGTACAGATGTATCTGACCAAGGTAAAAACTCCAGTAGAATTTATTTTGCTGTTGTGGATTCATTTCATTCTAAAAATGTGGAGACAAAAGTCTAAGCCCACATGCATAGAGAATAAAGGGGAGGGAGCTGCTGCAGCCCCTCTGTGGGGACGTGGGGCTAAGCTAGTGTGCCCTTTGCTCTGTGGCACCATGCCTGTGGTCAGTGCTTGTCCTGCCTGAAGGGGAGGGTTGTGGCCATCTGGTCTCCCAGTTTCAATCACTTGCAGCAGTGCCCAGTAGCCCTCAGCCAGGGGACTATTTTTGGATTATCTCAAAGTAATTCTTATCCTTTGGGCACTGAAAAAGAATGGAAAAAGTGTGGAAATCACTTTAAGATTAGTGGGAATTAGTGGAGAAGTAGATGAGATCTCTACCTGATGGCCGTTTTTTGTTTTTGTTTTTTGTTTGTTTGTTTGTTTTTCAAAAAAGGGTACTTGCATCGCTTTCTGCTCAGAAAGATAAACCAGCACCAAATTTGTCTTCTCAGGCAAGATGTGTTCCATTAGTGAGATCGGTTCCATTATATACTGTACTATAAAGGAAATAATTTCATTCCTCCTCCTTATCTCAGATTCTTTTTTTAAAAAATAAATTTATTTTATTTATTTATTTTTGGCTGCATTGGGTCTTCGTTGCTGTGTGGGCTTTCTCTAGTTGCGGCGAATGGGTGCTACTCTTCATTGTCGTGTGTGGGCTTCTCATTGTGGTGGCTTCTCTTGTGGAGCATGGGCTCTAGGCGTGCGGGCTTCAGTAGTTGTGGCACGCGGGCTCAGTAGTTGTGGCTCGTGGCTCTAGAGCACAGGCTCAGTAGTTGCGGCACACGGGCTTAGTTGCTCTGCAGCATGTGGGATCTTCCTGGACCAGGGCTTGAACCCATGTCCCCTGCATTGGCAGGTGGATTCTCAACCACTGCGCCACAAGGGAAGCCCCAGGTTCTTTCTCTAATGATGAGAGGACAGGGAGATGAGAGAGGCCTGGATTGCCTCTGGGTCCTGGAATGGTTTGGGTCAAGTAAGGCACTTTTGGATCATTTTTGCATTGTACCCAGAATTGGAATGTTGTGCTTAATTATTCTGACGTAAGAAGCTGTTGACCATCCCTAACTTTGCAGAAGTCAATGGAACTGAAGATTCCTTAAGGAAAGAATTTGAAATATATTGATTCTGGGTCTACTCATTTAATGACTAAACAATTAATGAATTCCTGGTTAAGTTTCTGTATTTTCTGTTTTATATAAGACTCATATTTTCATTGGACAAATGAAACTGTGTTTGATACTAGCACACGTGGGTGAACATATAGTCAATTTAAATGTTTTACAAACTAACATTTGGTTGTCCTTCATGAAGAAATACTAAGCATCAGCTACTTTTAAGCTATTTAAACATTTTCTAAATATCTAGCACTATGTTTTCAAAATCTTAACTGCCATCTGAGTGACCCCCTGGGCCTCCCATTTCTTTCTGGGGTGGGTCTTGTTTGTCCCACACTGAGGGCCCCTCACACTTTGGGGGAAACTACCTTTTCGATAGGACCTGGATCTGAGTCCACGGGTTGGTTTTGAGTCCGGTTCCACTGTTGACAAACTTGGGGCCTTGGGTAAGTGACCTCACCTCTGCTCCTCGGTTGCCTCATTTACACACTGGGGGAATAGAGCGCTTCTGTGGCGAGGTCTTGTGAGTATGAAATGGAACAATGGATGCAAAGCACTGAGAACAATATCTTGCTTCTAGCAAACACGTAGGAGGTGTTAGCTTTTCCTGTGGTGGGTGGTTATTGTTATTGTGAAACCAAAAGAAAGTAGGTATGACTGCGGGAATTAAAATAAAGACTTAAAGATAAGACCACCTTGGCATTGTTATCCGTCACCAGGATCTTGATACTCTGGATGCCTAATAAAAATGGCACACATTAATATTTAGTTTGATGCTGTGTTGCTCTGGGGGTGTTAACAGTCTTGCTCTGTTTACTGTTTTCTGCCACATCTGATGCTCCCCCCTTCCCCCTCCCTCCCCAAGGTGGGAATTCTCTTCAGCCTCTCGTTATTATGTTCTTCATAATAACAGTCAAATTAGCTATTGAACACACAAATCCCCATCTAATCTGTTTCTAAAAGGTACGGCTTTAAAAATAGTGAGCTTTTATGATGGTTAATTTTGTTGTACTTTGTTATTAAGAGACGATGATGTTAATACCTAATGAGTAATGAAAAATCTATTAAATGCATTTAGGGAAATTAAAGTGCTGACAAATTTATAATGGCTCTTCTGGTTGTTAAATGGGATTGACATGGATTAAGAATTGGTGGTGGACAGAAATTTGTTGAATTTACTGAAATCCATTTCCATTAAAATGACAGCTGTGTAGAAGAGTCATCACCAGGGCATTTAGTTACGGGGCCCAGGAGTGTGAAGGAGAGAACTAATCAAATAAGACAACTTGTACTTAATTTTAATTAGGTAAATTCTCCTTCATGTTTTAATCACATTAACTCAGTCACAGATGGTGTGGAAGCCAGTGGCAGCCATCTTATTGTCTCACTCTGGTTTCTTTTTCTAAGTTACTTAAAAAAAAATTAGTTCTAGACTTGACTTTTGTACTTGATTAATGCATTCTGAATTAACCTCGTTCATGACAATAGTTTGTCAGCCATCTTTTCAGTATTTGAAATTTCGTCTAGTAACCCCCTACAAATCATGTTTACAAAAATATACTGAAAAATCATAGTACAATTTGCAATGAAAAACAGAATCTGATGTGAGAGACTTGTATCAGCGAAGTTGTTTAGTTGATAAAATAACAGTAGATCTAGAATGTGATTTCCGAAGACCATTAAGGCCTTTTTAGTTTTGTGTGTGCTGTTTGTTGTATATTCGTTCGTTTGTTTTTGCAATGTGGATGTAAATGGGATTTTGATCTTTGTTGGTTTATTAGATTCTTGTTTTACTAAGATATTGGGGGCAGGAAGGTACCAGATAATCGAGATTTTGTTATACTTGTGGGATATAACTAGGTGTTATAGTGTTTATAGTCATGAGATTTTCTTCTACTTAAATGTGCAGCATGTATAGCATAAAATTATTTTTTAGTTGATGCAAATAGAAGAATAATTTATGAATTTTGCAGCAGCCTGATATTTTACGTAACAAATATTTTTTATGTATTACTGTCTGAAAAATATTGTGCTAAATCAGCACAAGGAAGATACAAAGATGTATTTTTTTAAGGCACCTACTTTTAAGTTCTCTGTAATGGAGAGACAGACAGATAAACAATAATACAAAGCACTAGGAATAGGAAATCAGTTCCAAACAAGATAAAATGATTTCAAGAGAAAAATCTGAGAAGTCCTGAAACTTGACATTTGAGCTTGGCCTGAAATAAGGATTTTGATGAGTAGAAAATAGCTGGAATGGTGCTTCCAGGCTGAGATTCAGCCCAGCACGAGCGGAGGTGTGGAGAGAGAGAGTCCATACTGCACTTGGGGAGCAGTGGGAGAATTTGGTAAATACACGTGATGGGAGAGAGCTTTATTTAGTAGGAAATGAGTCTGGACACTCACATTTATTCACTCGACAACAAACACTTGGGTACCTTCTGGGTGCCAGGTGTGTGCCAGCTGCTTGGGCTACGAAGGTGGTCACGGTGGGAGCTGAGTCTGGAGGAGAAGCGCAGGATCTGGCCGCTGGGGAGGTGAGGGCACTGCCGTGGAGCGTGTACCTTTTTGGGAGCCATCGTGTGCTTTGAGGAGGAGTGTTCTATGCTCTTGACAAGAGCTTATGAAGAAATGTCTGGTGAGCTGTGGAGGGGAGGGTGGGATGGAGGAGGGGGAAGCAGAGGCAGCGAGGATGGAGCAGGGCAGGGGGTGGAGGGGACACAGCATCACCCAGGATGCACTGAGATTGCGAAGGTCCAGCTCAGCCATGAGCCACCTCCTTTTTCTATGCGAACCTTTCTAAGAAAAAATAAATGTTTATGGGCTGTGATCTTTAATTTTTCTTCTTTAGAATAACTTGTTTAGCCTGATGTAGTAAAAATAGGTGCGTTTATAACTGAAATTATGTATGAAATAGAAGATTGTCTTTGAGAAAACTGGCTTGGTGTTTTATCCACTAAAATGTGATTGTCTAGGTGTAATTGACCAGCAGTTTTCTCATCATTTAGCCTGAAGGCAGACTGAGGGCTGGGTGGGTTGGCTTAGAACATGGAGAATATTGGGTGGTGGGTGGAGCCTTGCCTGCCTTGCTCTCTCCCTTTGGGGCCAGGAATGGGAGCCAGGCACGGTTCTCCATAGCACTTCTGGCTTCCTTCCTGGTGAGATTCAGTGTTGGGTCTCTCTGTTTTCATATGAACCAAAGGTAGAGTGGAAGTGCATAGAACTCAATGTACAGAGAAATGGTTGGCAACTTCACTAAGAAGAACATCTCACATATCTAAGATTATTTTAGTCCCTCAGGCATTCATAGGTTTTAATAAGACCAGCGATTTTTAGTTTAGTTCAACTGTTGGTTTTTGAGTACCTACTTTGTTCCCCTGGTAGAATTCCACCTGGAACATCGACTGTAGTGAAGTGGGATCTGGGACATCTTAAATTGGTTGGACACAGTTAACGGTGGCCAGTGTTAACTCCAGTGCCCCTGGCGGGGGGCACTCTTGTTAGGAACCGTAAGGTACTTACGGGATTGGGGTGGGGTGTGCCTCGGGGGCTATAGTTGACTGAAAAAAGTATGAAGGTCATTGCAGTAACTCCTGCTAGTGGGGCTGAGACTCACTGCCTTTTTATAGCTGTTTGTTTTAGAAGAATTAGAACAGTCAGGTAGGCAGACCTGGAGTCCAGTGGACCTGGTCCTGGTTTTAACTGGCTGTTCTGTGACTTTGGACAAGGTATTCATGGTAGATTAAATACTTGAGTCCCCTTTCTCGCCCCCTGTTAATGGCATCATACTTCACACTGTGGCCGTGGCGCCTAGTACACTCCTCCTGGCCTTGATGTTGGGCGTGGCCGTGTGACTCGCCATGTGACTCGCCTTGGCTGGTGAGTCTGAACATCAGCGAAGGGGATGCAGGTGGAGGGGACGCAGGTGGAGGCTTGAACGGGCTGTGTGCTGGGCTCAAGCTCAGGGGGTCCTCACTGAGAAGAAGTGCCCTGGAGTTGCCACCCCCATGGCCGTGGCCCCAGAGTGAGACCCGGAACAGACCCGAACCCACCTGGACCCGGTGCCTCAGTGAACGTGCAGACGTGTGCCCTGGACGATGAGTGGGGTCACGAGCCACTGGGATCTGGGGTTTCGTTCTGTAGTGTCGGTGTGGCAATAGAGAACCAACACTCTGTGCTACGTCCTCTCCTGTAAAACAGGGATATCAGCTCCTTCCTTTCACGCCATTGGTCAGTGGTTTAAAATGAAACAATCTGGTCAGTACAGTGCTCGACTCCTAGTAAGCAGGCAATACGTACATTGTAGCTGGTTTTAATACTTAAAGTATGAGATACACACAAATCAGTGCATATCTTCAGCACAGTGGGAAATTAACCAAGTAAAGCGGAAGGAGGTAAGGCTGTACCATTGTTTTGTGTGTTTACTGTAAACTCCTTATGGTTCTGGGTGCTTTATGTTTACTCAGTTTTACTCATTACTCAATCTATGTATTAGTCAGCGTTCTGCAGAGAAATGAGCTAGCAGGATGTGTGTGTGTGTGTGTGTGTGTGTGTGAGTATGTCTTCTCTCTCCCTCCCTCTCTCTCTTTCGACTGATTTACTTATTTCATGGGATTGGCTCAGGATAGCGGGGACTGGCAGGTCTGAAATCTGTAGGGCAGGCTGTCAGGCTGGAAACTCCGGCAGGGTTTCTATGTTGCAGTCTTGAGACAGAATTCCTTCCTTGTTGGGAAACCTCATTCTTTGCCCTGAAGGCCTTCAACTGATTGGGTGAGGCCCACCCACATTACTGCTTTACTTAAAATCACTGATTATAAATGTTAATCACATCTAAGAAAGGCCTTTACAGCAACATCTAGACTGACTTGTATTTGGCCAAACATCTGGGCACCATAGCCCAGCCAAGGTGACACACAAAATTAACCACCACAAACATGTGTTTATGGTATTTCTGCTGTGTGATTGGGCTGGGCACACAGAGATGAAACAGAATAGACCTGGTGGCCACCCACATGGCGTCCACCATCCAATGACTGTTACCTTGTTTTTACTGTTGCAGTAACTCTCTAAAGATGTGCCCTATTTTCCACCATATAGCAAATGAGGAAGCCAAGGTTCAGGTAGTAAGTCATTTAAGGATCTTACTATGTCCATTCCCTATGCTGCCCCTCACGGGAGATGTTTCCCAGATGATGATGGCCACGGTTCTGGGAGATGCAGCTTATTTATCCGGGGATTCTCTGGCAGAAAGTAACTCATGATTCCTTGACTTCAGGCCTGGATGGCTGTTAGTCAGTTGGACTACTGACATGGGAATTTATTGATGTAAATTTTAACTGCAGCAAACACTGAAGGCTTTTATGAGTGCACATTTTATATTATCAGATGACACTTCCCAGGAGTGGAATTAACAGAATTAGACCCCAAATTCTACCAAATACCATGATTAAGTTAAGATGCTTGCTGGAAAATGAAATAAATCTGTCACACATGCCTGTAAACGATAGATTAATTGCGCACAAAAGTCAGTCTGACGTTGTCCCTGATGGAGGTATTGACTGTTGGTGTTTATTCCATGTCGCTCCACTATTGCATCCTGTTTTTGTGTGTTTCCTCCGTCTGTGTACTCATTAATTGGTTTTCTGTGTTAGTGTTCCTGTGTCTGTTTTCCAGTTTATGCTTCTAAAGAGAAGGATCCCTTCTGTTTCACTCACCACTGTACCGTAAGGATACAGGGGCTGTTTAATGCTGACAATCACAGGCCATCCTTGTGGTGAATGTGTTATGTGATTTGCTTTTCTTAAAGTTTACTTTTGTATTGAGTTATAACTTACATACACCGATCTTAAATGTACAGCGCAATGAATTTGCACGTATGTATGTCTGTGTAACCACAGTCCACATCAAGGTGTAGAATGTTTCCAGGACTCCAGTGGGCGTGCTCCTGCCGAACCCTTCCACACTCCAAGGTAACACTGTTCTGTCACCATAGAAGCTTTTTGCCCGTGCTTGAACTTTGTGTAAATGGAATCACAGGGTTTGTTCTCCTGTGTCTGACTTCTTTAGCTAAGCATTATGTCTGTAGCATATGACATTTGGAGTTTTTTCTTCGTTGCTGTGAGATAGTCTATTGTATGGATAGTCTGCACTTTATCCATTCTGCTGTTGAGGGACATTTGGATCATTTACAGTTTTTTTGGCTATTATGGATAATACTGTTACGAACATTTCTGTACATAATTTTTTGTACTCATTTCTCTTCATATATACTCAGGAGTGAAATTGCTGAGTTGTAGGGTTTAGTTTTAGGAGAGACTGCCAAACAGGTTTTGAAAGTGGTGGTACCAACTTATCCTCCCACTGACAGTGTGTGATCGTTCCAGGTGCTCTGCGTCCTCACCAACACTTGCTCTGTATTTGGTTTTAAAATACTTCAAGTTTTGGTTTTAAAATACTCTTCAAGTTCTCTTGAAGAGATTTATGGAGTTGTATAAGCAACTCTACTGACGGCAATAATGATCACATGCTGTCTCCGTATGATTAGCTTATTGAATTTTATGCTGTTCCTGGCAAGCCCTTTGTATAAATTTCCACAGATTATTCTCTGATGACCTCTTGTAACGTTCCAAATGTTTGGATGCTGAGGCCGAGTTGACGTGCTTATAATTGCATTTGCTTTTCTTCTGGGCAGTGCCTCAAGACCGGACATGATTGCTGAGGCCAGATTTTGTACTAGGGAAATAAAGAGAGCTGCTCCGACTCGGCATTGCTTCCCCCTGTGTTCCTTAAGCCGCCGAGGGAGACTTTGTTAGGTGTTGTGCTGTTCCCTGATTCTGTGCTGTTGGCAGGAAAGCAGGTGGAGCACACGGCACCCCTGTCAGCTCCAGCCCCGCTTGCGAGCCTGAAAGTCAACTTGATAGGTGATTTTTTTTCCCTTTTACAATTGTAATATGGGTTTCCCTTGGCTACGCGTTTTACTTGGAGATAAAAATGATTTCTCTGACTTCTGTCCTGACCTAGTTTTTGCCTCCAAATGCGCTTGTTATCTCTAGGAGTCTTTAGGGATGTCTGACTCACAGCTGAGAAAGTGGTGGTGTGGCTTTCTCCCTTTCCTTGGCGCCCGTGCCTTTTGATGAGCTGCTGCTGGAGGCCTTGGGTGCCCAGTGTGGCCCGCGCGAAGGGAGAGAGCCCTGTCCTGGGGACCAGGGTACCGACCCACGCCTGGCTTTCCCTTCGCCTCCCTCCGTGCTGAGACTCTGTCCCGCCCCGCAGCGTCGGTGGAGGGGGCGTGCCGAGTGCTGGGCTAATCTTTCCCTCATCAGATGTCCACCTGTGGCCCCGGAGGCTTTGGAAACTCGAAGGCCAAGGATTGAGCCGGTTGTCTCTGCTTTCTTCTGGGACACCGATCCTGAGGAGATGGTGCCGAACGCCCGGCGGCCTGAGTGGGGACCCTGTGCCGGAGGGAAGAGTAGAGAAGGAAGAGGGGGCCCATCTGTTACTATTTCAGAGTGGCATGTGACTTCACCTGTTTGGTAGTTCTAGTTCGCTCCTTTGTGCTATAAGAATATGACATGACTTTCTATATCTGTATGGTATATAGATATATATATTTCCCCGTAAGGGGGGCTGTTAAAGGAGTGGGGGCGGAATAGGAGCAGAGTTTGAGTTGAAGGAGAATTGAGGGGATCAGATTCTTGTGGCTTTAGACCAGAGGAACAGAGTGGGTGCCCAGGAGGAGGAAGGCAGTCAAGCCACTGGATGGACTCCCAAGCTCACATCATCATGGTGCCAAGCTGCATGTTCTGGCTGTTCGGGGCAGTGAAGGCGGATGCCGCGTGCCCTGGGAGAGCAGCCTAGAGTGAGCCTGGGTGCAGGAGGCAGCTGCCTTCTCCGTGGCTGCAGGGTTTGGCTTCTGACTGAGGGGCAGAGGAGGCTCCTGTGGCCTGTGGGGCCAGTACTTGGGTCGGCTAATCCCTAGGACAGAAGGCAAGGGCTTGGACTGTGTTCTGGGGAGAAGGCATTGAGTTGGGATGGCCCGGGGCCTTAGCCACCTTATTCCTTTAAAAGAAGAGCAACTTTGGTGGATGCCTAACCACTGGCCCACACCTCCCTGTTTATCCAGTGGTCCCGTATTCCCAGGAATAAGGATGTTTCCCTAATCCAACCCTGTGTGCACGCAGCCTTCTGATAATATGAAAATTAAAGCTTGATTTACTGTTAAACATGACTGACTTCATTAAAAATGTATTTATGTTTTCCTAAAGGATTTAGTAAAAGAAGGATATCGCTATCCTCTGGTTTTTGTGATATTAGTCAGAACAATAAGAATGTTTTCTTACCCTTTTTAAAAATAATTAATTAATTAATTAATTAATTTATTTATTTATTTTTGGCTGCGTTGAGTCTTCGTTGCTGTGCGTGGGCTTTCTTTTTAGTTGCGGTGAGCGGGGGCTACTCTTCATTGCTGTGCGCGGGCCTCTCATTGCGGTGGCCTCTCTCGTCTTGGAGCACCGGCTCTAGGCGCGCGGGCTCTAGAGCGCAGGCTCAGTAGTTGTGGTGCACGGGCCTAGCTGCTCTGCAGCATGTGGGATCTTCCTGAACCAGGGCTCGAACCTGTGTCCCCTGCTTTGGCAGGCAGATTCCTAACCACTGCGCCACCAGGGAAGCCCCTTACCCTTTTTAAAACCAGTAGTTGGTATATCACAAAGAAGGTTAGAGTTTTTAGGGGATATAGTCTGGAGGAAACAAAAACACTGACATTTTATATTAAAAATAATTTTGCTCATTTCTCTTTCTTACTAGCATATGTAGTACACAACTGCGAGATTCTCCCAAACATCCTGTATGGGGTCTTTAGTTCCAGAAATAAAAAGGAATTTATTATTGGAGAAATCGAGGCACAGAGAGCCACAAAAAGGCCAAGGGTTTTGCTTAATCCCTGTTACCTTTCTCACTAGAGACCAAATAAGCAGTGGGTTTCTTGGGCTACTAAAACTTTCAGTTTAAGATGTTGAAAAGCATCTGAGATAATTTTATTTACTTTAAAATGGGAATCCATGTAAGTGATCATAGTTTAATATTGTGTTTTTCAAATGAACCTGGCACTTGTTTCAATAGTGTTGGTGTAGAGTAATGAGATAAGCTGTGAAATCAGATTTCTACACTTGTAATTTCTTTATTCTACTTTCACATTTCTAGACATTTCAGGAATTAACCAAAGTCATCTGGCACAGTCTTATAACCATCTTTCTCTTCTTTGTTGGGCAAGTCTGTTTTCATAGTTCTATTTCATATTCCTCTTAAACTTTATAGTCTTTTATAAAGTTTACATTTAGCTTTCATCATTCTTATGCATAAGCTTCTCAGCTGGGCTGGGAATCTAGGTTACTTGTGCCCAATTAATATTCCTTGTGTTAAGATGTTATTTCTTTTCTGTCAAATGTTAATTTTTAAATGTCAATGTCCTTATAGCCACTGTAGTACTTTTTAAATGTAGGAGTAACATATAGCTGAAAACTAGGCATTTTTAGCTTGAGAAATAAAGGGGGAACTACTTAAGATTATTTTTTTATTTTTTGTGTAAAAGGGAATTTTCATATTTTAATTTGTATAGCATATGTATCTAGGGCTGAGTTGGTTTTTACACTACTAATTGTTTCCGTATTTAACCCTGAGGAAAGTTTATAGTCTTAAAAAAGCACCAACAAAGCAGTTTCCAAATGTTTGTCAAATTATTTGAAGTTGAGTATTTGTTTTATACTCTAAAGAATAAGCCTTCCAGTTAGTAACTAGTTCAGGATCAATTTTTTCTATATTGTATTTTTTCAAGTATAAATTTAAATTTGAGTTCTTCTGGCAATGGTGGACTGACTTGTTGTAAAAGAATTCACCTGCTGAAAATAGAAAAACTAAAAAAAAAAAGCCCAAACAAAACAAAAACCTGTGTTTGTACATGCATATTCGGAGTGGTGCTATTAACAACAGCCAAAAGGTGAAAACAATTCAAGTGTCCATCAGCAGATGAACAGATAAACAAGTTATGATATATATGTAATATGGAGTATTATTCAACCATAAAAAGGAATGAAGTACTGATACATGCTGCAGTGTGTATGAATTTCAAAAACATTGTGCTAAGCAAAAGAAGCCAGACACAAAAAGTCACATATTTTATGATTCCATTTATATGAAATATCCACAATAGGTAAATCCATAGAAATAGCAGATTAGTGGTTTCCAGGGGCTGGGGGAGGGGGCAATGAGGTTACTGGTTAATGGGTATGAGATTTCCTCTTGCACACATGGAAATGTTTTTGAAGTAGATAGAGGTGGTGGTTGCACAACATTGTGAATGTACTGAATGACACTAAATTGTTTACTTTAAAACAGTTCATTTCATTTTATGTGAATTTCACCTCAATAATAATTTTAAAAATGACTATTTTCAAAGTGCACTGGAGAGCTTTCAATGCAGATAAGGGCTGTGGATCCAAGATCCCAGAGGAGTGAGCCTGACTGTTGGCACTACATCTCCCCTTGAAGCATAGGCTTGTTCAAGCTGAGCGAAGCTTCTAGAAGACTCATGGGTGGCAGAGAATAAAGATGCAGTTCAGAGCCCACCAAAAAAAGAGGGGCTCTAATAAACACATCATGCTTTTATTTGGAATACCTTAAGCTTATAATCTAGGAATATGATTGAGCTGGAAATAGGCCAGCCCTTGCAAAGACAGAAGCCTAGCACAATCCCTTATTAAATTAAGCAATCTTCCCTACCATAACTGCCTGCCAGAAGCAAAAGTAAAATCCCTTCTGGAGAAAGGTAACATTCTTCAGAGTCTCAAGTTATCTTCAACAGTTTTCATGCAGAGTTTCTAGCCTTCAATTAAAAAAAAATTCAGTATAAAAAAACACAAAATTGACTGAACACCAAGAGACAAAACAGACAAAAGAAATGGAACATGTATTGGGGTTACCCTGTTATTGGAGTTATCAAACACAGACTTTAAAATAACTGTGATTACTATATTCAGGCATAAGTTGGAGAATTGGACTGGAGCTAGAACTATAAAAGAGTAGAACTGGAAACTATAAGAAAGTATAAAAAAACTAGATCTAAAAAATTAACTGCAATTAAGAACTCAACAGTAGGCATAAGTGCAGATTAGATACAGCTAAAGAGAGAAATAGTGAATTAGAAAATAGATTAAAATAATCTTCAGGCTGAGGCCTGGAAATTAAAAGCAATTAGAAAAAAATGCCAAACAGAAAGGAGCATAAGAGACATGGTAAGACAATCTAGTGTACGTGTATTTAGAGTCCCAGAAAATGAGGGAAGGCAGTAGGGAGAAAGGTGCAATATTTGAACAATAATGGCTGAAAATGTATACCATGAAAACATTAACCAAAAGAAAGCTAGTGTGACTATATCACTATTATCTAAGTAGACCTAGAGATAAGGATCATTGCTAGAGGTAAAGAGAGAATGGTAGCTATTCTAAATATATAGGTAACTAAAAAAGACAGCTATAAAGAAAAAAATGACATAACTAAAAGTAGAAATTTCATTATATGATATTAAAAAGTCACTATCAGTGTCTTTAGAAAATATTGGACTACATTAAAATGAGGAAATTATGCTTATTAGGAAAAGATGATTGAGTTTGAAATGGCAAGCCACAGAGTGAGAGAAGATATTTGTAAAAATGCAGGTGATAAAGATCTTATATCCAAATATTTAAATAACTAAACATTTAAAAAGCAGTAACAACAACTCAGTAGAAATGTAGGCAAAAGACTTGACATATCCTTCACAAAAAAAGAGTATCCAAAGGGCCAATAAATAAAGAAAAGATATTCAATCCCATTAGTCCTCAGGAGAATGCAACAAGACCACAATGAAGTACCAATAAACATACCCCACAAATACTAGAATTAAAAAGACAAAAATATCAGTATTGACAACATTGGAGGTTATTAGAACTCTCATACTCTGGTGGGAGGGTAAATGGGTACACCAATTTGTAAAACTGTAAGTCAAAATTTAAATATTTGCAGGTCCTATAGTCCAATAATTCCTTTCTTAGGAATATAACCAACAGAAGTGTGGCACATACGTGCATCAAAAGACATACCAGGATGTTCGTGGCACCATTATTCTTTTTTTTTTTAATTGAATAAGAGCTACCATGTATTTACTCCCTCTTACATGCTCAGTATTTTGTGTTATCTTTTTAAAAAAATTGAGGTGTAATTAACATATAACATTATATTAGTTTCAGGTGTACAACATAATGATTTGACATTTGTATATACTGAAAAATGATTACCACAATAAGTCACCATACACAATTACAGAATGTTTTTCCTTGTGATGTGAACTCTTTAGATCTACCCTCTTGGTGACTTTCAAGTACACAATATAGTATTGTTAACTATAGTCATAGTCACCATGCTATACATTACATTCCCATGACTTGTTTATTTTGTAACTGGAAGTGTGTACCTTTTGACTCCCTTCACCCTCCTTGCCCACCCTGTGTGTTATCCTGATCAATACTTTCAATGACACTTTGGTGTAAATCATATCTCCATTTTAAAGACATGAAAACTAGAGTTTAGAAAGATTAAGTGGATGGCACCATTATTCTTAATAGCCCCAGGTGTCCTTCAGTAAGAGAACAGATGAGCAGCCTGTGGTGTATTCTTACAGTGGAATCCTGTACGGTAATCAGTAGAGCTGCTGCTGAACACAATGACAGGGACACACCTCACAGTGTTGAGTGAATGAAGCCAGACAGACAAGAGTACACAGTGTATGAGTTCACTTGTTATCAAGGTCAAAAATAGGCAAGACAAATCTATTGTGTAAAATGTCAGAGGAGAGCTTGTCTGTAGGGAAGATGGTTGGGGGAGTGTGGGAGGGCACTGGAGGAGGCTTCCAGAGTGCTGGTTCCGATTTGGGTGGTAGTTGTTTGGGATTCACTTTGTGTTGTCTCATTTAACTATCTAATTCACTTTTCTGTATGTATGTTATACTTTAAATTTATTTATTTATTTATTTTTGGCTGTGTTGGGTCTTTGTTTCTGTGCGAGGGCTTTCTCTAGTTGCGGCAAGCGGGGGACACTCTTCATCGTGGTGCGCGGGCCTCTCACTATCGCGGCCTCTCTTGTTGTGGAGCATAGGCTCCAGACGCGCAGGCTCAGTAGTTGTGGTTCACGGGCCCAGTTGCTCCGCGGCATGTGGGATCTTCCCAGACCAGGGCTCGAACCCGTGTCCCCTGCATTGGCAGGTGGATTCTCAACCACTGCACCACCAGGGAAGCCCTGTATGTTATACTTTAATACAAAAAAGTTAATATAAAGATACTTAAGAAAGAAATGTAAATTAGAAAGTTACCACACCTGTATCACAAAAAGCTTGGAAGCATAGTGAAATAAACATAATATCCACAATCATTCCTTTGGCTTATTGCTTAGAATCCCTTCCCAAATTTACTAGCTGTGTGATTGGGGCAAGTTACTTGTCTTGGTCAGCTTGGGCTGCTACGGCAAAATACCATAGACTGGGGGGTGCTTACACAACAAACATTGACTTCTCACAGTCTAGAGGCTGGGAAGTCCAGGATCAAGGCACCAGCAGTTTCATTTCCCTGGAGAGGGCTCTCTTCTTGGCTTGCAGACGGCCACCTTCTTGCTGTGTCCTCACATGATGGAGAGAGAGAGGGAGAGCTCGGTCTCTTCCTTTTCTTAGAAGGGCACTAATCCCATCATGGGAGCCCCACCCTCATGACCTCATCTAAACCTAATCACCTCCAACAGCCTTGTCTCCAAATACCATCACATTGGGGTTAGGGCTTCAAGATATGAATGTGGCAGGAGAGGGGACACATTTAGTCCGCACCTTGCTCAGCCCTCTTAGTTCTTTCATTTCCTCATTGGTAAAACAGAGGTTATAAAGTGGTATTTCATACTGTTGTCTTTTAAGGGTCAGGTAGATAATACATTGAATGTACTCAGAGTGTTTGGTTCATAATTGACACCTAAAATTATTCATTTCAAAAACATTTACGAAGTTTCTGCTCATGTACCTGGCATTGGGCTGATGATGGGGATACAGAGATAAATAAGACAAAGTTAGGGAACTCCTGAAGGCCTCAGTCTAGATGGCTGTGCTGTCTAATATGGGGAGCCACCATCCAATATAGACATTTAAATGGAAGTAAAATTAAAAATAAAATTAAAATAAACTTTCTCAGTTGTACTGGCTACTGAGAAGTGCTCCATAGCCACATGTGGCTAGTGGCTGCCATGCTGGACAGCACAGATATGGGACATCTTCATCACCATAGAAAGCCCTTCTGGACAGTGCTGGACAGGGCAGGTCAGCATATGGGGATACAGGTAGGCATTGGCAGGTGTCCTGGTGCAGATGAGGCTTGAGCTGTTTTGAAAGATGAATTTTCAGGTGGGAGAATGGGGAGTGTGGCCACTCCAGTACAGTGAAAGCACAAAGACATAGGGCTTTTGGAAGCTTTGACTCACCTGGAGATCGTCAGTAGCTTTAAGTAGTTCGGTGTGGCAGGAGTCCTGGCTGCAAGAGATGAGGCTGGAAGGGAAAGCATAGCCTGGGTCCTAAGGGCGGAGGATGCCCAACTGAGGAGCTTTTCTACAGGACACTCAAGAGGGCTTTTTATCTATGACTTGCTTATTTCTTGAGTTAATGCTTCTTTTATCAATTTACCTACAAAAACTCATATTTAGCAAAAATATTTTTCCTAGTCTTATTTTTTTCCAAACATGCAGTGGTGTTACATTTTTATGTAGGTGCCTGTGCCTCTTTTCCTTTGTAGTTTCTAAGCATAGAAGGTGTCACCTCTAGAGCCTGAGATATTTTCAATTTTGATTTATTTTTATATTTTTTAGTATAAAATGGTGTCAAATTAATTTTGTATATCTAGAATGAGGTGCCTAAATTTTACACATCCACATAACAAGTATTTGTTACAGATATATTTGTGTGTAAAACATATATATACATCCATATATGTGTGTGAATGTGCGTGTGTGTGTGTATATATATATAGACACACACACACAAATTACTAGCTAGTACTTGCCAAACCATTTATTAAACAATATTTTCCTTCCTGCTGATGGATTCTTTGTCACGTATTACATTTTTATATATAATGAGGTTTATTTCTGAGTCATTAGTTCTGTTCTATTGCCTTCTTTTCTTATGTCCGATATAACATTGTTTATTTATGCCACAAAAATTTTAAGTATCTTTCTGTGTTTGTAAATCAAAACTCATGATTACTTAGTTCTCTTTCTATATTTGTTTGAAAAATGAATTCTGTTTGTTTGAAAGTTGAAACTCATGATTACATAGGTCTCCCGAGTGGTCTGAATAGGCTGAATCACACAGCTTGTCACTGAGGTCCGGGCTGGCATGGTATTTACTGAAAACACCACTCACTTAGGAGGTGTACCTCTTTAGGAAATGTATGTGCTGGTCTTGTAGTGCTTTGAAAGCCTGCTATACGTCATGGATGATGATTGATTCAGTGGTGCGTTTAGTACACAGCCACCGAGAGTGGAAAGGATCTTCTGTAGCAGTGTTGCCATCCTTTGAGATTCATGTTTGTGTACTTTAATATTACCATGTTCATCTACAAGTATCAGCTATAAGAAAAAGTTCTGTTATTGACATTTTATTGATTGGAAGACTCAGAAAGCTAGAAATAACTTGCAGGTTGAAGATGCTTTAAATTAACTAGCCTAGCTAGAATTGCTTTTCCTTTTCCTGGCATTTCTCTGTGTGTGTGTGTGTGTGTGTGTGTGTGTGTGTGTGTGTGTGTGTGTATACACATGTGTGCACAGGCTGAGGAGTGGGGTTGAGGGTACAAGGGAATAGGACTTTTGTACGCAGTGGTAATTCACAAACGCAATCCTACAGTGGATCATAAGGAGGTCGTGGCTGGGTTTTGAGGAGATGGCTTGACTGGCATTTTAAGTGTTCCTTGAATATATCCAGTAGCATCACCTGCTGTGTCTCATGTTCTGGCATTTTGCCTTTAGGCGGATCATTTATGTAACCAGAAAATGGTTCAGTTTTTGGGAGGTTGCTGTAAAGAATAATCAGCAATTTTCTCAAACAATTCGAAATTCAGATATTATCACTTAGTTTAAATGGAATAGCATTTACAGAAATTAGCCAACAGTTTAAAATTGTTGCCCTTCATTCATTCCATGTGAACTATTCCCACGTGGAAACGCCTCTCTTTGTAGAGAGCTTTACCATTCCAGGGCACCTTTGTCATCTCTCATCTCATTTGATGCTTACGACATACCTGTGAGGTAGGTGTTAATATTAACTACATTTTACATGAGGAAACCCAGGTTTATAGGGCGTAAGAAGCATCCCCCATAGAGAGTAAGCCCCTTTTCAATTTACCATGTGTCTCAGATTTGTCAGAGTTCTCCCAGCCTATTCCTCAGGGTTTTCTATAAAATGAAAACAAACAGAATCACTCTAATAATAATGGCCATCCATCTGTCCATGATTATTCATGGTTATAAAGACTGCAATATAACTGTGTTTAAAATTGCCCCACTGAGGAACATATTTATTTATTTTAGTTAGTTATTAGTTATAAGTGCATTACAAATATACAACTATAATGAAAACTGCACAAGCCATTTTATTCATACAGATAATCATTTCCCCTTAAGTTCTGTCCTGAGGCCAGCCTATGAGTTTTGCCGTATATATTTTTCCTATTGCTGTCTGCTCATGGGTTATGTGGTTTATTATAGGAGGCAACGGAAAACGAACTCCATGCCTATTTGAATCAGCTCCGCTAAAGAAAACACATGTTTTCATAGATCAGGCTGCTCATTTCCCTCTTGTTTAGAAAGTTTCGGGCTACTCTCACTTATATTACTGCCCTTACTGAATTTCTCCTTCCCATTGGGGCTGCATTTGCCATGTGCCTCGCATGACTGATTGCCTCTCCTCCTGCCTGAATATCCACTTTGATGCTCTTGTATTGAGTCATTGTCTAACTTACTTATGAACTTTGCAAAGTGGGTCTCAAGGTAAATTAAGATATCTTCTTGATATTCAAGCCTGTCATTTTACCCTTAACCTTAGTTAACCAACCTCCCTCCCTCACTCTTCCTCCCTCCCTTCCTTCCTTTCTTCGTTCCTCCCTCCCTCCCTCCCTCCCTCTCTCTCTCCCTCTCTCTCTCCCTCCCTCCCTCCTTCCCTCCTTTCTCCTTCCCTCCCTTCTCCCTCCCTCGCTCCCTTCCTTCTTTTTCAACTAGGACCTAGGAAATACTAATGCCCTAACAAATCATGGCTCTTCAATTAGCCACCAGTCGGAATAAATAATTTTTTTTTTTTTACTTTGTGTTTTCTGTACATTATTGTCACTTCATTCCATCACTGCATTCTGAGATTATGAAAAGTCTTCATAAAGTCCATGCTTATCTGGACCTGATGAAAGTAGCTGGATTTCCCACATACGATGTCTTTGCCTCTCCATCCACTGCACAATGGTTGGGTTGAGTTGGGATTAACGCAATGATTTGTGGAAGAAGATGGTCTCTAACCCACACTGTATCAAAGAATGATCCCTCTGCATTTTCCCTTGAAGGCTGTGGCAAGATCTTACCAAAGTTCAGTGTCCTTTCCTGAGTGCCAAGAATCACCCGAGCGGGATGTGGGTCCCGTGAGCCACAAGGATTCCTACCTGAAAGGAAGTTTTGTTATAAGGTTGACGATAACTAAAGTGTCAATAATGGTAGCTGCTGCTGCTGTTTCTATAGTAATTTTATATTGTTTTCATGAAATAAAAATCATTTCAGAAAATATGCAAGTCACCATTACTATGTCCCTCTGCTAGGGGACTAAATATGTTGAAGAAATATGAGTGAGATATTCCTATGCTCAAGAAGCTTATAATTTAGTGCAGGGTATAAAAAAAATCTACAAATAAGGAATAGAATGTGATAATCAGGAGAATAGAAACACAAGGACAGACTGCAGAGGGATTCATTGTAGCTCGAGGATTGGGAGTGCTCCTTGGAGGACTTGTGTTTGTGCCAGACGGCAAGGAATGAGCAGGTTTTGGACACATGGGGCTGGGGGAGCAGGGCCTTCCTAATGCGGAGAGAGTGGGAGAGATCTGTGGGCATCCTCAGACTGGGGTTTGGGAACAGAGAGCGGTTGCATTCATTTGAGGCACAGGGGGTTTTAGGAAGAGGTAGTAGATAAGATCAGTAAGATTAGAAAGATGGGCTGGACTCCCGATCGCGGACACCTTTGGATTGCTTCATTTGCTTTTCTCCCTCCCTTGAACATTTATAATTAAGTTTTAAAAAGCTCACAAGTCTTATTATACTTTCTCAGCAGAATCTTACTTTATTTCCTGAGCATTATTAATATGGGAATTGGTATCCCCTCCTCAGCAAGGCTGTTTCTACAAAATTATAGGATGTATTTGAAATGTTGCTGTTTTGCTGAGAGGCTAGGTTGCTTTAGTGCTCTGATTTGCATCGATCCTGGGGGCGTGACCTTAAGGACCCCTGTGGGCCAGGAAAGGAGGGCAGTGGGAACTGGGGAGAATCGTCTCACCTCTAAAGCAGGGGCTGGTGAACTAGAGCCCACGGGTCAGTTTCGGTCACCACTTGGCTTTGTATGGACCATGAGCTCAGAATGGTTTTACATTTTTAAATGATTTTTAAAAATCAAGAGAAGAATATTTCATGACACGTGAAAATTATATACAATTCGAATTCCAGAGTCCGTAAGTAAAGATTTATTGGAACACAGCCAAGCTCATTTGTTTATGTTTTGTCCACGGCTGCTTTAGTGCTACGGCTGCGTGATTTAGTGCTTGCGACAGAGACCATATGGACGCAAAGACTAAATTTACTATCTGGTCCTTCACCTGGAGGGCTTGTAAAAACATGCATTGCTGGGCCCCACCTCCAGGGTTTTTTTTTTTAATTGAAGTATAGTTGATTCACTATATTATGTTAGTTTCAGGTGTACAGCATTAGTGATTCAGTATTTTTGCAGCTTATACTCCATTGTTATGTAATTGTAAGATAATGGCTGTAATTCTCTGTGCTCTATAATATATCCTTGTTGCTTATCTATTTTATACATAGTAGTTTGTATCTGTTAATCCCATACCCCCAACTTGTCCCTCCGCCCTTCCCTCTCCGCCTTTGGTAACCACTACTGAGTTTTCTGTATCTGTGAGTCTGTTCTGTTTTGCATATACATTCATTTGTATTATTTTTAGGCTCCACATGTAAGTGATTTCATACAGTATTTGTCTGCTTTATTTCACTAAGCATGATATTCTTTAGGTCTGTCCATGTTGCTGCAAATGGTAGTATTTCATTCTTTTGTAAGGCTGAGTAGTATTCCATTGTGTATACCACATCTTCCTTTTCCATTTGTCTGTTGATGGGCACCTGGATTGCTTCTATGTTTTGGGTGTTGTAAATAATGCTGCTATAAACACAAGGTGCATGTATCTTTTTGACTTAGTATTTTCATTTTCTTTGGATATATACCCAGAGTGGAATCGCTGGGTCATGTAGTAGTTCCATTTTTAGTTTTTAGGGGAACCTCATACTACTTTCCACAGTGGCTGCACCAACATTCCCACCAACAGTGTGCAAGGGTTCTCTTTTCTCCACATGCTCTCCAGAATTTATTATTTGTAGATGTTTTGATGATAGCCATTCTGACAAGTGTGAGGTGATACCTTGTTGTTTGGATCTGCATTTCTCTAATAATTAAGGATGTTGAGAGTCTTTTCATATGCCTGTTGGCCATCTGTATGTGTTCTTTGGAAAAATGTCTGTTCAGGTCTTCTGTCCATTTTTTGACTGGGTGTTTTTTTTTTTTTTATGTTGAGTTGTATGTGGGGATCGAGAATTTGCATTTCCCATTTGATGCTGCTGCTGCTGGTCCTGGGACCACCTTTTGAGACCCACTGGTTGGTCTGTAGCAGTGCTGCTCAAACTATAATATGCTTGGAAATCACTTGGGGAGCTTGTTAAAATGTAGGGTCTGATTCATCAGGTCTGGGGTAGAGTCTAAGAGTCTGCATTTCTAACAGGCCCCTGGATGAAGCCACGTATCCAATGTCCAAAACTGAAGCCCTTGGGCAAGTATGACTCGCATGGTCCTTTTTGCCTGGGATGCTGATACAGCCAAAGGAGCCGACTTCTTTTGAGATGGAGAAAAATTTATGTGAGTAGGTTGTGAGTGACTATTTGGGGAAATAAAATTAATTGGAGCTATAGGATGTTAAGCAAAGAAGTATGCTGGGGCTGTTTACAGTTAGTTTTCATTTTATGGGGATATTTAATTGCGTTTGCCACTTATATACATCTCTGAATAGGCAATAATAAAAATATTTTTGTTTAACTAAATGTTTCTTTATTGTGATTGAGTTCACTCTCATTACTGTGGCTTACATAAGGTTTTATATTACTTTATGTGAGCATCCTGATTGAGCCTTGAATTTGTTAATTAAAATTTCACTGGAATTTTATGTTTCGGGCATTAAGGAATATGGCTGAAAGGAGTGTCTGCTTCTCGAAAGCCAGGGATGCTTTCAAAGTCCTGGCGCTCTGCTTGGTAGCTGCTTATTGATGGTTATATATCCTGAACTGAATTCAGGATCAGGGGCCAGACTGTTGCTTTGGGATGCATGGGCCAGTGTTGATTTTATAGAACGTACTGTGGAGGAAAAAATTTTGTCCATGTAATTTTATAATTTTATTTTGATGAAGTACCAAAAAAGTTAACATCCAATGTGTTTGTGAGTGATTTATTCACTTAGAAAAGGAGTCTTCCAAGTATCTACCAAAGTTACAAGAGATCTTTTGGGCTTTGCAAAAAACTGTTTGTGCCTGTTGATGGAAACAAGTTATGAGTGAGCTCTTCTTGTGGACCTCAAGCAGCCTCCTACTTAAAAACATTTTCAAAGTGTATTCTTCACATGTAAAGAATCTGGTGCCGCAGCACTAGTATCACCAACACCTCCTGGGTCTTGCCACTGTTAGTTAATTGACAGTTTAAATGTTCTATTTAAGGAAAAGATGAGAAGTCAGTTTTTTGTTTAATTTTACTTTTTGTATCTTTCATCAGAGAATGGAAAATAATAAATAATTGTACTGTTGCCCTGTTGTCCAGGATTTAAGCTTTTTCAGAGCTGGAAATTTGTGCCCAAGGACTTGCTGAACAACTGTTTACTTACTGGCTTGTGTGGCTTAACATTTACCTCTAAGCAAGTAATGTGTTACTGCATGGTGGGTAGGAGTGTTTTCAAATGATCGTCAGTTTCCTAAATCATTTGAAATCATCTCTCTATTTTAAGAAGATAAGGCTCAGGTCAAGAGGGAGAAGTTACAGGGAGGCACTTTTTGGTTCTGTATAGGAAGGCATTTCGTAATTCTTTAGGGCTGGTCAAAATAGAATGGGCTCGTCTCGTTAGGTAGTGACATCCCCTACAATTAGACGTGTTCCTACCTGCCAGAGAATCTGTGGGTGGGATTCCTCTGTTAGGTGAGAAATTAGTCTTATTGGTTCCTAAGATTTTTTCCTCATCTCAAGATTGCTTATTTCTATAATCTCATAAAATTGCTGCTTCCCGTCTGTTTAAATGTCAGAGGAGGCTTTATGACTTTGTTGGCAACTTATTTCAGAGCACCATGGTAGACATGTAGCTTTCACTGTGATAATGTCAGCCATTGCTCGTTTCACAGGTGTGGCAAGGAGGAAAGGGACCAACTTTTCCTGGGCCTGCGCTTGACTCTATATTATAACAGATGCCACTGTCCACGGCCCCAGCTGGAGCTTTTACATCACAAACTCAGTGCAGGTCCCGAGTACAGGTTGGTGGGGGGGTGGATGTCCTCCCCACTACCCCTTTGGGTGACCAGCTTGTAAATCTTGGAAGTCACTTAACATCTCTGAGCTTCATTTTTCTTTCACCTTATAGGTTATATGTATATTTTAAAGGATATAAAAGAGAACATGTGTAGGTATGTTTTGCTGAAAGCTTGCTTTCGGTTTTAAGGATTGTTGAATTCGCTGGCAAAATAAGCACTCATCTCACACAAATAAACAGCTTTAATCAACTCTTTAATGAAAGGTGATTTAACTTAATTTTAATATACAATCATTAGCAGGAAAGGAATAAGATTATTAGAGAAACATAACAAGGTATACATCACCGAATTGGGCCGACCCGTACTTCCAGATCCAAACAGCAGCTGGGAAGTCCCGAGTAACAGCACGCTGGGGCCCCAGTTGGGAAGGGTCCAGGGCCGTGCGTCCACCCCACAGGAGAGATTTCAGAATGGAGTCCTGGGGGCTTCCGTTTATAATTCCAGGCCGCAAACTGATATTATCAGTTTACACGCAAAAATGCAGCTCTGGTTCAATTGTAACAATGCTGTTAATTTCACCAGGTGAGTCACAAGATTTTCTAGACCCCGGGGGACTAGCCAGGTCCCCAGGGCTCAAGAAATTCCAAGACCCACTCCCTTTCTTATGGTAAGTGCCGCTTGACTTGCTAGCAGCAATTGTTAGGTGTGCGAGCAGGCGTGCAGTGCAGGCAGGGTCACAGGTCGGGCAGAGGCCTGCGTCTGCCTCTGAAGCCTGAACAAGACTACTTTATTAATTTTCCCAACAAGGTAGTAGGATATGTATGTTCAAACTTTTTTTAAAAATGAGGCAAACAACTTGTTTTTCAATCTTTGCTGCATAGGACGGGGGGCTCTTCTCCCCATTTTATGGGAAGGCTGGCCTTCCCCAGGATGGAATATTGACATCCCTTCTCCCGTCCACTGAGCATGACCAGGCTTTGACTTTGAGCAGCAGGAATGTTTTTCTGTCGCATATGATTTGGGCATCGGTTTAATGTGCATCTCGGTTATTCCAGATGGGACCTACTCTCCTGCCTGGGGGCCCTGGCGTTTAGTGTGCTTTTGGGTTTTCCCAGCCTCTCTCACTTTCTAGCCCAACTTCCTACCAATACCTCACTCACCTTGTTATCTTTTAATTACAATATCCCATTCTCTTAATGTTTAAAAATTTTTTAATTGTGGTAAAATACACATAACATAAAGTTTACCATCTTGACCATTTTTCAGTGTACTGTTCAGTAGTGTTAAGTACATTCACATTGCCATGCAGCCAATCTCTAGAACTCTTTTCATTCTTACAAAACTGAAACTCTATCCCCATTAAACAATAGCGCTCCATGTCCCCCTCCCACCAGCCTCTGGCAAACACCATTCTATTTTCTGTCCCTATGAATGTGACTAATCTAGACATCTCATACAAGTGAAATCATACAGTATTTGCCTTTCAACGCCTGGCTTATTTAACTTAGTATAATGTCCTCAAGGTTCATCCATGTTGCAGCCTGTGTCAAAATTTCCTTCCTTTTTTTTTTCTTTCCCAATCACTAAATGCTTTATTTTACTTTATTTTATTTTTTAACATCTTTATTGGAGTATAATTGCTTTACAATGGTGTGTTAGTTTCTGCTTTATAACAAAGTGAATCAGTTATACATACACATATATCCCCATAGCTCTTCCCTCTTGCGTCTCCCTCCCTCCCACTCTCCCTATCCCACCCCTCTAGGTGGTCACAAAGCACCGAGCTGATCTCCCTTTGCTATGCGGCTGCTTCCCACTAGCTATCTATTTTACATTTGGTAGTGTATATATGTCCATGCTATTCTCTCACTTTGTCCCAGCTTACCTTTCCCCCTTCCCATATCCTCAAGTCCATTCTCTAGTAGGTCTGCATCTTTATTCCCATCTTGCCCCTAGGTTCTTCATGACCTTTTTTTTTTTTTTAAGATTCCATATATATGTGTTAGCATACGGCATTTGTTTTTCTCTTTCTGACTTACTTCACTCTGTATGACAGTCTCTAGGTCCACCCACCTGACTACACATAACTCAATTTCGTTTCTTTTTGTGGCTGAGTAATATTCCATTGTATATATGTGCCACATCTTCTTTATCCATTCATCTGTTGATGGACACTTAGGTTGCTTCCATGTCCTGGCTGTTGTAAATAGAGCGGCAATGAACATTGTGGTACATGACTCTTTGAATTATGGTTTTCTCAGGGTATATGCCCAGTAGTGGGATTGCTGGGTCGTATGGTAGTTCTATTTTTAGTTTTTTAAGGAACCTCCATACTGCTCTCTATAGTGGCTGTATCAATTTACATTCCCACCAACAGTGCAAGAGGGTTCCCTTTTCTCCACACCCTCTCCAGCATTTATTGTTTGTAGGTTTTTTGATGATCCCCATTCTGACTGGTGTGAGGTGATATCTCATTGTAGTTTTGATTTGCATTTCTCTAATGGTTAATGATGTTGAGCATTCTTTCATATGTTTGTTGGCAATCTGTATATCTTCTTTGGAGAAATGTCTATTTAGGTCTGCCCATTTTTGGATTGGGTTGTTTGTTTTTTTGATATTGAGCTGCATGAGCTGCTTGTAAATCTTGGAGATTAATCCTTTGTCCGTTGCTTCATTTGCAAATATTTTCTCCCATTCTGAGGGGTGTCTTTTCGTCTTGTTTATGGTTTCCTTTGCTGTGCAAAAGCTTTTAAGTTTCATTAGGTCCCATTTGTTTATTTTTGTTTTTATTTCCATTTCTCTAGGAGGTGGGTCAAAAAGGATCTTACTGTGATTTATGTCATGGAGTGTTCTGCCTATGTTTTCCTCTAAGAGTTTAATAGTGTCTGACCTTACATTTGGGTCTTTAATCCATTTTGAGTTTATTTTTGTGTATGGTGTTAAGGAGTGTTCTAATTTCTTTCTTTTACATGAGGCTGTCCAGTTTTCCCAGCACCACTTATTGAAGAGGCTGTCTTTTCTCCACTGTATATTCCTGCCTCCTTTATCAAAGATAAGGTGACCATATGTGCGTGGGTTTATCTTTGGGCTTTCTATCCTGTTCCATTGATCTATATTTCTGTTTTTGTGCCAGTACCATACTGTCTTGATTACTGTAGCTTTGTAGTACAGTGTGAAGTCAGGGAGCCTGATTCCTCCAGCTCCGTTTTTCTTTCTCAAGATTGCTTTGGCTATTCGGCGTCTTTTGTGTTTCCATACAAATTGTGAAATGTTTTGTTCTAGTTCTGTGAAAAATGCCAGTGGTAGTTTGATAGGGATTGCATTGAATCTGTAGATTGCTTTGGGTAGTATAGTCGTTTTCACAATGTTGATTCTTCTAATCCAAGAACATGGTATATCTCTCCATCTATTTGTATCACCTTTAATTTCTTTCATAGTGTCTTATAATTTTCTGCATACAGGTCTTTTGTCTCCTTAGGTAGGTTTATTGCTAGATATTTTATTCTTTTTGTTGCAGTGGTAAATGGGAGTGTTTTCTTAATTTCACTTTCAGATTTTTCATCATTAGTGTATAGGAATGCAAGAGATTTCTGTGCATTAATTTTGTATCCTGCTACTTTACCAAATTCATTGATTAGCTCTAGTAGATTTCTGGTACCATCTTTAGGATTCTCTATGTATAGTACCATGTCATCTGCAAACAGTGACAGCTTTACTTCTTCTTTTCCAATTTGGATTCCTTTTATTTCTTTTTCTTCTCTGATTGCTGTGGCTAAAACTTCCAAAACTATGTTGAATAATAGTGGTGAGAGTGGGCAACCTTGTCTTGTTCCTGATCTTAGTGGAAATGGTTTCAGTTTTTCACCATTGAGGACGATGTTGGCTGTGGGTTTGTCATATACGGCCTTTATTATGTTGAGGTAAGTTCCCTCTATGCCTACTTTCTGGAGGGTTTTTATCATACATGGGTGTTGAATTTTGTCGAAAGCTTTCTCTGCATCTATTGAGATGATCATATGGTTTTTCTCCTTCAGTTTGTTAATATGGTGTATCACACTGATTGATTTGCGTATATTGAAGAATCCTTGCATCCCTGGGATAAACCCCACTTGATCATGGTGTATGATCCTTTTAATGTGCTGTTGGATTCCGTTTGCTAGTATTTTGTTGAGGATTTTTGCATCTATGTTCATCAGTGATATTGGCCTGTAGTTTTCTTTCTTTGTGACATCTTTGTCTGGTTTTGGTATCAGGGTGATGGTGGCCTCGTAGAGTGAGTTTAGGAGTGTTCCTGCCTCTGCTATATTTTGGAAGAGTTTGAGAAGGATAGGTGTTAGCTCCTCTCTTAAATGTTTGATAGAATTTGCCTGTGCAGCCATCTGGTCCTGGGCTTTTGTTTGTTGGAAGATTTTTAATCACAGTTTCAATTTCAGTGCTTGTGATTGGTTTGTTCATATTTTCTATTTCTTCTTGATTCAGTCTCGGAAGGTTGTGCATCTCTAAGAATTTGTCCATTTCTTCCAGGTTGTCCATTTTATTGGCATATAGTTGCTTGTAATAATCTCTCATGATCCTTTGTATTTCTGCAGTGTCAGTTGTTACTTCTCCTTTTTCATTTCTAATTCTATTGATTTGAGTCTTCTCCCTTTTTTTCTTGTTGAGTCTGGCTAATGGTTTATCAATTTTGTTTATCTTCTCAAAGAATCAGCTTTTAGTTTTATTGATCCTTGCTATAGTTTCCTTCATTTCTTTTTCATTTATTTCTGATTTGATCTTTATGATTTCTTTCCTTCTGCTAACTTTGGGGTGTTTTTGTCCTTCTTTCTCTAATTGCTTTAGGTGTAAGGTTAGGTTGTTTATTTGAGATGTTTCTTGTTTCTTAAGGTAGGTTTGTATTGCTATAAACTTCCCTCTTAGAACTGCTTTTGCTGCATCCCATAGGTTTTGGGTCATCTTGTTTTCATTGTCATTTGTTTCTCAGTAGTTTTTGATTTCCTCTTTGATTTCTTCAGTGATCTCTTGGTTATTAAGTAGTATATTGTTTAGCCTCCATGTGTTTGTATTTTTTACCAATTTTTTCCTGTAATTGATATCTAGTCTCATAGCATTGTGGTCGGAAAAGATACTTGATATGATTTCAGTATTCTTAAATTTACCAAGGCTTGATTTGTCCCAAGATATGATCTATCCTGGAGAATGTTCCATGAGCAGTTGAGAAGAAATTGTATTCTGTTGTTTTTGGATGGAATGTCCTATAAATATCAATTAAGTCCATCTTGTTTAATGTATCATTTAAAGCTTGTGTTTCCTTATTTATTTTCATTTTGGATGATCTGTCCATTGGTGAAAGTGGGGTATTAAAGTCCCCTACTATGATTGTGGTACTGTCGATTTCCCCTTTTATGGCTGTTAGTATTTGCCTTATGTATTGAGGTGCTCCTGTGTTGGGTGCATAAATATTTACAATTGTTATATCTTCTTCTTGAATCGATCCCTTGATCATTATGTAGTGTCCTTCTTTGTGTCTTGTAATAGTCTTTGTTTTAAAGTCTATTTTGTCTGATATGAGAATTGCTACTCCTGCTTTCTTTTGATTTCCATTTGCATGGAATATCTTTTTCCATCCCCTCACTTTCAGTCTGTATGTGTCCCTAGGTCTGAAGTGGGTCTCTTGTAGGCAGCATATATACGGGTCTTGTTTTTGTATCCATTCAGCCAGTCTGTGTCTTTTGGTTGGAGCATTTAATCCATTTACATTTAAGGTAATTATCGATATGTATGTTCCTATTACCATTTTCTTAATTGTTTTGGGTTTGTTATTGTAGGTCTTTTCCTTCTCTTGTGTTTCCTGCCTAGAGAAGTTCCTTTAGCATTTGTTGTAAAGCTGGTTTGGTGGTGCTGAATTCTCTTAGCTTTTGCTTGTCTGTAAAGGTTTTAATTTCTTCATCAAATCTGAATGAGATCCTTGCTGGGTAGAGTAATCTTGGCTGTAGGTTTTTCCCCTTCATCACTTTCAATATGTCCTCCCACTCCCTTTTGGCTTGCAGAGTTTCTGCTGAAAGATCAGCTGTTAACCTTATGGGGATTCCCTTATATGTTATTTGTTGTTTTTCCTTTGCTGCTTTTAATATTTTTTCTTTGTATTTAATTTTTGATAGTTTGATTAATATGTGTCTTGGCGTGTTTCTCCTTGGCTTTATCCTGTATGGGACTCTCTGTGCTTCCTGGACTTGATTAACTATTTCTTTTCCCATATTAGGGAAGTTTTCAACTATAATCTCTTCAAATATTTTCTCAGTCCCTTTCTTTTTCTCTTCTTCTTCTGGGACCGCTATAATTCGAATGTTGGTGCGTTTAATGTTGTCCCAGAGGTCTCTGAGACTGTCCTCAATTCTTTTCATTTTTTTTTCTTTATTCTGCTGTGCAGTAGTTTTTTCCACTATTTTGTCTTCCAGGTCACTTATCCGTTTTTCTACCTCAGTTATTCTGCTATTGATCCCTTCTAGAGAATTTTTAATTTCATTTATTGTGTTGTTCATCACTGTTTGTTTGCTCTTTAGTCCTTCTAGGTCCTTGTTAAACGTTTCTTGTATTTTCTCCATTCTATTTCCAAGATTTTGGATTATCTTACTATCATTACTCTGAATTCTTTTTCAGGCAGACTGCCTATTTCCTCTTCATTTGTTAGGTCTGGTGGGTTTTTACCTTGCTCCTTCATCTGCTGTGTGTTTCTCTGTCTTCTCATTTTGCTTAACTTACTGTGTTGGGGGTCTCCTTTTTGCAGGCTGCAGGTTCATAGTTCCCGTTGTTTTTGGTGTCTGCCCCCAGTGGCTAAAGTTGGTTCATTGAGTTGTGTAGGCTTCCTGGTGGAGGGGACTAGTGCCTGTGTTCTGGTGGATGAGGCTGGATCTTGTCTTTCTGGTGGGCAGTTCTGTGTCCGTTGGTGTGTTTTGGGGTGTCTGTGACCTTATTATGATTTTAGGCAGCCTCTCTGCTAATGGGTGGGATTGTGTTCTTGTCTTGCTAGTTGTTTGGCAGAGGGTTTCCAGTACTGGAGCTTGCTGGTCGTTGAGTGGAGCTGGGTCTTGGTGTTGAGATGGAAATCTCTGGGAGATTTTCGCCGTTTGATATTACGTGGAGCTGGGAGGTCTCTCGTAGACCAATGTCCTGAACTTGGCTCTCCCACCTCAGAGGCACAGCCCTGATGCCTGGCTGGAGCACCAAGAGCCTGTAATCCACACGGCTCAGAATAAAAGGGAGAAAAAAAAGAAAAAAAGAAGAAGATAAAATAAAATAAAATAAAATAGTTATTAATATAAAAAATAAAAAATAGTTATTAAAAAATTTTTTTAAAAAGTAATTAAAAAAAAAAGAGAAAGAAAGAAGAGAGCAACCAAACCAAAAACCAAATCCACCAATGATAACAAGCGCTAAAAACTATACTAAAAAAAAAAAAAAAAAAAAGGACAGACAGAACCCAGGACAAATGGTAAAAGCAAAGCTATACAGACAAAATCACACACAGAAGCATACACATACACACTCACAAAAAGATAAAAAGGGAATAAAAAATATATGTTGTTGCTCCCAAAGTCCACCTCCTCCATTTGGGATGATTGGTTGTCTATTCAGGTATTGCACAGATGCAGGTACATCAGGTTGATTGTGGAGATTTAATCTGCTG
Organism: Eubalaena glacialis; assembly: GCF_028564815.1. Taxonomy (NCBI): domain Eukaryota; kingdom Metazoa; phylum Chordata; class Mammalia; order Artiodactyla; family Balaenidae; genus Eubalaena; species Eubalaena glacialis. The sequence continues at coordinate 84,314,167 of NC_083731.1, read as the reverse complement.
CTCCTGAGGCTGCTGGGAGAGATTTCCCTTTCTCTTCTTTGTTCGCACAGCTCCTGGGCTTCAGCTTTGGATGTGGCCCTGCCTCCGCGTGTAGGTCTCCTGAGGGCGTCTGTTCTTCGCTCAGACAGGACGGGGTTAAAGGAGCGCTGATTAGGGGGCTCTGGCTCACTCAGGCCGGGGGGAGGGAGGGGTACGGAATGCGGGGCGAGCCTGCGGCGGCAGAGGCCGGCATGATGTTGCACCAGACTGAGGCACGCCGTGCGTTCTCCCGGGGAAGTTGTCCCTGGATCATGGGACCCTGTCGGTGGCAGGCTGCACAGGCTCCCGGGAGGGAAGGTGTGGATAGTGACCTGTGCTTGCACAGAGGATTCTTGGTGGCTGCAGCAGTAGCCTTAGCGTTTCATGTCCGTCTCTGGGGTCAGCGCTGATAGCCGTGTCTCGCGTCCATCTCTGGAGCTCCTTTAAGTGGCGCTCTGAATCCCCTCTCCTCGCGCACCCCGAAACAATGGTCTCTTGTCTCTTTGGCAGCTCCAGTCCTTTTCCCAGACTCCCTCCCGGCTAGCCGTGGCGCACTAGCGCCCTTCAGGCTGTGTTCACGCCGCCAACCCCAGTCCTCTCCCTGCGATCTGACCTCCGAAGCCCGAGCCTCAGCTCCCAGCCCCCGCCCGCCCCGGCGGGTGAGCAGACAAGCCTCTCGGGCTGGTGAGTGCTGGTCGGCACCGCTCCTCTGTGCGGGAATCTCTCCGCTTTGCCCTCCGCACCCCTGTTGCTGTGCTTTCCTCCGTGGCTCCGAAGCTCCCCGCTCCGCCACCCGCAGTCTCCGCCCGCGAAGGGGCTTCTAGTGTGTGGAAACCTTTCCTCCTTCACAGCTCCCTCCCACTGGCGCAGGTCCCGTCCCTATTCTTTTGTCTCTGTTTTTTCTTTTTTCTTTTGCCCTATCCAGGTACGTGGGGAGGTCTGAGGTCTTCTGCCAGCGTTCAGTAGGTGTTCTGTAGGAATTGTTCCACATGTAGATGTATTTCTGATGTATTTGTGGGGAGGAAGGTGATCTCCACGTCTTACTCTTCTGCCATCTTGAAGCTCCTCTTTCCTTCCTTTTTGAGACTGAATGATATTCCATTGTATGTATACACATTTTTAAAATCTGTTCATCCATTGATGGACACTTAGGTTGCTTCCACCTTTTGACTATTGTGAATAATGCTGTAGTAAACATGGGTATGCAAATATCTCTTTGAGACCCTGCTTTCAATTCTTTTAGACACATACCCAGAAGTGGAATTGCTGTGTCATATGTTAACTCTATTTTTAATTTCTTGAGGAACTGCTACACTCTTTTCCATAGCAGGTGTTCCATTTTAATTTCCCATCAACAGTGCACAAGGGTTCCAGTTTCTCCACATCCTTGTCAACAGTTATTTTCTGTTTTGACAGTAGCCATCCTGATGAGTGTGAGATGATATCTCATGGGTTTGATTTTCATTTCCCTCATGACTAGTGATGTTGAGCATCTTTTCATACGCTTGTTGGCCATTTGTTTATCTTCTTTGGAGAAATGTCTATTCAAATCCTTTGCCCATTTTTTAATTGGATTATTTGTTTTTTGTTGTTGAATTGTAGGAGTTCTTTAGATATTCTGGATATTAACCCCTTACCAGATATATGATTTGCAAATATTTTCTCCCATTCTATAGGTTACCTTTTCACTTTATTGGTTGTGTTCTTTGATGCACGGAAGTTTTAAATTTTAATGTAGTACAATTTACCTACCCTGTTGCCTTGCTTTTGGTGTCATATTCAAGAAATTCTTGCTAAGACCAATATCATGAAGCTGTCTCCCGCGTTGTCTTCTGTTTTATAGTTTTAGGTCTTAGGTTTATGTCTTTGATCTATTTCAAGTCAATTTTTGTATATGGTTTAAGGTAAGGGTCCAACTTCATTATTTAGCCTGTGGATATCCAGTTTTCCCAGCACCATTTGTTGAAGAGATGGTCTTTCCCCCATCGAATGGTCTTGTACTCTTGTCAGAAATCATTTCACCATATATGCAAAGGTTTATTTCTGGACTGTACATTCTGTTATGTTGATCCATATGGTCTTTATGCCATTAACACACTGTTTTGATTACTGTACCTTGTAATAAGTGTTGAAATTGGGAAGTGTGAGACCTCCACCTTTGTTCTTCTTTTTGAAGATCATTTTGGCTATTGTCATCTTTGGGATTCCATATGAATTTTAGGATGGAGTTTTCTGTTTTCTGTAAAAAATGTCCCTGGGATCTTGATAGGAATTGATTAAATCCGTAGATTGCTTCCAGTAGTATTGGCATCTTAACAATATTGTCTTCCAGTCCATGAACATGGGATGTCTTTCCATTCATTTGTGTCTTCTTTAATTTTGTTCAGCATCATTTTGCAGTTTTTTATGAACAAGTCTTTTGCCTCCTTGGTCAAGTTAATATTTAAGTATTTTATTTTATTTTTTGATGCCATTGTAAATGGAATTGTTTTCTTAACTTTCTTTTCTGATTGTTCATTGTTAGTGTACAGAAATGCAACTGGTTTTTGTGTGAGTTTGAATTCTGCACCTTTGCTGAACTTGTTCATTCTAACAGGTCTTTTTTGTTTGTCTGTTTGCTTGTTTTGTGTGTGGAATCTTTGGAGTTTTCTACATATAAGAGCATTGTCTGAAAACAGAGATAATTTTACTTTTTCCTTTCTGATTTGGATGCTTTGTTTCTCTTTCTTGCCTAATCGTTCTATCTAGGGCTTCCAGTACTATGTTGAATAGAATTGGTGAAAACAGGCATCCTTGTATTATCCTTAATTTTGAAGGAAAGCTTTCATTCTTTCACCACTGAGTGTGATGTTCGCTGTGGGCTTTTCATATATGGCCTTTATTATGTTCAGGTAGTTTCCCTCCATTCCTAGTCTTTTGAGTACATTCTCTTAATTAAAAAAAATTAAAGCCAGGCACCGTGATTAGGAAACCAAGATGAAGGATCTGACCTGGAGATAATATCGACAAGCAAATGATAATAGTTGATAGAACCTCTGCTACTGGCTAGGGTGGAGTGGTGTTTATTGAAGGGCAGGGTGTAGTGATGGAGTGTGTATGTGCAGCACAAGCAGGTAATGCAACTTTTTTTTTTTTTTTAAGAATCCTAGGAAATTTTATTCTAGAATCTAATCTTTTCTCTTTCAATGCAACTTTTATGTGGGTGTGCACCGGTGGTAAATTCTAGGATGGAATTCGAAAAAGAATTCCATGAAGCACTTCTTATTCCCTGTTACTGTTACGCTTGTTTTTCCTTTTCTAGAAAACAAAATTTCTGTATTTATTTTTAGTTATAGAAGTAAAACACATTCGCTTTAATAACTGAAGGAATTCTGTACAAAGATCATATATGGGCAAAGTTACTGATCTAATGTTCTTTTTGAACCAACACAACGTTCCTGAGATAATCACTGGTAATAGCCTGGTGTATAGCTTTCCAAATCTTTCTCCTTGCTCCAAAAAATATGTAAGTTTATTTATAAATATAGTGATATTTTGTCCTTATCCAAACAGAATTTTTTTTACACATTATTATGCAATTTGTTCTTTTAATTTAACAGCAATTGGTGTATATCCCTGCAAATTGCTAGATACAGATCTAATCCGATCTCTTTTTTAAAATTTTCTTTTTAAAGAAATATATATATATGAGATCATATACACATTGGGTGTTCTTTGGGATTTTTTTTTTTTTCTGTTTTCACTTATTTTCCCTCTGTCACCCTAAATAACCCACGTGAATTACCTGGTGTATATCCTCCTGTGCTTTCCTCTTTGCCCAGATAACCATATATGAACATATAAACATATGAATATATAAGGATTTGGGGGTAATTGTTTGCTTTATTAACTGGTGTCATATTAAACACACTTTTCTGTGTTAATTTTCCCGTTTAGCAAAGCCTCATAGAAGTACCTCTGACTCCTCTAGTATAGTTCCCATTCATTCTATTTATGGCTATAGTCCATGGTATGGGTATGGACCCATCTTTATTTATTCAACTGTTACCCTATTAATAAACATTCATTTTGTTTCCTTTTTTGCCGTTAGGAGTAGCAGTGCAGTAAATGTATTTGTACATCTCTTCTTTTGCACTATTTTTTTTTTTAAAGAAAATGTTACAGTAGTTGGCGTCTCATCAGTGTATTTTTAGCAATAGACATTGCTGGATTGCTTCCAAAATTTCTGTAACAATTACACTGCCACCAGCAATTTATGAGAGTGTCTTTTTTTGACATTTCTGTTAGCGATAGGTGTTAATTATCTTTATAATTTTTGCTAGTCTGAATAGAAAGAGTGCATTTGAGTAGTTTTTCATATGTTTGGTCTTTTGGAGCGTGGCTTTTCTGCAGATTTCCTATTCATATGTTTTTGCACATATTTATATTGAATTATTTTTCTTTTTTGTATCTATTTCTAAGAGGGCTTTCTACATGTTATTGATATTAGCACTTTATTTTAAACATTTTATTGCAAATATTTTTTCCAAATCTATTGTTTTTATGTACACCTTGCTTATGATAGCTTTTGCTCTATAAAAGTTTTAAATGTTCATATAGCAAAATACATCTTTTATGTTTCTTTGTTTTCAGAGGGAGATAGGGTCTCCACGCATCTTTAGGTTGTACACATAGTCCCCTAGATTTTCTCTTAAGAGTTTATTAGTTTATTTTTGGCATCTAGCCTTTACTTTATCTGTAATTTATTTTTACATATGGTGTAAGAAAATTATTTTGTTCCAAATAGACAGCTAAAAGTGCCAGCACTCTTTTTAAAGTCAAAAAAATATTGAAGGGAGAGTTGAGACTTCCCTTATCAGAGAAGAAAACATACCATAAAGGCTACTAGAGTGAGACAGAATGGAGACTCCAGAAATATGCTGGTACAAGTAAAATTTTAATATATGACAAAGTGACATTTAAGTTTTATTGGTAGAGAGCAGTCTATTTGTTTTACCCATTTCCTTGAAATTTCAGGGGAAGAAAGAACTTTCAGAGCGCATTCATTTTTGCTAACAATGTGGATGAATTTTTGTGCCATTTGCCAGTAAGTTCTGCAGAAAAATGTGTAATCTTGACTCAAATTCCCAGTGGCTTGTCTTCAGTGTAGTTCGGTGAATGTGACAGTGAAAGCTCGTTTCCTGGCTTCACACTGTGAGTGCTGACACGTCTGAGTTAAGATCCCAGTGAATCATTTCTTTTTTTTTTTTTGCTACGTTGGGTCTTCATTGCTGCGTGCGGGCTTTCTCTAGTTGCGGCGAGCGGGGGCTACTCTTCGTTGTGGTGTGCGGGCTTCTCATTGCGGTGGCTTCTCTTGTTGCGGAGCACGGGCTCTAGGCACACGGGCTTCAGTCGTTGCAGCACACAGACTCAGTAGTTGTGGCACACGGGCTTAGTTGCTCCACGGCACGCGGGATCTTCCCGGACCAGGGATCGAATGTTGTCCCCTGCATTGGCAGGCGGATTCTTAACCACTGCGCTTCTTAATTTCAAAGCATTGCAGATGATACAGACTGCTCAAGCTTTCTGTCCTGAAAACCAAAATCAAATTGCTGCCTTCTGTTAGTTTCTCTCCCGTTATCCCGTGCATCCAAAGCCTTTGGCAACGTGTTCTAAATGAACATACCTGGACTGGATCAGGAGGAGGAGATGCTCATGAGTGCATTGACGTTCTCACTGTGACTACCATGGCAGGTGGCCAGTGCCGAGAGATTCTGGGTGGGGAGGTATCGGGCTGGGCATCTCCTTGAAGACAGCAGATCTCGTTTGAGTAGGGCCAGGAAGCACAGGTATGATTTTGAGCAGGTAGATATTTGGGGCCTGGGTTGGGGAGTGGCCTTTCAGGACCACGAGCCACAGACACAGACGTGTATGTGTGATGGTTTGGAGGAGCAGATGTATGAGGAGAGGGAGGGAGAGATCAGGTTTAGGCAGGAGTGAGCAGAGTAGGGTCCTAGCACGAAGGACCCACACGGGGCTGAGTTGTCTCTGGAAGTGTTCCTCGAGGGTAGTGGAGTATATCCAGAAGTCTCTTCATAACCCTGACTTCATTTCTCATGTGCCCTGTTGACTGTCCCTAAAACAGCTACCATTTCCTGAGCATCGCCAGGTACCCGAATTCATAAGGCACTTTATATACAAAAGGGCTCTAAAGTCAGTTGATAGATCCTGGTTTTACAGGTAAGAAAACTGAGGTTTGAGAGGCTGACTTTCCCTATGTAATGGTTTATGTGCAGCCGTGCGATTCTGACTCTGGTCTGCTTGGGTCCAAAGACTGTGCCCCCCATCCCCCCCAACACCGTCTCCTACCCCCACGTTATGTCCACGTGCCCGCCTCCTGCCGGGCATTGAACAGTTTTTGTGAAGTTTCCCACAATGTAGCTCACATTATGGAGACTGCATCCCATGAATAATTAAATTGCCTTTAAAAATAAAATATAAATACAAACGAAAGGCAGACTTTTAAGTATCTAGACAAGGCTTTTGTGTAGCATGGCATTTAAAGAAAGCCTTTATCTTGTTAACGTTACCCCACACCAGCCAGAGCCAGCCAGATAGGAATGTGGTGGCCCACTCAGGCTATCTTTAATTGCTCACTATAAATAGCCTAATGATGCTGCCATAAAAAGACTCTGATATGACTGAGGGGCTCAGTGTGACCCACATACATGATGGTTTTCTAGGTGTCTGTGTCCGGGAAAATTGATGCTCCTGTACGAGATGGTTCTCACTGCTGCAATGTGGGCTTAGTTTCCAAGCCAGTCATTTCTTACCTCCCTCCCTCCAGACCCCATGTCCCCATCATCCCTGTCTGCCTGCACCTGTGGTCAGGTCGTAGCTGGCACTCTGTCACTCTCTCATCCCAGCCACATTTCCACCACCCGCTTGGCCTGACACTGACAGACAAGTGCCTACTGCAGCCCAGTCCGCTGCCTTAAGAGGACCTGCACAGGCATGGGTGGCGTGCTCCCTTCCTGCCTGGGGAAGCCACGGGAGCCTGGACGCCTTGCTGTGCTCTGGGCATTGATGAATGTTCTCGATTCCAGGACTAGACCATCTCTGCCACAGTTCTCACCAGGCTTTGCCACCTCCACTCCCAGCCCCCCTGGGGTTCTCTCTCTCCACAGGTTGGATGTCTTCCATGTCAGCTCGGTGGGCTGCAGCACCAGTGCTCCTCTGGTTTTCTTTCTGCCCCACCCCTGCTTCAAGGTTGGGTTCCCACCTTTGTATGGAGCATCCCACCAAGACCTGGAGTCTCCCCACCAAGACTTGTAGTTTAACTACCAAAGTCTCCCTTTTCAAAGACAGTGGACTCCAGTAGAACTGGAGATTTGAAAGGTCAGGAGGATTGCACTGAAAGGAGAGGGACTGGTGGGTAGAAAACATATAGAATAAAGACCCAGAGTCTAGGGGATTGTGTATGGCTAGAAAAAGAAAAAAACCAACACCAACAAACCAGACACCATAACCGAGAATATTAAAGGGAGAGCGAGGCATTGGGTGAGGGAGTGTGGGCGGCAGTCATGGGGAGACTGGTTAGAGCTGGTGGGGACAGAGGGGAAGTGACCTTCTCTGCTCACCACCCCAGAGAAGATGCAGGTAACTTTCAAGACCTGGACTCTGCAACTGCCTTTCCACATGTGCTAAAAACTGTACCACATCACACAAAGAACTCTGAATTCAGAGACACTGAGTTGTCTAGACCGAAAATCAACTCAGTACTTTGGTTTACAGGTGGCGGTAACTTGAGGATAGTATCTGGTATCCTGTCCCTTCATAGAGAGGCCGTCTTTTCCCTGTAGTAATAAAAATCAGTAACAGTCACGATATTTGGAATTCATTGAATATATATATTTTGGGGGGGCTGCGTTGGGTCTTTGTTGCTGCGCGCGGGCTTTCTCTAGTTGCGGTGAGCAGGGGCTACTCTTTGTTGCGGTGCATGGGCTTCTCATTGCGGTGGCTTCTCTTGTTGTAGAGCACAGGCTCTAGGTGCGCGGGCTTCAGTAGTTGCAGCACGTGGGCCCTAGAGCACGCAGGCTTCAGTAGTTGTGGTGCGCAGGCTCAGTAGTTATGGCTCATGGGCCTAGAGCACAGGCTTAGTAGTTGCAGCACACGGGCTCAGTAGTTGTGGCACACTGGCTTAGTTGCTCTGCAGTACATGGGATCTTCCCAGACCAGGGATCAAACCTGTGTCCCCTGCATTGGCAGGCGGATTTTTAACCACTGAGCCACCAGGGAAGTCCCTGCATTCATTAAATATTTATGTCTCTTTTGTACTGTGGTTTTTCTCTGTAGAGTTCATCAAAACTCAGTAATGCAGGGGATATTTTCCTTATGTTAGATGAGGAAAATACTCAGATAACTTTCCAAGACCACAGAGGTGAGTTTAGAACTTACAGTCTCTCTTGGGACCAAGTATTCTCTCTCAGGAGCGTAGATGGGCATGAGGTCTGCAGTCTGATGTCAGGCGCTGATTCTGAATGCCATGGAGTTCAGGAACGTCGTGTTCTGTATTTTGTGATATGCATGTGGGAGAAGGTGTGAGACTGAGCCCTGATGTCAGCCTTTAAGCAATTATTAGCCTCAGCATCTTGGAAAAACATGCCTCTGGGACGTGTTCCCGGAGCACAGCACATTTCCTGAAACCAACAGGTGCTAGGACCGTTGTGTTAGAAGTGTCAGTTTTGGTTATACTCAAACAGTAATGAAGTAAGAAAAATTTCAAAGTGCTTATTAGGTATCTGCATTTAACTTGTTCCTCGTGCTTAATTATCCCAGTAGTTTGGCGTCCTCAGTTTCCAGCTTGCCTGTGAACTCAGGCGTCCTTCCTGGGTAGTGGGTTTGTCAGAGGCACCAGGAGAACATTTCCCTGTTGGTCTGTACTTGGCCTGGGTCTCCTGTTTTCCCGCAGGCTTCTGCTTGCTTGATCTGATCTTGAGGAAGGTGAAATGAAAGTTATATATACAGCAGCACTTCATGTTATTGGAGACCATTTGTCGCCCAATTTCAACTAACTGGGATATGATGAGGAAACTGAGGCAAAAGGACGTCGGAGTAGCCCAAGTAGATGTTGGCAAATTTGCTGTTAAAGTGGAGAGTCTATTATTTTTAGTCTGTTTACTACGGTTTAAAAATATCTCTGAAAGAACTGACTGTCTGATTTCTCAGCCTGCACACTGTTAGAAGTAGCGGATTAAAAGGTGTGGGGACTCTCTGGAGGCAGCCACACTGACAAGAGTGAGAAATAGAAAAAGGAGCAGGCTATCACAGGAACTTCCAAAATCGGGTCAACAGGACCCGTTTAATGTGACGGAAGAGTGCTTATCACGTAGTAAACGCGAAACGAGTCTTGTGGAAAAAATAAATGTATAACTGTGGATGTTTTATTGTTGAACCTTGTCAAAAAGGTTAAATTAATTTTAGTGGCTTATGTTTCAGAAGGATAAGGATGTGCATTTTTCACTTTAAAACTATTTCTATGTTTAAGATGTAATTTAAAAATTAAAAAAAATTTTTTTGTTTAAAAAGACAAGCTGGACTTCTGTCTCTGGGAAGATGTTGTAGGCATACTTTCCCCTGTTCTTCTCAAACGCAACTAAAAACTTTGTACTTTATACATAAAACAAACATGAGGTGGGTCTCAAAGGTGGAGAGAAGGAGGCAGGCCAGCTAGGGACCTTGAGGAATGACACCGTGGTGAGTTTTTTGGGTTTTCTTCTTGCCTAATCTATCCCAGACTTGGAGCAGAAGAAGCCAGCAACCCAGAACAGTCATGGGCAGAGATTAAAAGCTCTCCCTCACCCCCCCAATGCCTGGTTTCTCTCACCAAAGGGCCACGGAAGAAGCAGGTTCGCAAGACAGAAAACTTTTAGACAGTAACCACTCTGCTCTAGTCAAACACCATAGAAAAAGTTGTGGCCCCATTCCCACCCATGCCAGCAAAGACCTGGTGGGGAATCTAGACTTTCCCTTGTGAGCCAGTAATGAGGTGCCCTGACATCTCTGCCAGGGTGGTGGCTCTGGGTAAGGAGCCTGGGATTCTGCCCCCACTTGGCAGTAACAAGACCCCCTCCCCCTCCTCAGTGTGGTGGTATCAGAGGAGGCCTAGTGGGGTGTCATGACTTTTCCCACCCTTAGTGGTAATAAGGCCACACACCCTTCCATGGTTCATTGGGGGCCATGTGGGGAACCTGGACTTCCAGCTCCACCGGTCAGTAAAGTAATGAGGCAGTGTCACTACCCTCATCCTTTTCTGCCAGAGCAATGCCAGAAGGTTTAAATAAGAGGTTCTCATATCATAATACCTGAAATGTCCAGATTTCAATAAAAAAGCATTTGTCATACCAAGAACCAAGAAGATCTCAAACCAAAAGAAAAAAGACAACAGATGCCACACTCAGATGACACAGATGTTAGAATTATCTGACAAACATTTTAAAGCAGCCATCATCAAATATGCTTCAACAACACATGAAGGTTGTTAATGTCATTAGGGAAATGCAAACCCAAACCACAATGAGATACCACTTCACACCCACCAGGATGGCTATAATCAAAAAGACAGACAATAAGAACCATTGGCGAGGATGTGGAGAAACTGCAACCCTCATACATGGCGGTAGGGATGTAAAATGGTACAGCCAGTTTGGAAAGCAGTCTGGCAGTCCCTCAGAAAGTTAAATACAGTGTTACCACGTGACCCAGTAATTCTGCTCGAGGTATATACCCAAGAGAATTGAAAACATATGTCCACAAAAAAGTCTGTACATGGATGTTCACAGCAGCATTATTCATAATAACTAAAAAGTGGAAGCAGTATGAATGGATAAACAAAATGTCCTTTGTCCATATAATGGAATATTATTAAGCCATGAAAAAGAATGAAGTAGTGATTCATGCTACAACATGGATAAACTTTGAAAACATTATGTTAAGTGAAAGAAACCAGTCACACAAAGCCACATATTGTTTGATTCCTTTTATATGAAATGTACAGATCAGACTACTCTACAGAGACAGAAAGTGGATTAATGGTTTCCGGGGATTAGGGAGAAAGGAGCATGGGGAGTGATTGCTAAGGGGCATGGTGTTTCATTTTGGAGTGATACAAAGTTCTGGAATTATTTAGTGGTGATGAATTTTTTTTTTTTAAAGCAATATTCATTTTTTTCCCATTTATTTATTTATTTATTTTTGGCTGTGTTGGGTCTTCGTTTCTGTGCGAGGGCTTTCTCTAGTTGTGGCAAGTGGGGGCCACTCTTCATCGCGGTGCACGGGCCTCTCACTATCGCGGCCTCTCTCGTTGCGGAGCACAGGCTCCAGACGCGCAGGCTCAGTAGTTGTGGCTCATGGGCCTAGTTGCTCCGTGGCATGTGGGATCTTCCCAGACCAGGGCTCAAACCCGTGTCCCCTGCGTTAGCAGGCAGATTCTCAACTACTGTGCCACCAGGGAAGCCCCGCTGTGGTGATGAATTTTATGGTATGTGAATTACATCTCAATAAACACAGTGTTTCAAAGAGCAATTACAAACACACTTAAAATGAATGAAAAAAATAGAAAGTCTCAACAAAGACATAGAAGATATAAAAAAGAACAAAATGGAGATTTTAGAACTGAAACATGTAACTGAAATAAAAAAACAGTGGATGGGCTCAACAGTAGAGTGGATGCGCTCAACAGAAGAATGAAAAATCAGGGAAATGGAAGATGGAATAATAGAAATTATCCAATCTAAACAACAGAGAGAAAATAGATTAAAAAAAATAAGCAGAGCCTCAGGGACCTGTGGGACATTAACAAAAGATCTAACAATTGTGTCATCAGAGTCCTGGAAAGAAAGGAATAAAAAAGAGAGGGTGGGCTGAAAAAGTACTTAAAGAAGTAATGGCTGAAAACTTCCTAAATTTGTCAGACATAAACCTACAAATTCAAGAAGCCGAAGGAATGCTAAATAGAATAATCCAAATAAATCCACACCAGAATGTATCCTAGTCAAACTTTTGAAAATCAGACAAAAAATCTTGAAAGTTAACATTAGAGAAATGACATCTTATCTATAGAGGAAAAGCAGTTAGAATGACATTGAATTTCTCATCAGAAACTATGGAAGTGAGAAGGAAGTGAAATCTAGACATTCTGTTTAACTCCATTGTAATTACTTTCACTGACTCTCCTCTCCCACAGTTCTGCTAAAACTTAAAAGTTCGAATTTTAAAACCTCCAATTATAAAAATATTCATTGTTGATAAATTGGGAAATACAAATTAACATAGAGAAAATGCAAATGTCCCATAATCCCACCACGTGGAAAGTCATTGTTAATTTTTGTTATGTTTGTTTCCAGTCTTTCTACTGTACACTTTACAAAACTGAGATCATCTAAGACACACAGTTTTGTGGTGTACCTTTTTACTTATCTTTGTATCATTAGAGTTTGACCACTTGGTTAAATAGTGTTCATGAATGTGATTTTTAATCACTGTATTACCTTCCATACTATGAGGGTAAAATGACTTATGTTTGGTCATTTTGGTGGTTTGCGAATTTTTGTTATTTTAAATAACACTCCCATGCACATCATTGAATATAGATCTCTGACTGCAGTACTGAATGTTTTCTTAGGTTAAGGTCTGAGAAGTAGAATTCTTAGGAGAATAAACTTAAAATCTCTTGATATATTTTGTCAATTTGCTGTCCAAGAAAAATAGTACTAGTTTATGTGATGGTAATATATATGTGTGTGTGTGTGTGTGTGTGCGTGTGTGTGTGTATTCTTAAAAAACTATCAAATGCAGTCTTCCACCAATCAAGTCAAGAATCTTGACATGCTTTCTTCTCTCTTCTCTCCTCATATCCCACACTGTTCCTGGCCCCAACTTTGTGATATTTCCCATCTTATGATTTTCTGGGATATTAGTTTTAGAATGTCCCTAATGTTTTCTCAAATAATGAAATTACTTAGACTTAATTATCTGCTTTTCTGGCTCTCTATTATTTTTTGAGTTAACATCTTCCTCTTGCCACCATTTCTGTTTCTATATATCTTCCAGTATATCTTTAATATAATGTTATGGATGGCAGGACATTCTGAGGAATTAGGGGAAATGCTACTTTTTTGAAAGGAAACAACAACAAATACATAGTTTTCTGTTTCCAGCCAGTTTCTGCCATTGATCACTATAGCTTTCGAATCTCTGGAGATTTCTTTGCTGACATCTCTTGGTCTCCTTTTGCCTCAGTCTTATATTTATTATTATTTCATAGAATAGATCCACAGTTGCTGGTCTTATCAGCCAGATTGGGGGAGGAGTGTTTGAGGAAAGGATTCAGAGCCCTCTCTACCCAAGCCTCGCCCTGGCCTCCTCAGGTGTGCTGCATGGAGGGCTACGTGGGAACTGGTAGAGCGTCATGGACACAGGGTCTCTGTGTCCTGCATCCCAACCATCCTGGTCAGTGTTGCCTCAGGGAGTGTGGGGTCCAGCTTGCAGATGGAATGTCCTGAGCATCCCCTGGGGTTCTCTCTCCTGCACCATCAATTCTCCCCTTTTTTTTTTTTTTTAAAACATCTTTATTGAAGTATAATTGCTTTACAATGGTGTGTTAGCTTCTGCTTTATAAAAAGTGAATCAGTTATACATATACATATGTTCCCATATCTCTTCCCTCTTGCATCTCCCTCCCTCCCACCCTCCCTATCCCACCCCTCTAGGTGGTCACAAAGCACCGAGCTGATCTCCCTGTGCTATGCGGCTGCTTCCCACTAGCTATCTATTTTACATTTGGTAGTGTATATATGTCCCTGACACTCTCTCACCCTGTCACATCTCACCCCTCCCCCTCCCCATATCCTCAAGTCCATTCTCTAGTAGGTCTGTGTCTTTATTCCCATAATTCTCCCTTTTTACTGTATCACTCCCAAAGAGCACATAGACGTGCTGTAACGCGTCCTTCCTTAACAAACAAGAAGAACCCTTTCTCCTCCCTGCTCTTTCTTCTGTCCATTTCACATCCCCTTTTGCAGGAGGGCTTTTTGAGAGTCATCTGCAGACATTGTCCTTACCTTCTCATCGCCCCCTGCTCTTCTGATCTCACTCCAGTCAGGCCCCGCCCCATCGCTCCATGGGTACAGCTCTTGCCTGCCTCACTAGCCACTTTCATCTGGCATCCCCAGCGGTCAGTTGTTGTCATCTTACTTGCTCATTCAGGAACCTTTGCACAAACGCCGACTCCCTTCCCCTTGGAACACTCTTTCTTGCCTTCTTTGTCACCTCTGGTTTTACTGCGTCTTCGTGGCCACATGTCTCATTCTCTTCCTCAGCTCAACTTCTGAATGATGGAGTGAGCCAGGGCTCAGCTGTGGGCTTGCTGGCCTTCATTTCCACTTCTCCCACATGGTCTCACCCACGTTCTTGACCGTAAAAGCCATGATCTCTCTGAAATTTTCATCTCTAGCCCCAACCATTCCACAGAACTCCATACTTACTTGACTGATTGTTTACTTGATACCTACACTTGGATGTCTAATAGATATCTCGAAATTAACATTTCCAAAGTAGTAATCCTAAATCTTTTTTACCAAATCTGTGCCTCCCCAGTCATCCCCGTTCTAGCAAATGCCAATATCCTCCACTCTGTTGCCTAAGCCAACAACCTTATTTAGTCCTATTGCCTCTATTTTCAAAAAAATATGTCCCTTACTTTCTTTCTTCACTGATATTACTCTAGTCCAACTACTCTCCCTTATACCTGTTCCTGTAAACTGGTCTTTATTCTGCAATTAAGAGGGCTTTTGAAAATGTGAATTGGATTGTATCATTCCCCATATGACTATGAATAAAATCCCAAGCCCTTAACACAGACAACAGTGCCTCTTCATGTTTCTTTTTCTTTCTTTCATTGCGGTAAGGACATTTAACATGAGATCTACCCTCTTAAATTTTTAAGTGTACACATCAGTACTATTAACTCTAGGCACAGTGTTGTCCAGCAGATCTCGAGACCTTATTCCTCTTGCATAACTGAAACTCTGTTCGTTTTGCTTTTCAGTTTTCGAAGCTATTGATCTACATGTTGAGCTCAGAGATTCTTATCTCAGCCGTGACCAGTCTATTAACAAGCCCATCAAAGCATTCTTTTATTTCTGTTACAGTGTTTTTGATCTCCAGCATTTCTTTTTGGTTCTCTCTTAGGAGTTCCATCTCTCTGCTTGCATTGCCCATCTGTCCTTGCGTGCTGTCTACTTTATCCATTAGCGTCCTTAGCACATTAATCAGAGTTGTTTTAGATTCTCAGTCCCTTGCATGTCTGTTTCTGATGCTTGCTCTGTCTCCTCCAATTATGCTTTTTGCCTTTTGGTATGCTTTGTGATTTTTTTTCTCGATGGCTGGACATGAGGTACCAGGTAAAAGGAACTGCTGTAACTAGGCCTTGAGTGATGTGGTGGTGAGGCGTGAGAGGCTGGGGAATGTCCTGTGGGCCTGTGATTGGGTCACTGTGTTTCCCGGAGCCTGTGTCTCTGGACTGTGAGCTTCGTACGTGTTTCTCAGTTTGTTTTTCCCCCTTGTGTGGAACAGGATGGCTGGGGTGGGCGGAGGTGGCTGTGTCCCTTCCGCAGTCAGTCTGGCTCTGTGCACACCCCAGCAGGCCAGGCTCTGGTTACCTGGTCTCCCCTGAGGGCAGGCCTTGTTAAGAACAGAGGGCTCCGGTGTATTTCAGTACGGTTCCTTTCCCCTCCGGCTGCTGGGAGCAGGAGGGGCCTTTCCTCTGATATTTACTGTGGGAACCTGGTTGAGCTCCTGGAGGTAAATCTCACGATGCTGTGGGCCCCCAGGACCGGGTCCCCCGTGGCCTGTGATTCTCAGCGTTGCCCGCACTGATGCTGCAGCATCATCAAGCACAGCTCAGGACCGGTCCAGGTCCCCCTATGGCCTGTGATTCGCAGCGTTGCCTGCACTGATGCTGCAGCATCATCAAGCACACTTCAGGACCGGTCCAGGTCCCGCATGGCCTGTGATTCTCAGCGTTGCCTGCACTGATGCTGCAGCATCATCAAGCACACTTCAGGACCGGTCCAGGTCCCCCATGGCCTGTGATTCTCAGCGTTGCCCGCACTGATGCTGCAGCATCATCAGGCACAGCTCAGGGCCGGTCCAGGTCCCGCATGGCCTGTGATTCTCAGCGTTGCCTGCACTGATGCTGCAGCATCATCAAGCACACTTCAGGACCGGTCCAGGTCCCCCATGGCCTGTGATTCTCAGCGTTGCCCGCACTGGTGCTGCAGCATCATCAGGCACAGCTCAGGGCCGGTCCAGGTCCCGCATGGCCTGTGATTCTCAGCGTTGCCTGCACTGATGCTGCAGCATCATCAAGCACACTTCAGGACCGGTCCAGGTCCCCCATGGCCTGTGATTCTCAGCGTTGCCCGCACTGATGCTGCAGCATCATCAAGCACAGCTCCGGTTTTCCTGCCCCGGCACTGGCTCCTGCAGTGGCTTCTGCTCCTGAGCCTCTGCTGGGGAAGCCGTGTTTGCCTGGCGGTCTCTCCAGTCTCGGGGGCCGAGTTGTGCCCCGTGTTGCTCCCCCATCTCTTCAGGATCCAAGAAGAGTTGGTGCTTTTTCAGACTATTTGATTTTACTTGTTAGGACAGAGTGGTAACTTGCAAGCTTCTTACACGTGGAGCCAGAAACTGGAAGTCCCTAACTGAAGCTTTATACCCATCGATTAGCAACCCACATTTCCTGTTCCCCTGCAGCTCCTGGCAACCGCACTTCTATTCTCTGCTTCTATGAGTTAGATTATTTTGGGTTTGGGTACCTGATGTAAATGGAATCGTGGTATTTATTCTTCTGTGACTGGCTTATTTCAATGATCATAATGTCCTTAAGGTTCATCCATGTTGTCGCATGGTGCAGAATTTCCTTTCTTTAAAGGCTGAATGACATTCCATTGTATATATACACACCACGTTTTCTTTGTCCATTCATCCATTGATAGACACTTCGGTTGCTTCTGCGTCTTGGCTCTTGTGAATAGTGCTGCAGTGAACATGGGGGCGCTAATCTCTCATCAGGATCCTGCTTTCAGTTCTTTTGGATAAATATGCGGAAGTGGGCTTGCTGGATCATATGCGAGTTCTATTTTCAATCTGATGAGGAACCTCCATACTGTTTGCCATAGAGGCTGCTCCATTTTACATTCCCACCAACAGGGTTCCGATTTCTCCACATCCTGACCAATACTTGTCTGTTGGTTTTATTTATTTATTTTTTTGGCCATACCCATCCTAACAGGTGTTAGGTGAATAGACAATTTCAGCAAGTGCCTTCCTCCCCCCATTATAAACAGGAGCATGTTGCACATGTGATAGGAATACAAGTGTGTTAGATGTGAAGAAATAAGCTGGGGGACTTCCCCGGCGGCCCAGTGATTAGGACTCAGAGCTTCCACTGCAGGGGGCGCGGGTTCGATCCCTGGTCAGGGAACTAAGAACCCACATGCCGCAAGGTGTGGCCTAAAGAAAGAAAAGAAAAAGAAATAAACTGGGTGTCTGTTCTCTCAAGCTGAGAAAGAAATTGTAATAAAAAGTTCAAATTAATAGTTGAGAGAAACATGAAACCCATTAGGATTTTAGCAAAAAGGGCTATAGAAAAATTGAATGGGCTGCAATGTACCGAAATAGCATTCTCAGGTGTTTATTTGCATTATATAATGGGGTGCAGACATTACATGTATTGCTTTTGCCTCTAATAACAGCTCCACCTCATGTTTTCGTGATGCCTCTGTTTTATATGGAACTTCCCAGGTGCTTCAGCGCATTTAGTTCTCATTTAAACATGTGAGAAAATAGAGACAGAAACTGAGGTCCCAAACAGCGAAGGGACCTGCCCGAGGTCTGAAAGCTTCTGCGACACCAAAATGGGACACAGATTTAGGTGTTCTTATCCTGTTTGCCATGTTCTTTCTGCGATAGCAAAGCTTCTCTTGTCAATAAAGTAATGGATGAAGTCCGTGGGCTGCACTCAAACAGCCACACTGGACCAGTCATGGTAGCACTGCTGCCAGGCGTTAATAGCCAAGGGTGAAGTCCCACCTATGAATTGTGACTTTAACGAGAACTTCCGAATTTCACAAGGTATAGACAGGATTGAGTCAGAGGGTGTTAAAACTGTACGTTCGGAGCGACTACTGCAGAGAAAGAAATATTTGCTTAGATCAAACCGCTTTTGAAAAAAATCTCAGCATCTTAGATGTGCATAAAGAAAGCTGCCTCTGGAGGGTGTGAGAATGTGCCTGCAGGTGCGGCTATGGCGGGGGCATGGGGGACACCAGCCCTCCGAGCACAGCGTCACAGGCGCGGTAATGGCTGGCTTCTCTGATGCAGCGACGCTCTGTTCTTCCAGGTCCCTCCACCACAGAGATAGTCAGCATTATTAATCCATGGAGTAATTGGTCCCCACAGAGTCCTTCTGCGTTATTTTAGCAGGTGGCCTTGCGAGGAGTCAGCTAAAATCATGCCTATTCAGCACCAGGCAGCATTTCAACCACCAGAGCTTCAGAATAAGCAGTATGTGTTTGGGAGCAGAACATTTCGACGTGTAAAAATCCCAAATGATCTTAGTGTTTTAACGTGTTCAGTTGTCAAAAATTCCAGAAGCACAACCACGTAGGTTAGTCTTACCTTCTGGTCCACGGTGTAGTCCACACCTCCCACTGACACCCCACATTCTAAGAGCTGCAGGCATTAGAGAATCACCTTTGCATCCTTTGATGTTCATTTCCTGTCTTACGGGAGAAGTGTGTACCTTGAAAAGGTAACTCTATAAACTAGTTTTAAATTTTGTGAATTTTTTCAAACATACAAAAATACAGAAAATAATTCATCTTGTATGAACATCCACGTTTAAGAGATGCTGCTGTTTTGCATTTGCTGAAGGTTTTTTTTTTTTTTTTAAAGAAATGTTTCAGATGCAGCTACAGCTTCACACCCCTACCTTAATCCCTTCCCTATGCGTCTCTCCCCAAGAAAACTTCTGTGCAGAAGTAAGTGTGACTCCTTTCCTTGTGTGGTGTTATCCCTTTACTATGTGTGTGTGTATCCAAAGGAATATATAGCTCAGTTTTTGGTGTTTTAAGTCTACATACACTCTGCATATGTATTGATAACTTGCTTTTTTTTAAGAAGAAAATGTAACATTAATTTTAAGCTTTATCAAAATGAAGACCTGGATTTAGTTTACTCAGTTTTCACTGTTCTGTGATATGAACATGAAATTTTATTTTTCCCATCTGCTTTGATGGACATTGAGATTATTTAAACATTTTCGGTCTTAGCAAAAGTAATGCAACAGGATTTCCGATGGATAAGTCCATAGACACAGGGGATAGGTATCCTCTAACACTCAAAGGTATCCTCTTTGAGCATTTTTCAAACTGTCACACATTTATGTGTCATGAAATCGATTTAATGGATTGCAACCCACATTAAAAACTAATAAAGATTCATTATGTTATATGTTATATAAATAATATCAAAATGCACTGCACATTACGTGGGTAGGTTTTGTTAGGCTTTTCTTTTAGTTAGATGTGTATGTATGTGGGTGCACTGGGTTGTGATGTCAAATGTATTTCTTACTGAGGGTCATAGTAAAGGAAGGTCAGGAGTCACCACTCAGAGCACACGCTGGGTCCCACTGCTGGGTCCTGGGCCATGTGCATCTTCAGCTTTGTTGATTGTTGCCAAATTGCTCTTCAAAGTGGCTGTATCTTAATTGCAGTGTTCCTTCCTGTTTCGCTACATTTTAGCCCTGGGATTTTGTGACCAGCGTTTCTTTTCTTTTTAATTAATTAATTAATTAATTAATTATATTTATTTTTGGCTGCGTTGGGTCTTCGTTGCTGTGCGCGGGCTTTCTCTAGTTGCGTCGAGCGGGGGCTACTCTTCATTGTGGTGTGCGGGCTTCTCAATGCGGTAGTTTCTCTTGTTGCAGAGCACGGGCTCTAGGTGCACGGGCTTCAGTAGTTGTGGCATGTGGGCTCAGTAGTTGTGGCGCATGGGCTTAGTTGTTCCACGGCATCTGGGATCTTCCCGGACCAGGGCTCGTACCGTGTCCCCTGCGTTGGCAGGTGGATTCTTAACCACTGCGCCACCAGGGAAGTCCGTGACCGGGGTTTCTAATTGTAAATTTAGTTTGCTTTTCCTGATTATTAGTGATGCTGATAATAAGTCATTTCGAAGTGTTGAAAATGAATGGGGAGAAAATTTGTATTTTTTATTTTAGCACAGTCCTGGACAGTCATGAGAAAAATGACTAAGGAAAGTGAAAAGTAGAGGCTGGGGTCCTTACTAGGTTGATAGGGAAGAAGGAAGGTGAGAAATATCTAATATTTTGGTATCTGATTTTAAGGACTTTAGCCTTAGAAAGGGACTGGAATTATGGTGCTCTCTGCTGTCTAGTATGTGATGGGAATGGTATTGCTAAGTGTAAACAGTGGTTACACTTGGGCAGAGAGTGAAAATAGATGCCTTCCGTAGCTGCAGTTTTATAAAATGTTTTATATAAAGTGTGCTGGGTGCGGTGTATTTGCATGTTTAACACGTAGGACTGTTCTTCACTGATTCAAAGAATTCTTTTCCCCCCTAGTTTTCTTGAGTCAGGCTTCCCTCTTAGTCTGTCTTTTATTCTCCACCTTTGATCCCTGTGTGGGTGCAGAGCACTCTTGGGGCTGGTGAGTGGTACCTGACAGGGCATGTCCAGACTGAGAGGTGATGGACAGGGGCATGTCCTGGAGGGGGCGGGGCGCATCTAACGGGACAGCTGTGTCTCCGCTTTGGAGGATTTTTGTTTTGAGGGAATGTGCCTCCAGTGTTGCTAGATATTTTCATGTGTCTTCCAAGAGAAATTAGAAATATTTTTTAAAAAAATTAATTCTGTGAATCTCTTGATTTTGTTTTTAAAATACTGACCCACCTTTGAAAAACACCAAAACAGTTTTGGCCAAACAAACCCTATCTGAATTTAGTCTGCAGGCCACTGATTTGCACTGATTTTCTGTTAGGAGAATTGAATTGTGAAATGGCTTCAGTTTTAAAAAATCGTGAACACTAAGGTTGATTCCTTATGACCTACTTTGTCATTTTGCTTGTCTCCTCCTAGGTGCATGAGTGGGTGTTGAAGGAGCTGTGAGATACAGAATTACATCCCTTTTTCCTTTTCCTTAGTACCTCCTACAGAGCTTGTTTAGTAGGTTCCTAATAAACATTTGTTAAATGAATGAACACATGAATGATGAAAACATACAGTTCCGGGGTTCCTTTAGAACTGACAGTCTTAAAAATTGTGGTTACTCTTTGTCAGATGTGTATTATTTCCTTAGACTTGTAGCAAAAGGAGATTTCTAACAAGACTCTCCCCATAAGCAGCCACGTAGCACAGGGAGATCAGCTCGGTGCTTTGTGACCACCTAGAGGAGAGGGATAGGGAGGGTGGGAGGGAGACACAAGAGGGAGGAGATATGGGGATATATGTATATGTATAGCTGATTCACTTTGTTATAAAGCAGAAACTAACACACTATTGTAAAGCAATTGTACTCCAATAAGGATGTTAAAAAAAAAAAAGACTCTCCCCATGTCACTCCCCGACAGTTTTACTGTTCACCAAAATGCCACATAGCTAATTCATGATTCATAAAGAAAGCTCAGCACATTAATAGATTAGATAGTCGGTAGAATGAATAATAAATGGCAGAGCTATGTATACAAAGCAAATATGCATTGCTCTTGGAAAATCACGTAACGGGGGTTGGCCCATCTGGAGCCTTTGCTTCCCTGGAGGAAATGAGAGGACAGAGTGATAATCCTTCAGTCATTAAAGAAGAAAATGAAGTTCCATATGGGGCATGTGATGGAGCCCAGGAAACTGCAGTGCTGACGGAATTCTGGAACAATTAACACTCTTCCGCCCTTAACTCCATAGGCAGCCGGACTGGATTGGCAGCAGGACGTCATTGAAATTGTCCGTGTTGAGTGGGTTGGAATTTTAGCCACAGCCCTTTCCAACCCTGGTGGCCAGAGTCATCAAGGTATGACATTTATTTAAGTGTCTCGATTCTAAAAGCTGACTCAGAGCCATTCTTAGTTCTCCTTCCTCCCTGATGCTCAGGCCCCACCTGAAGACCTGACCCTCCTCCTGGGCCGTTTCTGGCCGCTCCCCCTGTTGGCTCGCTTCCCTCCCGGCCTGGGCCACAGAGGCGCACGTGTGGTCCGTGGGACCCTCGTGGTCCTTTCAGTCTCCGGGCTCCCCTCCAGCACTCCACAGTGAGTCTTCAGGCTGGTTTCTCAGCGGGAGTTTCCGGTCCCCGGGCCAGCATCACGGCCGTCCCTTCCAGCCTTGCCTTTACACTGTAGGAAAGCTCTTCAGACGACCGTGGTCACAGCTGGTCAGCCAACTGGAAGGTCTTTTCCCCAGTCCTTATTCTCCTTCCTCACACTATAATAACATCTGCTGAGTGCTTTCCATATGTTGGCACTGTTTTAAGTATTCGGTGCATATTACCTCATTTAGTCTTTACCACAGCTACATGGGGAAAATACTGTAATCTCTCATTTCTGTGGTGGGAAAACTGAGGCACAGTAACATCTTGATCACCTGCGCCATTGTTTAAAATTTATTTTTTATTGAAGTATAGTTGATTTACAATGTTGTGTTAATTTCTGCTGTACCTTTGCCATTTTGAAACTCAGCTTCTCTCTTCCGTACCGGTTCCTTGCAATGAACATTTAAGTGCCTGCCGTATTTCAGTTGGAGAGGTGCAGGATTCTTTCCGTCCTGAGTTTACAGCAGAGCGGGAGAGCGTTCTATGGTGTGACTTCACTGGGAGCTGTACAAGGGAAAGTTGAAGTAGGTACAGGCAGCTGTGGAAGTTCATTGTCCATCCTGAGGCTCAGGGACGTCTTCTGGGGAAGGGGCGGTAGAGCCGTCTGGAAGGCTGTTGAGATAAGATGGGAGCGTGTTCCAGGATGAGGGCACAGCATGGCCAAAGGCAGAGGGTACAGAGCAGCCTGATGTTGTCTGAGGATACAGACAGTGTGACATTACTACGTTGATACGACTGCACTGGGTGAACATTGGAGGAGGCCTTGTGTAAGGTGCTAGTGAACTTGGCCTTCACTAAGTACATTGTGGCAGCTGTTGAGGAGTTTTAAGCTTGAGATAGACATGGACAGAATTGTAATTCAGTAGATTGTGGTGAATTTTGGAGGAAGGATAGTGGGGGGAGGGTTCAGATCAAGGGGGGGTCAGTTACCCGGCTATGGCGGCAGTCCAGGGGAGGGATGGTGAGGTACAGGGTAGAGTCAGTGCAAGTATCTATAGTAGGAGGATCCTAGAGAGAGTGGATGTGAGAAACATTTAGAAGTTAAAATCAGCAGAGCATTGTAATAATGGCAGAAGATTGGAAGTAATCTGAATGACTGCTGGTGAAGGATGATTAAATTAGGTTCGTAGATGCAATGGAAAACGATCAGCTGTTACATAGAAAAAAGGCAGCTTTGTGTGGGCTGGAAGGACCAGCTTCCAGGAGAGTGGGAGTGGGTGGGAGGAGAGAGGTGTAAAAACTGTTTGCATACCGTGCTAACCCGGATTGTAAACAAAGAACGTGCGTACACTAACTCTGGAAGGAAGTAATTGGCTCTTCCAGGACAGATAGATAGTTGGGGGAAGGGATGGAGTAAGGGATGTGGATTTCACCAGCACCAGGTGGATCCTTCCATCTTTTGAACTTGGTGCCGCGGGTACAGATTACCTCAGCTTTACCGTCCTCTGCTTGTGAATTGGGTCTGAGGAGTGAGGGAGAGGAGAGAGCCGTCCGTGACCCCAGGTTCGGGACTGTAGGTGAAGAGTCAGGTGGGGGTCCAGGCTGGAGGAAGGGTGACGAGATGATGAGTTTTATGTACAGCTGTATATATTTTTCTCATAGTGGGATTAAGAAATTTATGATCGATCAATCTCATTACCATATCGCTTTTCCGTTTAAAATTGCCCAAAGTGTTGTTTTAAGATATTTCAACCCAACTGGCCTTCGCTTAGACCAGTTTTAAGAGAGGAGGAGTTTTAGCTTAGGGAGATCCCTTTCAGCTGCTAGAGCTGTTCTTTTCGCTCCGGTGACAGAAGCAGCACTCCCTCGCGGCCCCCTGCCCAGCCGCCACCTGAAACTGCAGAATCAAGTGCACGTGGCTGCCCCGCCCCCTACCTCCCTGCCCTGGCCCCATCCTTCCAGAGGTTCTGTGGAAGCTCTTAGAGGGCCTGTGAGTCCACAAGTGGAGGAGGCTAGAAGCTGTGAAAAGCAGTGCCAGCTTAGAAGGGTTGACCCTGGGGGCAGACCTAAGATGGTGTCAGCCTGCTCTTGTGGGTGTCCTGGGTTCAAAATATCTTCAGGTAGATGGCTTAGATGTTTTCATGTTTACTGCTTAACGCTTCCTGGAATTCTATACATTATGTAATCCTTTGGGTTACTGGCCAACTTTTACTGCATGCAAATGTCTTTGGATAGATTATGATGCAGTTAGGCATTCTTACATTGGTCTGGATTACTTCCAGGAGCGTAGGGTGGCGACGGGGCGGCAGGCGGGGAGTGGATCAGAGGACCTCTGTGTCCCTCCAGCTCCAAGGTTCTGTGAATCAGGTTCCTGGCATTGGGATTAAGAAGTTTGACAGATGGGCCATTTGGAACGCGGACCAGTTTGGGGAAAATGGACAGGCCTGGTGGGAAGCCATGGTGGGAGGTGTAGGACAGTTCTAGAAGTGGAGAGTTGGAGGTGGACTTACAAAGTGAGCCCAGAGGAAAGCAGAGAACCTTTATGTGTTTCTAAAAGTCTTGTCCAAGGCTGACACTCTTCTTAGGAGAAGGAAAGGAAAGTCTTAATGACCAGGACTTAAGCACTTATTATAATCAGTCATTCATGAGTTAAATTGACTCTGGGGAATTCACCTGGACACTTAAACACTATAATATTTTTTAATTAAAAATTTAAATTAAACACTACTGTAATGTAAACACTTACTTTACAGTTTAGAGGAAACACTATTGTATTTTTTATGGGATAATGTTTTCTTAGTCCCCGACAATTTACTTATCCCTAAACTTTTAGAATATAACCGATTTGGTAAGAGGCGAGCTATGTTTACTTGCTCTCTCTTCATCAGTTACTCGACACAACAGAACTGTGTAAGTTAACAGGCATTTATAGCCTGTTAACAGCCTCGCATGTTCATCCACCATCATAATGTTACTTCGCGGTATTATCAGGTAAGAGATGAAAGCCTTTATTATAATCAGAATGATACAGAAGTGTTTCTCTTCACTGGGAAGCAGGCAGAGAAAAAGAGAATTAAACAAAACAGTACTGTGCTAATTCAGTTTCTGAGCTGGCGGAGTCCAGGCTTTACTTATTTTATTAATGGGAAATTCAAACATTATGCATTCAGAAAGTTATCATTTTTGCCTGTTTACTGTTTTCAGTTTAAAAAATACTGTTTTCAGTTTAAAAATTTACAGGGAATTCCCTGGTGGTCCAGTGGTTAGAGCTGTTCTTTTAGCTCTGCGCTTCCACTGCAGGGGGCACAGGTTCAATCCCTGGTCGGGGAACTAAGATCACGCATGCCACGCTGCGTGGCCAAAAAAAATTTAAAAAAGGAAAAAATACTAATTTACAAAACTGACCTCTCTCAGCAACACACTTTGATGTGGGTTATAATCCATTTTCTATCTCTTTCTCAGACCAGCACAGCCCTCTGCAAGAGATTCATAGCCCAGCAATGGTCAAGAAGATAGGAAAATGACTTCTAAATCACAGTTGCACAAAGAGTGGTGACATTGCTCCATGAAATAGAATTTCTCTGCCAAGTTCAAAAACTATTTTCTTGACTACATTTCTCTTGTCACATGTGCTCTTTCTTTTCTTTAAGCATTCTTCTTGCACTTGACATTTATTAGAGTATGCTAAGAACATAGAAAGTTTAGTGAAACAGGCAAATGTCTGCTGGTGAAAACTTTCCCCATAGTTTAAAGAACTTGCATCAGAGGGATTTTCCTAGTTTCATGAAACAGTTCAGACAAGGATGAACTAGATGGGGCCCTGACCCCTCACTTTGTAGATCCAGTTTTGCTTAGTGAATAGCATACAATATCCAAGGAAGCCAACTCAGGAATGCAAACTTTGTTGGATTAGGCAACACAGAAGAGCTTAAATAACATCATTTGCAAGAAGAAGAGTGGGAAAGGGAGCATCATGTATATCTTTGTTTTCTCATTAGGATGTAGAAATCGTATACCTGGGCTTGTGTGAATCCTTACAGCATTCTTGTGCACTTAGAATTATGTCGTTCTCATATTGGAACTCGACTGAGAGAGTGATTGCTCCTGTCTGTTGGAAATTACTGTGATATGAAGGTTGTGAGTATAGTCTGTTTTAGAATAGAGACTCCGAAGAATTACAGGAGTGTGTGTCCTGTGGCGTGTAGTTACTCGTGTTCATGTCCTTTGGTCATAAGACAGCAGCACATCCTTGGCCCCGTGACCCAGTGGGCTCCGTGCCTGGCCCTCCAGCCTCCCCTCTCTCATGACTGGCCACTCGGACCCTGCACCATCTGCCCAGGTCATTGTCAGGGGCACTAGCGACTTTTTTTGGCTTTAAAGCGATTCCAATTATCAAGAAACATTTCTCCCTCAAAAGAATTGATCATGGCATCCAGAAGAGAACTAAGGAGGCATGCCTTTTCTTTTGTGATGACAGGTTTAAATTTTTTTTTTTTTAATTAATTAATTTATTTTTGGCTGTGTTGGGTCTTCGTTTCTGTGCGAGGGCTTTCTCTAATTGTGGCGAGCGGGGGCCACTCTTCATCGCGGTGCGCGGGCCTCTCACTATCGTGGCCTCTCTTGTCGCAGAGCACAGGCTCCAGACACGCAGGCTCAGTAGTTGTGGCTCACGGGCCCAGTTGCTCCGCGGCATGTGGGATCTTCCCAGACCAGGGCTCGAACCCGTGTCCCCTGCATTAGCAGGCAGACGCTCAACCACTGCGCCACCAGGGAAGCCCAAGCCCCAGGTTTAAATTTAAAAGCACATCATCAGAAGGAACTTTCTCGTGCTTCGCCAAACTACACGATGAATTTTGAAAAGGACATGGCTTTCTAGATAATTTGAGGGCTTTGGGGTACGTTCAGTGTTTGAAGGGTACATTGATTGTTTTATTGATTTTGTGGATATTGGAAATAATTTGATTATAATAAAGAGTCCATGCCATCAAATGGAGCAGTTCTTTTCCCTGGGAACATTTTACACTCTGGCTTTTTAAATTAATTATTTTTTTAACCAGTAATACACTTACACTGTTGAAAACATTTTAAAAGACATTTAGAGACCTTACTGCCACCTCCATTCTCATCCCACCCCTCACCCCATAGATAGACAGGTTAGTTAGGATCTCTGGGAGTGTTCCTTTATGCATATGCAAGCAAATGTACAGATATATTGTCTCCCCCCTCACCTTCTTACACAAAAGGTAGCCCTTCATACATACTGTTCTTCCTTGCTTTCTTCACTTAAGGGTGTATCCTAGAGCTCCGTCCATATCAGAATACAGAGAGCTTCTCCGTTTCTTCTACAGCTGCACATTAATTCTTTGGGGGAGGGGGAGGTAGATGCACCATCGTTTATGTGACCTGCTTCTATGGACGGCCACTTGGATGGTTTCTGATGTTTTTCTTCTGCAAACACTGCTGTGATATTTTACGCGCATGTGCAGGTGTCTCTATCTTTAGGATAAAATCTCAGAAATGAGATTGTTGGGTCAAAGGTAAATGTATCTGTAATTCTGACAGTTGTAACTTGATAGACCATAAGGTTTTTATTTAAACATTTAGAAAAAAAATTGGTCTTTCACCAGGAATGTCAGAGAGAAACTCTTTCCCTGTGGCAAAGTGTGACCAAAGCTTATCGTCCAAACCAGGACACTCTTAAGAGTGAAAGTGGCTCTAAAAATAGTGGGGCAGCAGGCAGGGGCCAGGGCTTTGCTGGCAGCCTGGACGTATCTTGACTTACTCGTGGTCTCGCCAACAGAATGTGCTGTCAAACTTTCACATTGTTCTCAAGGGACCTTGAGTGGAATTAAAGTTCAAACGTAAGCATTTTAATGAGGCCAGCCTTTAAAAGTAAAGTTACCAAAGATGGTTGCACGACAGTGTGAACATACCTAATGCCATTGAGCTGTGCACTTAAACGTGGTTAAAATGGTAAATTTTATGTTATGTGTATTTTGCCACAATTAAAAAATAAAAATTAAAAAAAGGAATAAACTATGGGTACACGAAACCGTATGGATCAGTCTCAAATTATGCAAAATGAAAGAAAGTCTCAAAAGGCTACATCTGGTATGATTCTGTTCATAAGATACTCTGGAAAAGGTGAAACTGTAGAAACAGAAGATAGATGAGTGGTTTCCAGGAGCTGGGGTATGGGGGAGAGTTGAGTGTAAGAGCAGGGGGAAATCTTGGGAGTGCTGGAATGGTTCTATGTGTTGGTTGCGTAATAATCACACGCATGCTGTATGTGTTTGTCAAAACTTGCTGAACTACACGCGCAAAGTGGTGCATGTTACTGTATGCGGGTTATACCTTAATACAAAAATCAAAAAGAAATGGAATAAACAAGTAAATCCACTCAGGATTGTTTCCCTGGAGCTCCGGGGAAGTTGCCCTGCCTGATGGTGTTCTTTTCTGGACAAGTGCAGGGTGCCCTGAGTGGCACTTGCCAATGGGCCTCCCGCCTGGTGACCACTTGTGTCACTTGCATTTTTCTAGCTGTCGTCGGTGGCCCTGCTGCTTCAAGAAATCTGGCTCTGTGAGCATCTGTCTGGCCCGCCTCAGGGACCTTGCAGATGCCAGTGTCAGGGTCCCAGGCTCGTCTGGCCCCCGAGGACATCATCACAAGGTCAACTGGGTACGAATAGGTCTGGTTCTCTGTCTACCTGGAAGGAAGGAGCAAGCCAGAGGACTGGTTCCCAGTGCCCGGCCTTTCTTTGCCTGCCATGAGGATTCAATCTCATCTCTTCTTGGGGTCGGGAAAGGATTCTCATGCATTCTGATCAGCCTTGGCTGTGACAGAAGGTGCCGGTTTTGATGGCCAAGGTGAATATCTGCTGCATCTGGACCAAGTAATTAGAACATTCAGATGGGCAAGAACAGAAGGTCCCACAGGTTAAGTAGAGTCCAGGGTCATGAAGACAGTGAAGTGGAAAGGGTTCTGGGGGCCCTCAGAAGCAGTGAAGAGTCACAATCAGAGGAGTGCTCAACATCACTAATGCCGAGAGAAATGCCAGTCCAATCACAGTGAGATGCCACTTCACATCCATTAGGATAGTTATCATAGAAACAAAAACAAAAACAAGTGCTGGTGAGAATGTGGAGAAATTGGAACCCTTGTGCACGGTTGGTAAAATGGTCCAGCTGCTATGGAAAACAGTATGGCAGTTCCTCAAAACATTAAACAAAACTACCATATGATCCAGCAATTCCTCTTCTGGGTATATTCCCAAAAGAATTGAAAACAAGGACTCAAACAGATATTTGTACACCCATGTTCATTGCAGCACTATTCACAAAAGCCACAAGGTGGAAGCAACCCAATGTTTATTGACGGATGAATAGATAAACAAAATGTGGTCCATCCATACAATGGAATATTGTTCAGCCTTGAAAAGGAAGCAGATCCGGACACGCTACAGCATGGATGAACCTCGAGGACATTCCAATAAGTGGAATAAGCCAGTCACAAAAAGACTGTATGATCCACTTACATGAGGTATGGGAAGGAGTCAAACATGAGACACAGAAAGTAGACTGTGGGGTTAAGGGGCTGGGGGGAGGGGAGGTGGTGAGTTGGTGTTTAATGGGTACAGAGTTTCAGCTGGAGAAGATGAAAAAGTTCTGGAGGTGGATGGTGGTGATGGTCGCACGGTAGTGTGAGTTTACTCAATGCCACAGAACTGTGCCCTGGAAAATGGTTAAAATGGTACGTTTTATGTTACATATATTTTACCATAAGAAAAGTCATCTTAAAAGACAAATCAGAGGGGAGTGAGCCGAATCAAGTGAGCCTCACCTGAAAAACCGGGTGCGGGGGATCCTGCAGTCTCCCCAGGTGGGTGAGGCAGGGACGTGGGTGCAGAGTGTGTGCTCTGCCCGCTCACGGAGGGTCGTGGGCATCGCAGGCAATGCACTGTCGCTCCTTTGTCTCCTGCGTGCCCTCCTGGGAGTTGGGGTGATACAGGTGCCTGACCTGAGATGAGCAGGGACCCAGCGGTCAGGGTCTGCTGGCACACCTGGCCTTGTCCCTTCCTCCAGAGAGCCATGGCTGTCACCTGGTCCTGCTCAGTCCTCCCAGAGAGGGTCTCGTGAGTGGCAGGGGGCCTTCCTGCTCAGCCCTGCTCCCGGCTGGCTGCAGCCGTGGGTCCTGCTGCCCAGGCCCTGAGTCTGGGCGGAGGCTAGAACGGTGGGTGGGAAACTCTGTTCCCACCCCACAGACGTCCGGTGCAGGACACCCCCCAGGACTTTCTCGGCACTGGTGCCTGGGTGGTGGCAGAGGCAGCAGGGAGTGGGTTTGGTGTCTCTTGGCTGCAGGGATTACCTAGGGGGGCTTTGTTGAGCTCCTGATGCTGTATAACAAGGCCTTTCTTTTAGGGTTTAGTCATCCTGTAGCTTAATAATCTTTCTACCTAGAACTTGGGCAGAGGCCATGGGCTGGACAGAGGACACTCTGAGTTGTGGGCTGCATGAGGGCCCAGGTCCCCCCTCCTGCCTCACTGACTGGAGTATGAGGGCCTCCACTCTCACGTCCTTTAGGGTGTATTTTCCCAGGAGGCCCTGAGAGCTCTCACGTGGAGATCCCACCTCTTCAGCCCTCCACAGATGCCCAGCTTCTCTCAGATACCCCATAACTGTCACTTGGGCTCAGTCTAATCCCCCGCTACACACACTCTTATTCACATGCAGTGGTCATCATCCTCAGCTATGCTGTCCAAGACAGCAGCCAGAAGCCACGTGTGCGATGGAGGGCTTTCACGGTGGCCGGTCCAAATGGAGATTTGCTGTGAATGTAAAATGCACACCAGATTTTGAAGACTGAGCATGAAAAAAAAACATGTAGAGAGACCTCATCGATTATTTTATATCCATATGTTGAAATGATAACAGGTTATACTGGGTAAAATAAAATACATTATTAAAGTTCATTTTGCGTGTTGGATTTACTTTTTAAACTGTGGCTACTGGGAGATCTGAAGTTACGTGTGCAGCTGTCATCCTCTCGGTCAGCACTTCACTAGAGCAGCAGCGTCACCTGGACGCTGGTTAGAAATGCAGGTTCTTGGGCTCCACGCCAGGCCCAGGGAAGCAGAGACTCTGGGGCGGGGCCCAGCGAGCTGTGTTTCACAGGCCTCCAGGTGATTCTGACACAGGTCAAGTTTGAGATCTGGGGCTCTTGAGCGACTCTCTCTCAATCAGTTTGCAAGTCGCTAGTGATTTTATGGAGAGCGTTTACAGCGAAAGGCAATGAATAAGAAGGGGAGAGCCAACTGGTATCAGTGAATGAAGCGGCGGTATTCGTGCACCCGTGACTACAGCTGAGAGACTGCTGGTGCTTGGATCTCAGCGCGTGCAGGATGGGCTGCAGGGCCCTGGATGGCACCCTCACAAGGCGGCCATGGTTTGGCCTCTTGCTTTGTCCCGGGCTCTCTCCATCTCTCTCCACTCTCTTGCCTGCCTGGCCTCTGACCCACTTTGTTTCTTTTCCCATTTCCAGCCCCAAGTTCAGTGGACCTGACAACAGAGTTTGGCTTTCCCTTTTCATTATTCCGTGGGACAGAGGCTTGCACTCATCTGGGGCTGTTTCTGCTACGTGGTGCCCTTGACTTGATGCTGATGGCTGAGTGTAACCATGTGCACTTTGCTGGATTCTGAATGGTGTCTTCATTCTGCTTAGAAAGGAGGGAAAGAGGTTCAGAAGAATAAGTCAGGGGAAAGGTGCTGAATTAGCAGTGGTTTTTGAAATCTCATATCGTTGAAAATCTCTTAGGGAAAAATCAGCATCCAAATATGTCCCTCCCTTAATTTCTTTTGGGGGAAATTTTGGTTTCTTTCTAGTATAAACCAAAGGGATCTTTAGGAGAGCTCTGCATCTGTTTTTGTTTTTTAAAAATTTTATTTATTTATTTATTGGCTGTGTTGGGTCTTCGTTGCTGCGTGCAGGCTTTCTCTAGTTGCATTAAGCAGGGACTACTCTTCGTTGCAGTGCAAGGGCTTCTCACTGCGGTGGCTTCTCTTGTTGTGGAGCACGGGCTCTAGGCGTGCAGGCTTCAGTAGTTGTGGCTTGTGGGCTCTAGAGCACAGGCTCAGTAGTTGTGGCTCACGGGCTTAGTTGCTCCGCGGCATGTGGGATCTTCCCAGACCAGGGCTCAAACCCGTGTCCCCTGCATTGGCCGGCGGACTCTTAACCACTGCGCCACCAGGGAGGTCCCTCTGCATCTGGTTTTGATGAGACCAAATGTATTGCATCTAACTCCCGGTCTGCAAAACAGAGTTAATCGTTTCCAATGTCACTTAAAGCTTTGCAGCTCACATTCTGTCATTGAGGGTGGGCGTGCCTTACAGATATGGGACAGTGGTTAAGAATTCCCATACCGGCTTTGACATCTAATGAAGCTATATTTGGGTTCTTTTTGAACCTTGGTGGCCTCATTTGTAAAATGAGGATAATGTAGGTCCTTAGTACTTTCTTTAAAACGCTTGGGGCCAAATATATGCAGGGATTTGCATCTTTTTCAGATTTCTGGTTTGTGCCTCTACCATATAGAGCATGGCATTCCTACTAGGGTCTGAGGCAACATCCTGCAGTCAAATACATTAATGTTTCTGAAATAAAACATTCTCACTAAGTGGGATATTGAAAAAACACTATATATAGCTTCCTATCAGTTTAGGTAACATTTTGCCGTCAAATGAATTATGAAAACAACCTTTAGTTTTGACACCTTTTGGTATTCAGGATTGTGGATAAGGGGTTGTGGACTTGGGTATTGACTGTGTTGTCTGAAATAACGGAATAAACCCGGATTAGCAAGTGTGCAGCTTTGGTTTGCTTTGGAATGGCTGAGGAATGCCCTGGGTTGGGAGGAGATTCCAAAGAGCTGATGCATAGTCAACCTCTCATAGTTGATATTGACACCAGCAACCTAAGAGTACTGGACTTCCGTGTTCAGAAGGATAGAGGGGCTTTCTCAGATATTGGTGCCTAACATAGTGGTTTTGATTTTTAGACAGAAAATAAATTATCCCAATTCAACTGCATCCTTGAATCTGGCTATACGCATGCTGCACAAATTTCACACAATTTTATTTGTGTGAAAATAAAACCCAGAGTTGATGCAGAATGACACCACAGTGTCGTAGGTTTGTGTGATGATTGAATGTGACAGTGTATATACAGCAGACAGCACAGAGCGCGGTCCTTGGTGACTCAGTAAATGTTAGCTGCGTGTTACACTGTTATTATGATTGTACATGTTAATAATAAGTAGCACTGCCTGTTGTGCCAGATAAAATGGTTTTTATCTAAATTTGCTTCTTGTGTTTTAAAATACTTATAACAATGGAGGAAATTATATTCTTGTATTTTTAAAAGCTTGTCTTAGATTTTCCCTGGATTTTAACTCAGTGACCTTGGTCAAGTCAGTTATCCTCTTTGATGGTTAATTTTGTGTGTGCGCTCGGCTGGGCCATGGTGCACAAATACCTGGTCAAACATCATTCTGGATGTTTCTGTAAGGGTGTTTTTGAATCAGACTGACATTTAAATTAGTGGACTTCGGGTGAAGCTGCTTGCCTTCCCTAATGTGAGTGGGCCTCATCCAATCAGTTGAAGGCCTGGACAGAAGAAAAGA
Source organism: Eubalaena glacialis (assembly GCF_028564815.1). NCBI lineage: Eukaryota > Metazoa > Chordata > Mammalia > Artiodactyla > Balaenidae > Eubalaena > Eubalaena glacialis. Next base: position 84,280,116 of record NC_083731.1, on the reverse strand, counting down.
GGGCCGCCCTCCCCTCTCCCCACCACACCCTTCCACCACAGCAAGAAAGAATTCTGCCTGCAGATGGCCTTGGGATTTATGGCTGCATCAGCTCTTCTCCAGCCTGCTGGTCTACCCTGCAGAGTTTGGATTTGCCAGCCTCCAGGATTATATGAGCCAATTCATTGAAATAAATCTCCCTCTCCCTCTCTCTCCACACACACACACACACACACGCACACACACATCCTATTGGTTCTGTTTCTCTAGAGACCCTGAAAATACACCTTCTCTTGACCTCATTTGGTTTCTTAATTTATAAAATAAGAGGATGGAAGAAGATGATTTCCAAGGTTCTTTTAGCAGTGTGAGAAGTTATTTGGGTTGCAAGCAGCTCAGTTTGGGCTTGGGGAGTTGTCTAAGACGGCTCAGGCTGTCATTTGGGAGGATGGGGTAGGAAGGGGCCTGGGCTTTGGCGAAGGGGCTGGAGACACGGGGCTCAGTTCAGAGCCGTTGATGGCCCGAGGGGAAACCACGTGGAGGTGTCCACGGGCACTTGGACTGTGGGTGTCACAGTATGAGGGTGAGTCACAGAGGGATGTTAATAGGTGCAGGATGTGAGAACCTACCTGCTGGGTCCCTGGTGCTACTCCAGGTGGGAGGAACCCACTTCTCAGGCTCAGGCCCCAGAGGGGTGCCCTGCAGCTGGGGCCTCCACCCGACTGAAGTGACGATGCCTTCCTGAGTGTCCCGGAGACAGTGGCCCCAGCGTGCCTCCTCACCAGGTGCAAATAGCTGGACAGAACAGTCCCTGAATGTTTACCGTGTCCCCGGATGAATTTTGGTCACTGTCGCGAACATAGGATTCTCTAACGGGACCAGCTCTCGACTTGACTGAGGTCTGTTCCTGCAGAGCCTGAGCCTCAGGTGGGAAGTTTGAGCTGGAGGAGTTTATTGTTATTGTTCCCTTTGTTCCTAGTGACAGTAATAATAGCTGTGTTTACTGATGCTGGTTTAGCGTTTGTCCGTCCAATAGGGAGCCACTGGCCCCATGTAACTATTAAATTTACAATTAATTAACATTAAATAAAATTAAAAGTTTAATTCTTCAGTCACACTAGGTACCTTTCAAGTACTCAGGAGCTACATGGAGCTCGTGGCCTCTGTATTGGGCTGCACAGGTGTGGACCCTTTCCATCACCACAGAAAGTGATGCTCTAGTCTCCGGCTTTGTACACCTCCTCTTACGTACTCCTACAGTGTTTTGGAGTGGGAATTATTATCCCCAGTTTTTAGGTGAAGATATTGGGGCTTAGGCTGAATACTTGACCCCAAATCACAGCTCCTAAGTGACAGAGACGGGAACTCAAAACCTGTCTCTCAGACTCTCGTGGAGTCCTGAGGAACCCGCTGTTTGGATTTGCCAGCGGGCGGGTCGCGGTGAGTCGTCCCTCACTGTGGGCCAAGGATAGAAGCCTGGGTGAGAAGGAGGGAAGAGGGGAGAGAGTGGGGAGGGGAACACAGGATTTCCAGAAGGACGCAGCATCCGAGACCATCCAGTGCCGCACAGGGAACTAGGGGCGATGACACCATGTCCCTGGGGTTTGGTGACGTGAGGGCAGTGATCTTTGCTAGGGTGGGCTCAGTGTAGAGGAAGGGAGAAAGCTGGATTTCAGGGCTTTGGGGAGTGAATGGGAGGTGAAGGAGAGAAGGGAAAGCGACAGAGGGGGGTGATGCTGGAAAAAGAAGTGGGATCAGAAGACAGAGGGTGTTTTCAGGGTTGAGGAGGCTTGAGCCTGTTGCTGGGCAAAGGTAACGCCTGTCTGTGGGAACCAGGCTGGGGGTAACTTTGGGGGCAGCGGTGGGGAAGTGGGGAGATGCCGGCATCCCTGAGACACGCGCTCTGCCTGCAGGGGCAGCTGTCATGCTGTCCCAGGGGACTGTGGCTGGGAGGTCGTGTTAACTTTCTGTTGCCAGGTTCCAGACACGTGCATTTTTTGGTGAAATGTCCCTGATATATAAACATTTAAAAAATAGCGTGGTTACTCCTTCCGTAAGACGTGTATATCCACTCAGAGAAATGTGAATGGATTTGATGCCACAGAACTATACACTTAAAAACGGTCGAAATGGTAAATTGTATGTTCTGTGGATTTGAGCTACACAGAAGTGCACACACGCGCACATATATTTCTAGGCCATTTTGGCACCCAGGCTGTGAATCTGTGCTCCTGGGCTGGGGGATAGAGCCTTAACAGTTGGCCGTGCAGTAGAGTCCTACAGCCCAGGCACCCCTGGAACAGCTAAGTTAGGATGTGGGGCGCTGGGAAGGACCCAGGCATCAGCGTTGTTGCAGATGAATGGGTGATTCCCATGTGCAAGCAATGCTGAGAGCCTCTGGTGTAGAAGATGAGATCATTGGAGGATAAAGACCCTGAAGAGTTAGGAAGGAATCACATTAAGACCCCAAATGTAGGGAACCCCTCTGCTTCTGGGACTGGAGGGACCAAGTAAGGATATGTGCAGATTCTGTTTATGTTTTTATTTTTATTTTATATTGGAGTATAGTTGATTTACAATCCACAATATATTTAAAAAAAAACCCTTATACAACTTAATAGAGAAGCAAACAAACAACCCAATTAAAAAGTGGGGAGAGGCTCTGAATAGACACTTTTCCAAAAAAGACATATAAATGGCCAACAGGCACAGGAAAAGGTGCTGAACATCACCAATCATCACGGAAATGCAAATCAAAACCACAATAAAATATCACCTCACACCTGTAAGAATGGCCATTACCAAAAAGACAAGAAATAACAAGTGTTGGCAAGGATGTGGAGAAAAGGGAACCTTTATGTACTGCTGGAGGGAATGCAAACCAGTGCAGCTACCATGGAAAACACTATGGAGGTTCCTCAAAAAATTAAAACTAGAACTACCATATAACCCAGCAGTTCCACTTCTTGGTATTTATCCAAAGGAAGCAAAATCGCTATCTTGAAAATATATCTGCACCCCAGTGTTCAAAGCAGCATTATTTACAATAGCCAAGACATGGAAACAAGTTCATGGATTTTTAAAAATGTGGCACATATGCCCTCAAGATCCATCCATGTTGTCACAAATGGCAGGATTTCCGTCTTTTTATGACTGAATGATATTCGATTGTATACATGCCAGATTCTGTTTAAAATAAAGGGCATGAGGCTATTGCCACCGGGAGAACAGAGACTCAGCTTCTCCAGTTGTGAAGTGGCAGGAGCTGCGTGCCTGCCCGGCCACATCACCACGTGTCTTCATGTTCCTCGTGTGTGTGCAAGTCTGTCTGCTCCTTAGGAACTGGTTTGGGACAAATGTGTTGTAAAGCAAACGTGTCGTAGGTGGGAGTGACCACCTTTTAGGAATCGCTTTACCTTTCTATGCCTATCCCCACTCCACCACCGAAGAAGTCACAGATTATCATTTCGGAGAAAACAGCAAATTATAGAAATGGATTTGTGAGCAAAGAGATCAGTCAGGAAAAAGATGAAAGTCTAACTCTACAGAGCCACTAACAAAGCTTTCAGTGAGCTGAACAAGTCCAAAATATTTACTGAATACGGACGGTTATTTCCAAAAATATAATTACCACTTTTGGTACAAAAATGTTAAAAGTCCATTAATTATCAACTATTCAAAGAGGGAGACAAAGACCAGAGGTGTGCCTCGGAGGAGCATTTTTATTAAAGGGGAGTATATTTATGTGTACTGAAAATTAGAGAAGGTTTTGAATAATTCAGGGGGGAAATGAAATTGCATTTCCCCCCTGAATTGAATGCAGTTTCAAGTGATGGAAGCTCCGTGCCTAAAATATTAGTTTAATATGAGAACAAGCCCCTTTCCAGCACAGAGATGTTGCTCATGCAGCTTCCCTTGTAATCAAAAGCAATTGTTTGTAAAATAGCTTCGCGGTACTTGGTTTCAATTGGTTTTGGACCAGATTCTCATCAAGAGATGCAAATGCTTTCTTGTCAACAGTTTCCTCGGCTTAGATGTGTTTGCTGAGGGAGATTTATATTGATTCCCTGTAATTTAAGATGCTCTGCTGGGCATGTGTTATACAGTTCTCGAGGCTGGGAGAGCACCGGGGGCTGCGATTCTGCGTGCTGGGTCAGCTGTTGGTTTGAGAAGGAGCCAGAGAATCGAGGCTGCCACGGAAAAATCGTTGCTTGGTAATCGGCCTTTGGGGATGAATTCTCTTCGTGCCTCAAAGCTAAACAGTGGAAGAAGCTTATGAAAATGAGGCCAGGATAGTGACACCTTTTCAGAAAAGGGATAAACGTATAAGGAAATGTTAGGGAAGCACATTAGTTCAGATATTCGGCTAAGACATTTTTAAAAAATTGGCCTCATTAACGGAGTCCATCACCAGCTTCCCGCACCCAGGAAAATATCCCCCAGCAAACTCCAGGAAGGGGGAGGGGGAAACAGACGTGGAAGAGGCTTGGATTCGGCTTGTGGGTGATGGGAATAGAGGAGTCACTGAATCCCGGTCACCATGTGATGGGGTTGGGTCTTCTAATCCAGAGGCGTCTCTTTGGGTGCCCAGCGGGGCCGGACAGGGGGTCCAAGTGCGGGAGTCTGGCATCTGGCTGGGAGGACGAGGATGGGCGGTAGCCACCTTGCGCCTCGTGTCGGGGTGACTGTGAGGGGTGGGGTTGAGGTGAACCAGGAGCCGGTGCTGCTCCTATAAAGGGCTGCCGCGTGGGGATGCTGGGCCCTCAGTGCCAGGTTGCCTGCTTTTCCGCTTGAAGTCAGGAATCCGGATGATTTCTGGAGGATTCCCTGATTTATGTGTGATGGTACTGAGTGTAAATCATTTCATTGTGAGTCACATAAAATGCCTCTGTAGGACAGAATGGGCCCATGCGTCTGCGGCCTCTGCCCCCTGCCCTTCTGTCTTCACCGGGGCTTGTGTGTGTGCGGGGGCGCCAGAACCTTCTCCTGCCTGCGAGGCTTCACTGAGTGATTCATTCATTCGATGCTATCCGAACCAGCACCAGGTGGGTTGGGGGCCTGGGGCGTTCCAGGTGGAAAGACGTTAGCGGCCTGGGACTTTGAGAGGAGCCGGGATATTCCTGGGAGGATGTATTTCTGATTGGAGAAAGTCCGTGTGGGCGCAAGGGTGTGATAGTAACACGTTCAATTGTAGTTAAGAGAATGAAGGGCTTCATGGTTGCTGGAGAAATCGGGTTGTGCCCTGTGGGCAAAAAGGAGCTCTTAGCAGAGAAGTAGCTTGGCCACGTTCGCATATTTACAAGATGCTGGCTGCTGCTGCGGGAGGGCCTGGCGAAGGGCACCGGTGGGCTGGGGCACGTTTAATTCGAGGGCGAGACTTTTAAAAATGAGACTTTCGTTCATTAAAGGCTGCAGCCATGTTAATGCGGGCGGTTGGGTCTGTGCTGCTGTTGGTCGTCGGGAAGGATGTGAACGAGCATCTTGGGGCCAGGCGTGTGTGTTAGAGACTTGCCAGTGCTGCCCAGCTTGTGCTGGATAAATGCTTTGCCTGCCTTACGAGGACGTTTTCTCTGTTTTATTTCTGTTGAGGTGGTGGAGTAGTTACGAAACTCAGGTGTGACTCTGCATTTTCTAGAACTAATTGAATTTTGACTCTGAGCTTTTTTCCTGCTCTGGGCTGGCAGGAGATTTAATCTTAGCTTTTTTTTTTTTTTTTTTGCCGCTTCCTCCCTCATAACTCTTTGTGCAGATGTCCTGGGGTTGGAGGCGGCTCTGGCCGGCCGGGCTCTTCCTTCCCAGGCTTTGCTGCTGTGGAGCAAGGCCAGCACAGCCCCAGCTGCCACGGGGAACTGCAGCCCTCTCTCCTTTTCAGGCCTGAGAGCCTTGGGGGGGAGACCTTTCAGTTGCCCACACCCCCTCTCTGTAGTTCTCACGGGGCTCCTCCACTGGCCTGCAAACCCTTTTCTCCTCCACGGGTTTAAGGATTTGGAAACAAAAGCCAGGGAGGGAGCACCTCACCTGCAGCATCTGCTCTCCTGAGTCACAAACCCCTCCTGAGGTCGAGAAGCTGACAGCCAGCTACCTGCTTGGGCGGAGAAAGGGAGAGCAGGGGGAAGAAATTAATATTTCAACAAATGCTTTCCCACAGTGGCACGTTGATGTAACTGTTTGGTTTTAGGGCCAAAAGGGAGCAGATCTGAGGGCTGTGGGGAATGAGGGGAGGAGGAGGGGGGGGTCAGGACCTGTGGGACTGAGAGCAGCCTTTACCAGACGGTGAGAGGGAGAGTGGGGGGCGGGCAGGGGGCAGGGGAGGGGCAGGGGGAGCAGGGGAGGGGCAGGGGGACAGGGGAGGGGCAGAGGGGATGGGGAGGCGCAGGGGGACAGGGGAGGGGCAGGGGGACAGGGGAGGGGCAGAGGAGGGTCAGAGGGGACACGGGAGGGGCAGGGGGACAGGGGAGGGGCAGAGGGGATGGGGAGGGGCAGAGGGGACAGGGGAGGGGCAGGGGGACAGGGGAGGGGCAGGGGGGACAGGGGAGGGGCAGGGGGACAGGGGAGGGGCAGAGGGGATAGGGGAGGGGCACGGGGGACAGGGGAGGGGCAGGGGGGACAGGGGAGGGGCAGGGGGACAGGGGAGGGGCAGAGGGGACAAGTGAGGGGCAGGGGGATGGGGAGGGGCAGGGGGGACAGGGGAGGGGCAGAGGGGACAGGGAGGGGCAGGGGAGGGGCAGGGGGACGAGGAGGGGCAGGGGAGGGGCAGAGGGGAAGGGGAGGGGCAGGGGAGGGGCAGGGGGGACAGGGGAGGGGCAGGGATGAGCAGGGGAGGGGCAGAGGAGAGGCAGAGGGGCAGGAGTTGGTTTGTGCCAGCTGCACGTGACCAGAACCCAGGAGAAGATTTGGTCTTGGGTCCTGGGCTTCCTGGCCCCAGTGAGAAGACTTTCTCTGGCCCTGGGCCTGGGGCTCTGGGAGGGGATGCCCAGCTCTGAGGGACGGTGTTCACAGCTCTCAACTGGGAGAGGAAGAGAGTCTTCGCCCTCCCGGGTCAGCTACCCGGCTCTCTTCCTGCGGGTGAGCAGAACTGTCTAGAGCAATGGAGGACCTCACGGGAGGCAAGAGAGGAAAGCGGGGCCCCGCCTCGGCCTCCCCGGTGCACGGATGTCAGCAGCATTGAGACCTGTAGGCAGATTCCACTCCTGACACATTTCCAGGAAGGTGCTAAGAGTGTTTCTTTTGTAATTTGTATTTTTGGCAGTTCACAGTCTCCCCCATAGCTTGGTTTGTGCTGGACGTTTCCAGGACTCCGTTTGGCTGTCCCTCGCTGCCCCTCTGGGCCTTTGGAAGACTGTAGTCCTGGCTGCTTCTATTGGCACCTGTGCTACCAGGCAGACACCACAGTGTCTGAAATGCCGGTGTGGCTTGGCTAGTGGCCTCCACTCCCCTTACTGGCTGGGAGCCCCTTGAGGGTAGGGACCATCCTATTGTCCATTTGACTCCCAGCACTTTGCACGGAGGTGGGAGAGCCGTTCTACAGCGTTTTCAGGGAATGGCTTTCTGACGAGGGGGGCACTATGGTAGAGACCCGAAGGTGACCTTGCTTACCTGTGTTCTGGGTCCCGTCTTTTCTTCTCAGAGACCTCACATGTCGATAACCTCCTGTTTCTCTCCTTGAAAGCTTCTTCCCATCAGAGTTTAACTATGTGGTAGACACTGAGAAGCAAGTAAAGAAGAAGGAAAGGAAAAAAGAAGTTGGGAGGAGCAGAACTCTCCTTGCCCCCTGTCACTCCAGCCACGCCCTGTGGACGCTTCTCCTCTTGTGCATCCTTCCCTCCTCACTCCATAGGCGCCTAGCGTGAACTCTCCTGCAGCAGCCCCTGTTGGGGTCTCTCACCACTTGTTTGACATGAAACCGATGGAACATTTTTCGCCTTTTCGCTTAGCCGGTCGGCAGCGTCTGACTCTAGTGAACGCGCCTCTTACAAACGCTGGGTTCTTTTGCATTCTGTCCACACCACCAGATTCTACTGCTTGTTCCCGAACCCTCTAGCGGTTCTTTCTCCGTCTCCTTTGTAGACTTCTCTTCCCCTTAAAGGGTTCAGTCCTGAGCCCTCTTTGCTTTTCCTTCTATCTGCTCACCCTGGGTGTTTTTTTTCTTATCTGTTTCTGTGGCGTAAATGACCATTGGCAAACTGAAGACTTCCAAATACACATTTCCAGCCAGCATCTCTTAACTTATCATCCGATTCCGCCAATCGCCTTCCAACATTTTGACTTGAAAATCTCCCACATGTAAGGTCAGCGTGTCACAGCCCGACATTCTTCCTGCTGACTTTTTCTGTCTTAGAGACCCGTTTGCTAAGTCAGCGCTGGGGGTTGTCCTTGACCTCAAATCTCAGCCACCACCAACTATTGCCATTTGACCTCCTAAGTGGCCATGAACCTGCCCACCCCCCGTTTTCTCTGCTGCCCCTTCCAGCATCCTCCCCATGCTTCTTCCCCTTCCTGCCTGCTGCATTGTATCCCATCTTTGCTCAGGACATACCGAGTGGCTTTCAGTTCCTGGCAAACTGCACTTTCTCACCTCTGAGTTTTTGTTCATGATTTTCTTTCTTCCTGGGGTACTTGTCATAAGACTTCGGCTTTTATTTTTTATTTTTTTAAAAAAACTTTATTTTATATTGGAGTACAGTTGATTAACAACATTGTGTTAGTTCCAGGTGTACAGCAAAGTGATTCAGTTATACATACACGTGTATCTATTCTTTTTCAAATTCTTTTCCCAATTAGGTTGTTACAGAATAGTGAGCAGAGTTCCCTGTGCTGTACAGTACTCCTTGTTGGTTATCCATTTTAAGTATAGCAGCGTGTACCTGTCAACCCCAAACTCCCTAACTGTTCCTCCCCCCCACCCTTTCCCCCTGGTACCCATAAGTTCTTTCTCTAAGTCCCTGAGTCTGTTTCTGTTTTGTAAATAAGTTCATTTGCATAAGACTTCGGCTTTTACTGAGTGAGATAAAGAGCCATTGGAGAGGTTTGAAGAGAGGGTTAACATGTTGAAATTCGTATTTTAAAACTCTCCCTCTGGCTGCAAGGTTGAGAATAGACTGTAGGGTGGGATCTGGGAGACCAGGTAGTGGAGTGTCCAGGGAGCCCACTGAGAGAGGACGGCGGCTCGGACGGTGGTGGGTGTGGAGGTGGGGAGAGGCAGTCAGATGCTGCATCTAGTTTTTTGTTTGTGTGTTTTTGTTTGTTTGTTTTTTGTTTTTGGCCACATCGTGTGGCATGCGGGATCTTAGTTCCCCGACCAGGGATCGAACCCGTGACCCCTGCAGTGGAAGCGCGGAGTCTTAACCGCTGCACCACCAGGGAAGCCCCCTGGATCTGCTTTTGAAAGGATACTTGACAGAACTTGATGACAAGGGTGACCCCAAGTCATTTGCCGTGAGCGGCTGGAAGGATGAGCTTGCCGCCACCTGAAAAGCAGTGGGCCGTGGGTGGAACAGGTCTGTGTGGAGGTGGAGGCGCTGGGTGGGAAGATGAGCACCTCGGTTTCGTGTATGTTCAGTCTGAGATCTGTTCCACATCTATGTGGGTAGCACACAAATTCCCCCCAAACATGCCCACGTCCTAGTTCCTGGAACCTCACATGCAAAAGGGGCTTTATGAAGTTAAGCATCTTGAGATGGGAGATGATCCTGGATGATCCAGGTGGGCCCAGTGTCATCACCAGGGTCATCAGAAGAGGGAGACAGGCATGTCCAAGTCAGAGAAGAAGATGACGTGACTGAAGCAGAGGTCAGGGTGACGTGCTTTGAAGAGGGAGGAAGGGGCCAGAAGCCAAGCAATGCAAGTGGCCTCAGCACATTTCCTGAAATCCATTTCCCCAGCTTCTAGCTGGAAAAGGCAAATTAATGGATTCTCCCCTGGAGCCTCCAGAAGGAAGGCAGCCCTGCCGACACCTTGATTTTAGCCTGTAAGATCCATTTTGCACTTCTCACCTCCAGAACTGCAAGATAATAGATTTGTGTTGTTTTCAGCCATTAAGTTGTGGCACTTTGTTACAGAGGCAAAATGAATTCAGTGGAGATACAGCGGAGATGTGGAGTAGGTGGCCTTCCAGACAAGTCTGGGGCTCCGGGTATGCTGACCTTCCTTCCCTTTAGCTGTCACTCATCACTAGTCAAACTCACGATGCTCTGTTGACAGCAGTAAAAATCTGGAAACAGTCCTTAGAGAGTAGGTGACATAGATTCTACAAAGTGTACAGTGTATGTTTCCTGCCCTTTTGGACTCTCATGCCCACCCCACAATCCATCGACTGTGTACCCATTTACTACATACTTTTAGTATCTATTGCAATGTGCTTTCAGATTATAACAAAGCAGGAAAGGTTATCTTCTGAAACAGAAATAGTGATAGCTGCAAGATGCACTATTTAACTAATAGCAGGGAAAGATGCAGGAAAAATTAAAGTAAGAGGGAGATACAAAGCCTCCAACCCATTCGTATTTGAGCTAACAGTTTAGGGGCAAAAAGATCTTTATTTATTTTATTTTATTTATTTTTTAATGTCTTTATTGGAGTATAATTGCTTTACAATGTTGTGTTAGTTTCTTTTGTACAACAAAGTGAATCAGCTGTACATATACATATATCCCCATATCCCCTCCCTCTTGAGCCTCCCTCCCATCCTCCCTATCCCACCCCTCTAGGTGGTCACAAAGCACCGAGCTGATCTCCCTGTGCTGTGCAGCTGCTTCCCACTAGCCATCCATTTTACATCTGGTAGTATATATATGTCAGTGCTACTCTCTCACTTTGTCCCAGCTTCCCCTTCACCCCTGTGTCCTCAAGTCTGTTGTCTACATCTGTGTCTTTATTCCTGCCCTGCCACTAGGTTCAAAAAGATCTTCAAACCATAGTGGTTAATCCTTAAGACCATCAATGAATTACAGTACTAGTCAAGTGACTGATGCTCATTCAAAATGGTCAACTTGAGTCAATATTAGAAATATTAAAAATATAAAGTTATTTCTGATGCTCTTTTTAAGGAAGTAGGTAATTATACAATATATTTTGCAAAGTATCTGTTAACGTAGTTCAAACTTTTATGTGCTTCAGTTGCTAGAAAATTAACTTATGGAACATGTAGTTCCCCAGTGATGCTAGAAAATCAGCGTCACTGAACTTAGCTGTGGATAAATTCACAAACGGTAATGCGAGTACGTAGATATTTAAAGATTAGCCTCTAAATGTGTGTCCACCGTGTTGTGAGAGCCTTTTCCCTGTGGAATTGTAAATACATAACTAAAACTAGAGTTAGAGCAGCCCAAGAAGAGCAACGCACTGGAATTTCACTCCCCAAATTAGACCCAAAGCAACAGCTTTGCTGTAGCAATTGGGATGGAGAAGGCTTTTTTTTCTTTAAATTTCTTTGACAGTTATACCTGCTTACAGGGTGCCTAGCACCCTTCTAAGCCCTTCATATATTTTAACTAATTTAATTCTTATGACAGTAACTCAGAGTTAGGTACTATCATTGTTCCCATTTTACAGATAGCAGAAGTGAGGCACAGAAAGATTAAGTAATTAACTCATGTTCATCCTGCTGGTCAGTCTAGATTCAAATCCAGGGAGTCTGGCTCTGGAGTCCATGCTCTTAACTGTGCTCTCTGCTGGCCTCACTGGATCTTTTCAGCTATGTTTGTTTGTTTTTTTATTGGAATATAGTAGATTTACAATATATTAATGTCAGGTGTATAATATATATACACAATAGTGATTCCATATTTTTATAGATTACACACCATACAAAGTTATGATAAAATATTGACTGTATTCCCTATGCTGTACATTACATACCCATGACTTACTTATTTTATAACTGGTAGTTTGTACCTCTTAATACCTTTCATTTATTTTGCCTCTCTGGCAACCACTAATTTGTTCTCTGTGAGTATGTTTTGTTATATTTGTTTGTTTTATTTTTTAGATTGCACATGTAAGTGAAAATATACAATATTTGTCTTTGTCTGACTTATTTCACTAAGCATAATACCCTCCAGGCCCATCCATATTGTCCCAAACGGCAAGATTTCAGTCTTTTTTTCTGGCTGAGTAATATTCCATTGTATATATGGACCACATCTTCTTTATCCACTCGTCTGTTGACGGACACTTCGGTGGCTTCCACATGTTGGTTATGGTAAATAGTGCTGCCGTGAACATTGGGGTTCACGTTTTCATTTTCTTCTGATGAATACCCAGGAGTGGAATTGCTGAGTCATATGGCAGTTTTATTTTTAATTTTTGAGGAACCTCCGTACCGTTTTCCCCAGTGGCTGCCCCAATTTACATTCCCACCGACAGTGCACGAGGGCTCCCTTTCTACACATCCTCGCCATCAGCCGTGCTTTGGGTTTGCCTTTCACAGGCTCCTGGTCCTCTGCAGTGTAGCTTGCACAGAAGGTATTAATGAGATTTCCCTTTAACACTTCTTGTCCTAGTTCAAGTCCTCATCTTTTGTCTGGTCTGGGCCAACTGTTTATTCTGCTGCCGTTGTTTCCGGTCTGCAATCCAAGTTACAGAGGACTGCCTGACCTGATGTCATCCTTCTTGTTTACAGTTTTGCATGGGTTTCCCATTTCCTAGAGTAGAGGCCAAACTCCTTAGCCTGACCTTTGCATCATTCAAGATCTTGGTTGTGAGCAAGAGAAACCCACTCTGAAAAGGAAGAAAAGGAAGCGGAAGAGGAAGGCTGTGGCTGATGCCTAGGTGATGGGCAGCAGCCGGGGGGTGTGCGTTGGTGCCGGGACAAGTGAGGCAGGCCGCCCTGCTGTTGCCCCACACACAGCCCCCGCTGCGCGGGTACAGCTGCTACAGCGCCTGCTCACATGGGCGGCTCACATCTAATCTTTCCGTCGTCTCGGTCTTTGTGTCGTGTGCTCAAGGTTCAAAGTCCCAAGTGAGAGCATC